>NW_028288689.1:647222-970833 GCF_059628265.1 Tinamus guttatus
GTGACTGTTGAACAGTTTAAGATATTTATGGAGAAGTGATGTTTTGAAGTGTAACTGATTTACAAGTAGATTTAATTGATTTGTACTTTGAAGCCATTTCAAGGTGAAGTTGGGTCTTTCAGTAAAATGCTGTCCTAAATATGTGGGGACCTATCAGCGCAGCCCACCTGAAAACAGCGGGGATCTGTGGTGCTGGGTAACAAAGTTTGGCAATGTGCACGCACTTCCTGTTCTTTTTTACAGTTGTTACTTAAAGCAAATACATTTCTTATTTATATAAACCTGATTGTAGGACTTTTCTAGAAGACCTTGAGTGAACACAGTGTTCGAGTGTTGTAGCTGTGACCTGCTCTGTAAATATTCTCTGCTACAGATAAGGATTGAGTGATACTCCTCCAGATTTTGGCAGGATTTTACTTATAGCTGTTTCATTTGCTTCTCTCCAGAGTTTAGTAGTTCTTCAATTAAGCTTTCAAGATACTTTTTCTTCTAGTGTAACTGTTGAGAACAGAATGTAAACACTGATAATTATTTCCACATGCATCATATTTATCAGGTTATAACTCTACTGTCAGTGAACACTAAAACAAATAGTAGTTAATATTTTGCATGTTGGTTTTTAGTGTTATCAAACATAGGTTAGAAATGGTCATTGCCTATTTCTATATCAACCAAAAACCTACTTGCCATATACATTCAAGGAAGGTGAAAGTCACTGGTTTCCTCCTACTTAGTTTTTGTTGGGGCTGTCTGC
The DNA here is from genome assembly GCF_059628265.1 of Tinamus guttatus. Classification (NCBI taxonomy): domain Eukaryota; kingdom Metazoa; phylum Chordata; class Aves; order Tinamiformes; family Tinamidae; genus Tinamus; species Tinamus guttatus. Next base: position 647,977 of record NW_028288689.1, read on the forward strand.
CTTCAAGTTGGTGGAGCAGGTAAATTCCTGACTGTATTGACACAGTCTTGAGAAGGATGAGTATCAGTGAAAGCGTTCACTGATGACATCTGCTCACTGATTTCAGCTAAAATCACGTGCAGTGACGTGTACCAGATTTTTATAAAAGCAGTGCATAATTTGAGGTTTAGAATAAATTATTGGAAAGGAAAATCAGAGCACTTAATTTTCCACAAATTATAATAGCACTTTCAAGTATTTAACTTTGGAACAATCACCAGCAAAACCTATGTTAATGGTGCTGTTAGGCACCTTCCTCATCAGCAGGTTGCTTTTACTAGGCTCTTCCATTACTATTTGGGCACCTTCTGAATTTCTCCTGGCTGCCAGCAGGAATAATCAGCCACAAATAAAACCTTAACCATTGATAAGAGGTTATTAATTGGAATGTTTTGTCTGCCAAGATGGCATATAGCAGTGACTGGGCAAAACTACCTGTTGTGGAGCCAGCAAACCTCCCAGGGGCAGCAGTGCTAATTCCCGCATGCTTTCTGCAGTCATCCCTGTCTTTCTTTCCATATTATTTTGCAGCTAGCATCCAGGACTCCCCAGGCTGTCTGTGGCAGAGCTCTAGCAAGTGCCTGTGCCAGGGAGGCCATGTGCTGCTTCCATGTGGCTCCTGGGGAGCAGGAGGCAAAGGCTCAAGAGGTGTTGGAAATTCATTCGTTTCCTTTATGCTTTCTCTTGGGTAGCCTATGTGTTGTTCTTAAGCACTGCAATGAGGTCAAAAGAGTCCTCTACAAACCTACAGCTATCAGCACCCTAGGAAACCTTAAGTTTGCCGTAAAGGGTTCTTTATAAAGGATGACTTTTTTGCCAGGATTCAGAGAGCCCTCGTGATTCATTGTATTTTTTTAAGGCTTTGCAGAACTGGCAGTCCTCAGGCCTCTACCTGGTCTCCTGCTTCTCACCCTTTCTTGGAGTTGTCCCAAACACAGTCAGGTTGTGAGCTGTGCTGTTCTCGGCTGGGGATTTGTCTCCTGTGGTGTTTTCTGAGGACTGTTGACTCTGGCTGATGCCTTAGCTGACCTTGTACTTAACCAGTGTTTCTCAATCCCCCGCAGCCTGTGCTTTTGCAGCCTCAACGCTGTGCACATTATCCTCCTATTTCTCTTGCAGCCCATCCTGGTGGGAAAGCCTCGTGCGTGGCAGGTTTCGGAGGTGTCCCAGGTGTAAGTCCTGCAGCCAGTGCCAGAAAGTGGCCGAAAGGTGATGTGGAAAGCCTGATGCTGTGTGACATGGCCTTTTTACAAGCACCACCACAACATTTGCGCAATGACTCCTTTCAAACTGTTCTCAGCCCTTCCAGGCAACAGTTGCAAGTCAATAACCAGCCTTATTTCCCTCAATTAGCACAAATTCTGCTCTGGGAAGTGGGGGATGGGCTTTTTTTTTTTTTTTTTTTTTTTTTAAGGGCTCTTTCTTGATAACCATTTGCCTGTTTGCCTTTTCCTGCAAGGGCTCCTCTGCTACAAGGAGCCCTTGTTTAGGCTATTTCCTTGGGATTTCCCCTGCTCCACCACCAACTACATGAGGTCTCCTGTTAACCAGCCCTCCCATAAAATCAATCACTGGATGAGACAGGGAGCTGAAAGAAGTCTTCAGAGCTTTCACCTCCAGGAAGGCATGAGCCCCTCTGCTTATAGCTAAACACAGATTATCACCTGTGAATACAACTAGTTGCAAGCTGCAAATCCAGATGAAAGTTTGCAATTCTTAACTGCTGAACATCCTGGGGATGGGGGGTGGGAGGGGTAAGCATTTTTGTGCCTTAGAGAATGTAGGCACTCCAAACTTGTCACAAATGTCTTCTAATTCACAATTGTAGGAAAAGAAAGAAATGGAGAAAAGAGCAGCACCATTGCACCTATTGTACTTACAAAGAAGAAATGTCTGGATTTCATTGGTGCCTGTCCTCAAAAGGGGCACTTTCTTGGACTGCTTTAATGAACTTATTTGTGTGCTTTATTGCATATGTATCTAGCTTGGTTTTTGTCTTTTGCTATAATCTGGAGGCTCTGAGAAGCTTTGTCCTCTCAAACAAATGGAGTGTTAGAAAATGTTCTGCTAACCCTGTTGGCCAAGTACCAGCTCCCTTCAGGAGCTGCATTTTGGGGCTTCCTTGGGCAGAAGGCAAAGCCTGACACTACAGGCCCTGGCCACCGCTGGGGACAGGGACACATGCTATAGCTGCTGCAGTGAGGATTTCTAGATCTTTGTTCCTACACTAAATCCCTGGCGGATGTTTGCTGTTTTTTCCCTTTGAACTGTTTCCTATTGCAAACATTCCCTGAATCTGAATAACTTAGCTGGGAAGAAGATTGCTGTGATCTTGACAGAACATGCTGACTCAATCTATTTCAACTGCAAATTTGGTTTGCAAATAATATCTCCTTGCTGATAAGGTTTAGGTGTCATCTTTGTGGATGTTGGCAGAAATTTATTTGACCGTGACAGGTTTTATAGAATATAGCAATAAAATTGTCAAGATACATTTTCTTCTGCCAGAATGTGCTAATTGATGATGGTCTTGTCTGGAATAAAGCTCTGAGAGACAGATATTGTAATTGGGATAAGCAGGGGTCACTATAGGTGAGACCTGCATTGGTCCAAAGGTCTGGCGTCTTTGATGCTTGGTGGAGCTGAGATAAGGGACAGGGCAGGAGAAAGCAGAACTGAATATTAGGAAGAAGGAATTAAAACAAGAGACATGGATAGCTCCGTAATGCTCCTGGAGATTGATGCAGCCGTGTGTGCATTTGGGGAGACTTTAACTTTGCAGGTGCGCACTGGAAAGCACTAATATTATCAGGTCGCAGTTACCTCTGAATGTGAGAGCAAATAGAGTTTTCCATTAAATAATCCCCCCCCCCACAGTGTTATTTTAGATTTCCATTTGGTGTGTGAAGGATATTGGAGATGTCCTCTGAAAGCAAAACTGGGATGATTCAACCTGAGTTTGCTCTGTTTAAATTATGTCAAAAACAGATCTGAAAATAAGGATTTTGATTACCAAGTTCAGAATTTGAGGGTTTAAGCGAGAAAGTTAATGAAAATCTGGACTGAAGAATATAGGATCCCAGTTCAGACATTTGGATTGGAGACTAGTGCAGAGAATTGCCAAAAATGAAGATGAACAAGACTTTGCAGAGGAAAATCATGTATGCAGCAGAGATCACCTGTGAGAATGTAAAGATAAGAGCAGTCACCTCTGTTCTGCAAAGACAAGGTAGGAACAAAGAGCAATCAATCTCTAGTTTCAAATTTGGAGAGATGGGTGCTCTATGCTGGGATTGGCAAACTGATTTATGAGAGCAAGATTAAGGAAATACAATTACCACATCTAAAGCTGGAAACAAAACTCTCCTTAATTTACTCAAGGTGGGAAAAGTAGATGCTCTCCATTGTGGAGCCCCTGAAAGAAGTAGCACACAAAGCTACAGGTCCAGTAGTTACACTATTTCATAGGTATCTCCTGGGTATACATGCAGTCCAAGGCGACCAGAGACTACCAGCTGGCACAGCTCTGTTTACAAAAGGAGCAACGGTGTTCAGGACCAATCCCAGCTCTGTCACTTTAATACTGGGCAAGCCTTCGGGGGGAATTTGAAGGAAAATAAATACATAAAGTGCAAAGGGATAATGTGCACTGTGAATTTTCCAAAGGAAATCATGCATGGGCTGATACCGATCTTTACAAAGTTGGCTGACTTCCTAGATAAAAGGAATACAGTAGATCTAGTGTACCTGAACTTCAAAGCTTTTGACCTGCTGCCCTGTGGGATGCTGTCAGTCAGGCTTGGAGAGGCACATGAGGAACTGGCTACAAGAGAGATGATAGTGTAGGAGCAGGGGGTACCGTGAATCTAGAGAGAAGTTATCAGTGAACAGCCAAAGGGATGATTTTGGGGATCAAACTTAATATTTTTGCTACTTTCTTCAGTAGAGAAAAAGTTGACACACAGAACAGACCACTGCTGAGTGTTTAAAATGGAAGAAGAGCAGGATTTCTCCAGCAGAGAACTGGGTGACCTTCTGGACTCAAATTGTCTGAACTCAAACCAGGATGAAATACAGCGGTGAAAAGGTCAAAATTCATGCTGCGAGGTTTAATAATGAGGATTTCGGCTATCAGCTGGGAGCTCAACGGAGAACTACAGAGGAGGAGAAAGATCTCATTGTATTTAGTGAGCCCAGGATAAATATAAGCCTGGGACATGCCCTGGCCAGGTGAGGAGGAGTGTGGTCATGGGGCAGGGCAGGCAGAGCCAGGAGGAAGGAGACCTGATCCTGTGTCTGCTTCCCCTCAAGCATCTGGCTACACAGAAGGCCCCTTCCTGGCATTTACTCCTGTGTCAATCATTAGCCAGAAATCCAGATCTGGGTAAATATATTCTGGCTTTCAGAGTAGATGACAAGTTTGGCGCATTACATAATAAGGTGGAACCATTTGATAGTATAGGGTGTTATATACTCCTCCTTGTGAACTTCTCTTCCTACGCGGCACGCTCGCAGCCTGCACGGACACGGCGCTGCTGTCAACCATGAAGCTAACGGGAGGCTTTGTGCAGGTGGCTGTTGCCCTGTGCTGCTTCTTAGGTGAGTAATTCCTGTGATACTGCTCACATATCTGCAGCTGAGTCAGGGGCAGGTTGCTAGTAAAGTGTTCAAGTCCCATAAAGTGGAGGGGAGTCCAATTCTGTGAAGAAATATTCTGCTTGAGGAAGCGTGGTAGAAAATCAGACTGCAATTTCAGCAAGCCTCATGCAGACAAGTGTTCTCATCTTCTTGGCTTAGAGAAGCAAAGGATTGAAGTAGTAGTTCCATATATAAATTCCTGCCCTGCATTAGAACTATTGGATGTAAGGGCAAAATAAAACAGTTACCTCTGGGTAAGCACTGAAAACAAACTTTAGCTGTAAGGTTGCTGTGGTGTTCCCTGCAGCTGAAAGCACGTGACTGGAGACAGACACTTTCAGTGGTCAACAGTCGTCTCAAAAATGCATGTCCTCTAACTGCTCAATGTCAGATACAAACTCTTTTAGAAAAGGTTGAACTATAAGGATGCACAGCTTAAATTACCTGTATCATTTCCCTTTAACATCTTAGAAATTGATTAACTTATTGTTTCTCCTATTCTGTCTCCTCTCATAAGTGCAAAGAAACTTTCTTAATATACCTTATGACCATCTACTGGTATGATACAAAACTTCATATTTTCCTAAATGTAATAAGTCAGTCATCAGTAGTCACTGGATTTTGTCATTCACATATGTCATCTCTGCATATCTTTTTTTTTTTTTTTTTTTTTTCTCTCTAGATACTGTCTTTGGAGTTGAGGTGAGTTACAGGTCTTTCCATTTATCCTGCTCTATTCCTGGTCTCTGGTAAAATAGCAATAGTATGTAACCACCTGATGAAAAAGTAGATTAAATTTAATGAAAGCTTGGTGGTTTGAATAGTATTTGCTAATGCTTGACTGAAAGATGTTGCCAATTTCACAAGGAAATAAAACACTTAACGTTTTTACACTGTTTTCAGTTCATTAAATAAAATGAAGAAAGCAGTTAGTAATTATACAATTCTGTTCTAACTGATCTATCTACTCCTCCAGTCAAAAGCAGTAGGTTACTGCCTCAAGAGGAAAACTAACCTAAGGTGATGCTTTATAGCATCAAAGACCATGTTTTGGATATTTTTTCTATACAGTAATATGAATAGAATTGTGTCCCTTGAACAGGTTTTACATATATATACTCAGCAATGAAAACAGCAGAGAATGTGCATTAGATTTGTCTGCAGGTTCTGCCCACGCAGTTATGAACGCGGATATTCCAGACGCTCAGCAGAGACTGTGTCGCGCTTGGGAAACCTCTGGGCTTCGGTGCTCAGGGACTCTGAGGGAAGGCCAGGCTCCCAATTAACCACTGCCTTCGTTAGGCTGGTGCCTGCCCCGCGGCAAGCCTTGCTCCATGCGCCCCGGAGCCCTGCCAGGAAGCCTCATCAGGAATTTTGTAGGGCAGCTTTGTTCCTCCTGGCAAGCAGGAGGGATGCAGAATTGTTTCTCTAATTGTCCCTGGCAGCTGGAGCTGCTCAGGCTGTTTCTGTGGCACGGGGAGCTGGCATGGGGAAGGGGTGACTTGAGGGGCTGATGGCCGTGTGCCACCCACGCAGGTTGACTGCAGCCAGTACCCCAAGGGCACCACCAAGGACGGCATCCCCTGGGTAGCCTGCCCGAGGAACTACGAGCCCGTGTGCGGCACGGACGACATCACGTACAGCAACGAATGCGGTATCTGCCTCCACAACAGGTGAGTCTTGCAGCGAGCCCTGGAAATGCGTCGGTCCTTGAAATACTGGCGTTTCTTCGTACACTTTCTAAAGTCCCTCGGGAGCGGGTTTGCCCTGAGCAGCCGCAGCACTTACTACTTTGCCTCCCTGCATGGGCTCTCACACCGGGTCACAGCAATGGCAATGGGGCTGGAGGAGGAACAGGCTGATCCTTTTTGCAAAAGAGCAGATCTGTCTCACTGGAAGCAGGGAAGTCAATTAAAGACAAGAGTGTCAGCTGCATGCCCCAAAAGACATGGAGGAGCATAAAAGTTAGCACTGAGGCATTGATACCTGCAGTCTGGAGGTGATGGCTGCTCTTCACAGTCCCTGACGCAAGTCATCTTCTTCTAGGGAACACAGGGCCCATGTTGGTAAACAGCACGATGGAGAATGTAAGCAGAGAACTGTTCAGGTAAGTGCAATAGGAACGTAAAATCTTACTTTGCTGGTGTCCATGGAAAAATGTCTGTTGGCCGCAAAAGTAAAGAGTGCTGCCACCAATTAAGAGGAGCACAGTTCAAACAATTAAAAAATTGATCATAGCCAAGTCTTAGAAAGATTTATGAGACATATAGCACTATGTCTGACTGTCTTACTAGTTTCTGGATTCAGGAATAAAATGGAAATGGTGCCCTGCTGAAGGCTGGATATCACAGCCTGGTTGCAGTTAGACCTCATGAAGGACCTCATAAAGCCACAATGAGCGGTCCTTAGTCTGTCCTTTTCTTCAGCATGAGAGAATTCTCACAGATTTTGGAGCCCCAAAGGCCAAGACAGAGTAAGGATCCTACAAAGGACCCTTATTTCTTTATATTAAAGTGAATTTTGTTCTATTACTGTTATTTTTCCAGATTGACTGCAGTAGCTACCATAAAATCACAAAAGATGATGGAGTCCTTGTAGCCTGTCCAAGGATAGTGAAACCAGTCTGTGGCTCTGACAGCTCCACTTACAGCAATGAATGCGAGATCTGCGCCTATAATGTGTAAGTAGTATGCATAGGACCTCCTTTCTGGACAATCAGTGATATTTAAGGCTCTTGGAAGTATTCCTTTAAGACACTAGTCTTTCTTCAGTCTTGGTTCTCAGTAGGTCTCTTTGGAACTATCTGTTTGCAATTTCCCCAGACAGCCTGAGGTTTCTTCCCCAACCTCTGTGCTCATGTTTGGAATCATGAAAGAGCCAGAGGATAACACAGAGCAGAGCCAGGAGCCCAGCAGAGCAGTATCCATAATACTGCAGGATAAGGAAATACTGTGTTTGCTGCTCAGAGTGACTGCTAGCATCCTCTGGGCATATTCAAATTTAACTCATACAGTTACAGCATCTCATGCAGTGGGTAGGGCCTGCTTCCTTGTTCCAATATCTAGGTTATAGTGGAAAAAGTTACTCTCAGAGCTCCCTAACCAAAGCAGCTCTTTTATTTTTATTATTATTATTTTTTTTAGAGAACATCACGCCAACATTACTAAAAAGCATGATGGAGTTTGCAAGCATGAGACTTCCGAGGTAAGTGAAAGTCAAAATCCATCCATTACTGCTGTTAATAGAGAGAAGGCCACTGTCTTCCCAGACTCTCGCTGACCAGGAGATTGTAGAAGTGCCATATGAGAGGCTCATGGGGATCCCAGCCCTGGCACTGGCTTTCTGCAAGTAAGCGTGGATTTCATATTCTTCTTGCCCCAAAAGAAAGGGTCACTCCACTCAAAACACACCAAAAGGATGAAGGAAACAGGCTTTGGGTATGAAGAAGCTGTAGTGACCAGTGCTGCAGAGTCCATTTCCCTTCGTACTGAGCTAGGTTTGTGCCCAGGGAAAGGGGAACCCCAAGAGACCAGTGTGTTCAGCTCTTGCGGTGCTGGGTTTTCCAGCGTGTTGTGTAGGCTGGCAGTGTTTTTCCAGAACATCACAAGTTTCTCCACCCTTTGCAAAAGGGACACAGAAATCCCATGATAGTTTTTTTCACAGACTTAGTGAAACTTATAAGAGCACTAAGCATACATATTTATAGGGTCTAGCTTATTGTATATTTATAATTAGGTCTACATGAGGCAGAACAGTCTGGTGCTTCAGGAAGAAAAGCTTATATATTTCAGAACAAAAAATAGGGGATTTTAGAAAGTCTATTTCCCAACTGATAGATAACCATTTCTTTTTTATCCTTTCAAATCCCATTGCATAACTATATGAAATCTCAACTAGTAAGTAATCAAAGCACGGGAGAAAACGGGAAAAACACAGCCAAAAATACAACAATACTAGTTGGTGAAAAATAGTTTCCACCAAACTCAAGAGAATTTTGTTGATGAGAATGAGCCTGAGGTTTTATATGTTTCTCCTATCTGAAGGATCCCTTCTCCAAGATGGGTCCTTTCTCTCCACTCCCAGGTAACTAGGATATCCATTCAGAAAATCTATTTCTGATAGAAGGTTTAGTTTAAGTGTATCAGGGCTTTGACCTGTTGCAGAAAATATGCAGGCTGGGATACAGACCTGAAAGGTTTTGCATAGATTTTTCTCACATAATAGTGGCTCTATCAGATTTGATTTTCTTTATTTTGGTAGGTTGATTGCAGCCAGTATCCAACGAAAGTCACTGAAGATGGTGAAACATTAGTATCCTGTCCAAAGATCTTGGATCCAGTTTGTGGCACAGATGGTTTTACATATGAAAATGAGTGTGGATTATGTGCCCATAATGGGTAAGTGCCACACATAGAGCCTTCCTTCTGAGCTACCAGCAGCACTTAGCAGTGCTGGTAACAGTCCTTTTACACTTCTTATGCTTATTCCTTCAAGCTTCTTAGAAACTTGTTTGGGGGTCTACCTTGAATTTTCTTCTGATTTCCTTTTTGTGCTCATAAGGGAAGGTTGGAAGAGTCAGATGACAGTTCTCTGGATTAGACTGTCAGCTGGCCTGTGACTAAGAGGATGAAGGAATAGTTCAGAATCTCACTTCAAATTATATGTTTTTAGAAGATGTGACAAGCTTGTTAACAAGTAGACTAATGTAGTTATTTTCATACACTCCTGTAGAGGTTGAAACCTTAATTTGTCAGATATCTGCTATATCTGATTCCTTTTGCATCTGAATGTGACCAGGAGATTAAACATTGAGTTCTTCAACTTCATTGTCTTCTTCCAGAAAACACAGGGCCCATGTTGGTAAAAAGCACGATGGAAAATGCAAACAGACTGTTCCTTCTCCTGAAGTGAGTACAATATAATGCATATTTATCCTTTTGCCTATATTAACTGAAAGATTCCCTGAGGCTACCTCTATTTTGAAAGTGAGCTGGTCTGAAGCCTGGCTTTCTCCACATGTCCACTGAGCCTTGTGAGCCCCCTGCATTCAGGACGCCCACAAATCCCATCTGTCTTGAGGCAGGTGTCATCTGGGCCCTCCTTGCCTACACAGCCCTGGCAGATGGGCTGCATGTGAGCCGCTGTGCTAGGCACAGAGTCTGCATTACAAATTCACGCCCACGCCAACCTTTGGAGTGGGGGTGTATGCTGGTATATGGAGCACACCTGAAGTTTTGCTCCGAGCATAGTTGCCTGGTTCCAGGGAGGTCCCAGACATGCCAGCACGTAACTGTGGAGGCCGGTTGTCTTGACTGCAGGTCTTTGAGGATGATCTTCAATTGCATTATCAGCAAAATCTAGTTTGCTTCACTCTTTAATTTTGTCTTTTTGTTTTGTTTATAATTTCTGTACTACAGAATGACATGGGATTGTTCTTTTCTGATTTTCTAACCTACATTTCAAATGCTCTTGCTCAGGTTGTAAACCCCTGTAGTCAGAAGTAAAGTTGGGCAGCATTTGAGATTGACCTAGCTGCTTGGGTGTCTCAAACTATGCAGCAGTGTGTGGCTCTTTTTGTGCATGATGGGATTCATGCAGAGCGGATTCATGATGGTTTGAAAGAGCTGATTCAGGATGGTTTTTCAAGATGGCTTGTAACACCAAAGTTGTTTCAGCATCCAAGCATAAAAGACATCTAGAAAAACAGGATATTATATTGGAGTAAGTCTTTTCTGAGACAAAAACTATCAGTAATGATATTCCTGCTTTTGTAGCTTGACTGCAGTCAATATCCATCAAGAGCAACTAAGGATGGTAGAGCCCGGATAGCCTGTCCGAAGATTCTTGACCCAGTCTGTGGCTCAGATGGGTTTTCTTATGACAATGAGTGTGGCATCTGTGCCCATAACTTGTAAGTACTACATATAGGACTTCCCTTTGCAGTGACTAGCTATGGCTAGTGCTCCAGGCAGCTCTTCTCTTAATATCCACATGCCTATAACTGTATTTCTATTCATCTTTCAATTTCCTGAAGAGCCACTGCCTTGATTTTCTTCCCTGACCCTCTTTTTGTGCACATCAGGGGAGCTGTGGAAGAGCAAATGTCAACCAGTGCACACTGTGAGGGCTGTGGTATCTGGGCAGAGGAAAGGGTGGATGGGACTGCTGCTCAGCACACTGAGGAGACCTGATATATCTGTTACTGTTTAGGACTATACTTGCTAAGGACAGGGAAAAAACAGCTATCTAGGCAGTGGATGTTTCCTGTATCATTTATATAGACTATGAATTAGGTCTACTTTTTATGGTGGCTGCGTGTCCTTGGCTTACTTGGTGAGCATGCTAATATCAACCTCTGCCTTTCTAGAGACCATGGAACCGATGTTAGGAAGAGTCATGATGGAAGATGCAAGACTAAAGCTCTCCCGGTAAGTCTGAATAGATGTAAAATAAGGGCGATAGTCTGCTCTCTTTACGGTCTCCAGAAACACTCTGGCTTGCTTTGCTGAGCTGTCTGTCTTCCCAAATGCAGAGAGGATTGCTGCACAGCCCTGTGCTGGCACTGCATTGCTCCCTAGCTGCTTGCAACAGCTGCTGCCAACGTACTGTACATCAGGGCGAGAGAGAACAGGAATAGCCCAGAAATTGAGAAACAAAATGTCCCAATACTGCAGAGCTCTGAACAGAAATTGTCAGAAGCAGCCCTAGAATCAAGCAGCCTATTTTAGGATGATATGAAAAGAAGGCAGAAGACCCTGTTAGATTTCAGTGTATTCCTTCAGTTTTAGGATTTCCGTTGCAGTAATTAGGTGGGTTAGGAAACCCTGATGCTCCAGTTTGCCGTGAAACTTTTGCTCCTAGTTTCAGATACAGAAATAGCTTTATAAACATCCACAGCAACAATATATGCTGATAATATCTCTATGCATTTATTCTGCATACGCAGAACTGCTCTGAAGCGCTGAGAATAAATTCATGTGCCCAGAGGGAATGCAATATGATTTGAATAATAAAGACACTATTATCTTTGCTTTAATTTGTCCTTGGACCGTGTGAGAAATTTGGTGATAAGGGACACTACACTGGGGAAACTATGCAAAATGACAGTGGAGGGTCAGCTGCCTAGCTGATATAGACTGACTTCCGCTGTTTGCTTGTTTGTCCTCCAATATTTGAAGTTGCACTTTTTATGTATTGTAAAGCATTTTACAACACAATCATATGAAATGGTCCTTGCTGCTATTTTGAAAATGGTGAAACTGAATCTCAGATTTAGTTAATTCTATGTCAAACCAGACTTAATGTAAAATCCTTTAAATCTGATTCCTTGGGCAAAATGTTTGTTTTAAAACCTAGTTAATTTTCTTTAGGACATGGAAAACTTGCATAGATACTTGTCTGGGAAAATAATCTTTCTTGTCAATTCTTTTCTTTCCTCTGTTAGCAGACAATACCAAAGCCAACTAAAATTACTGCATTTCTAAAGGAAGACTAAAATTAAAATACAACCCTACTTTTTCTCTGGCAGAAGCTTTTAAAGTCTGGAGGAATAGAGCGGGCAAACTGCAGCTGAGAAGTGTTTTTGTACCACGGGGGCTGACTTAGCTCTGTTTTATCTCCCCAGCTTGACTGCAGCAGGTACCTGACCAGCACTTCCCAATCCGGAGAGGCCGTCACTGCCTGTCCCTTCATCCTGCAGGAGGTCTGTGGAACGGATGGCGTCACCTACAGCAATGACTGTGCCCTGTGTGCCCGCAACCTGTAAGCCCTGGAGATCCTCTGCTGAGGGACCAGCAGTGCTTCCCAGCTGCTGCTGGAGCTGAGACAGGGAGAGTCCATCACTGAGATTTCTTCAGCCCCCCTTTTTTCTCTTTCTTTCAGAGAACTGGGAATCAATATAGGCAAAAAGCATGATGGAAGATGCATCGAGGAGGTTCCTCCAGTAAGTGAAACTTAAAGGAAAAATGGGAGCTTGAGGAGATGCTGAGTCCTTAGCTTGAGTAAGTGCTGGCTGGTTTGGATAGCCTGGCCTTCACCAGGTCACACAGCTCATGCTGTCCTTCCTTGCACGGGTGAATACCTGGCTCCTGACAGCAGGAACATTGTGCACTTCCTGCACAGAGTCTTAAGCAGAAAGAAAGGAGAACAGGTGAGGAATGAGTTATGAGATGCGTAACAAATGATTTAAGGCACAATGAAAATAAATCTCTTTCCCACAGCAGTCTATCACAGTGGCAGGAGGAACTTAGCTGTCTGCTTTGGCAATATGGAAAGGGGACACGGGATCCTAGGGTGTCTCTGCTTTCTGGAGACGTTAAGTTTTATAAAGGGATGTTTTGTATAGATTAGAAAATCATTGTCCCTGTGTTTGGAATGTTGATTCCTAATGTCTGAGGGGATTCAAAGCCCTCTCTGTTTTTCTTGCAAATGCAACATAATCTAATGTATACCAACAATGAATCTTGTAAAAATACCAAATTAACCATATTTGACCAGCTCTAAACGATTCACACCCACTGGGAAACAGAAAAACAAAGCTGTCTCATTAGCATGTGTTTCAAAGAGTCAACATCCTGAGTCAGATATTTCATTTCTATACAAACAGAGTATGAAATGTCATCCTTTGTTTCCCCAGTACACCCTGTGCTCAGACCGGGTGAGACACATAAATCAGTAAGAAGAGCTCACACTGAAGAAACTAGTGGTGCTAAAATGCCAGTTCTTCAACCAGTGTGAATTAGCCCCAGCTGCTGTCAGTCCTCCTGGCAGATTTCAGCAGCCAGAGCTGGCCCGCTGGAACAAAAGGCCTGTCGGCGCATCCCACCCCCAACTCTTGTGGGCCATGGAAAACTCCTTGGTCACGTTCAGTTCTCTTGTAGGCAGGGGATAAATCGTTCTGTGTTGATTTGCAGATTGTTGTTGAGCTGCATTTTGCAATATCATGGCATGCTCAGTGAGGTATAAGGGCAGCACAATAAATACAAAGTGGAGGGAGAGAGATTTCCTGTCAACTTCGTTTTGGTCTTCTCCGGCTGAAGGTTCTGAAAGGAAATTGCCATGTTGCTTCTGCTCAGGTCCCAGTGGGAGGATGAGTTAATATATGACCCTAATTTATCCTATGGCAGATCCCAAAAGACATACGTTGGGGGCTGCATCTGGGTTCCTATTTTGCAGAGCAGAGGCCGAACAAGGGTTTTACTGTGTTTGCTTCCCAGCTCAACTGCAGCAAGTACCGATCAGTCACCACGGATGACGGCCAGCATCTGATGATCTGCACGATGATCTACAGTCCTGTCTGCGGTACCGATGGTGTCACCTATCCCAGCGAGTGTGTGCTGTGCTCCCACAATCTGTAAGTACATGCCTTCTCCTGGGGGCATCAGCTGTGCCTGGCTGGATTAGGTTGGATGGGTTCCCACAAATGCCAAGTGGTGTGCCAAAGCCTGCATCTGAAACCCTGTGTTGGACAGGGGAGCCAAATGCCACTGACTGCCCTCCCTGTCCCTTCAGCCTGCCTTGTTTCCCAGCTGCCCAGGCTGCAACTGGGATTCAGCAAGGACCAGGACACTGCTCTGAGTTCTGCAACAGGGCGTGCATCAGCTGGCAGGACCACTTGTCCAAAAGGCACAGCCCTGGCCCATTGCATTGCACACTAACATGGCACAGGCAATGCTAAGCTGATTTATCTGAAAATCACCTGTATGCTGCATGTGAGTTAGGCTGTGCTCCCACATTGTGGTTGTAATGGTGAGTTAGTCACTAACTGGCAAGTTTGTCACTAACATCAGCGTCTTTTTCTTCCAGAGAGCAGCGGAGCAACATTGGCAAAAGAAATAATGGAAAATGTGCAGAAGATGCTGTAAAAGTGAGTGAGAACAAATGCAAACCAGGGGGCAGGGCTCATGTCTATTAAAGGCTGCTCTACCCTAACCCTAACTGTGTTACAAATTGGGGGAACTGTGTTCAGACTTAAGGAGATCACCTGGGAATTTCCTCTGGTCATGGCTGGTCAGCCACCATCCATCCTGTTGCTCCATAACAGCAGAAGGAAGAGTGTGACAGTGAGCAGCAGTACTCTGAGATCATACCTGCCAGCGGGAGGAAACTTTGGGACTCAGTTCTTATCATGATCTCACAGACAGGGTCTCATTTTTGGGGTGGTATCATTCCTCTTGCTGGGGACTGACATTGCACTCAGGCAGGCCACAAAATCTCTGTCATTTGTCTGTCTGCAGGACTATTGCAGAAACTTCAAAGAACCCTCTCTTATGTGCACCCTGGAATATCTACCACACTGTGGATCTGATGGCAAAACATATGGAAACAGATGTCTTTTCTGCAAGGCATTCCTGTACGTACAGACATAAGTCCCTTCTCTTCCATGGTAATTCCCTGTATCTGCTGCTGAAAACAGAGGCCTCTTTCCTTAGTGTGGTTTTGACTAACTGGTTGTGATCCATGTGCTGGATGCACCATAAATTGTGAAAGGAGATGGGTTTTTTTTAAAGGAAAGTACGAAGGACCCATTTTTGATCTATACATGGCTTCCTGGTTTTAACTTCAAAGTGATTTGACTCGTGCACCAGCACACATTTCTTTCCAGAAGCACATCGGTGCATGAGAAGTATTTCATGGAACAGCTGGACTGTATGTAGTGTGTGAAATCTTTTATCTTTCCTTTAATGATAATAAGGCAAGGATGTAGTTGAGATTTGGAGAATCTTCATCATGAAGCAAGTTTAAGTCATTTCTCATGCTGGTGAAATGGGGAACAGAGCTTCTGTGCCCCATGTGCTCTCAGTCTCATCCATCTCTTCTCCTTTTCTCCCTAGGGAGAGCAACAAGAATCTCACAATCAGTGCTTGGAGCGAATGTCCAGCTCAGGAAGAAAAACGGCCTTCTGTGTGACTCCCAGTGGGCTGATCTTCCCTAAGAGCTTTCCTTCAGTTTGTCTTGTTTCCTGCTATCTCCTGAAACACTTTTTGTTCAATAAACTCACTTGGCAACATTTTTCTGTCATTTTAATGCCACATTCCTTCACCCCTTGCACAGTACCTGCCGTGCTGCAGAGATTCATTCTTCTTTTGATGTCCTCCTCCACCAGACATATGGGCAAACCGTTTTTCGCGCTGTCTCAGTGCCGACCCCCTCTTAAAAGGAACCTGGCCTCTCCTCTTGGAGCTCCCAGCTACTTCCTCCTCCTTGCAGTCTCCTTGGCAAGATTAGTCTCATCTAGCACTTAATGTCTCCATGCAGTCTAATCATCTGCACTCCCTTTCTAGAGTCAGTATAGGGAAACAATCACCCTGAGGACATGGTGCAGCTCTTCTAAGCGATAATACCTAAACAAGGTGGGTAGCCTGCTCTCAATAAGAGTGTTTTTTTGAGCTCTATTCAGGGTTATGGAGAGCAGAAAATTCTGCTCACAAAAGTCCTTGATTTATTAATGCAGCTGAATAGCTCCAGGCCTGGTACCTCATGGGAGCTGAGCAGAAATCACACCTGTAGTGTGGGACAGCCCTGATAAATCACTGCAGCAGCCTCCTTTCTAAAGACATATGAGAGAAAAGGATGCAGTGGAGGGCCTGGGACCAATCTGAGCAAAATATAGAGCAAACCATAGAAAAGAGCTTCTGCATAATAGTCATGTTTTGGCCTATATATAAGAGCAAAGAGTTCGGTGGTGGTTTATTTTCTGTCACTTTGGTCTCCATATGGATGGCAGAGCAGTGCAGGGAGCTGGGGCCCACTCTCCAGCTGCTGGCAATAGAGTTACAATCACTACTTCTAGCTTTGCACTAGGTCTGCCAAGTTAAGATTATTTCTAGCCCAATATTTAGGGGTTAAAAGACTTCTAGACTACAGCTATAGCCTCCCTCATTCAATGTCCTATTGTAGTTTAGTAGGGAGTAGCACAATTATTTGGATCCATTTGGAAAGTCATTCTTTGAATTGTCAGGCTAGATTAATAGGCTGAAGGCAAATGTTCCAAACTTGGAGATATTCTGGGTATTGTATCAGGGACTAAGGCCCTAGCACTGCCATGCTATTAGATTCTGTGCCTGGCATGTGCTTTCCAAGATGATTTGTAACGAACAATGGCTTATTGTATTTTTCTTGAATCTCTGTCCTAATGTAAATGTTCCTTTGGTTTATATAACCTTCTTGCCATTTGATGTTAAGGTGTTTTTTCAGAACATGCTGTTTTATTCCAATTTAACTGTGACTTAGTTTTAAAATAGACTCTACTTATGGATAAGGCATGAATAAAATTTTTGTGGACTTTGGCACAATTTCAGTTGGGCTTAGCTCTGATCACTGACTTTTGTAGTAAAGCTGTTAAGGTCTGCACTGAGTGACATTAGCTGGACATAGACTTGCCAAAGCCTCCTCTGCAAAACTTGTCTGATAGCACCAAAGGCAAAATGTGAACTCAAAGAGAAGATGCTGAAGTCTTAGTCACCAAACACAGTTTCTGTACTGTATTCACTGATAGATTTCATGCGAAAGTATGTAATGGGATAATTCACCAAACTAGGCTGGAAAATGGGAAAAGCTTGACATGGGAGTTTATATACTCACCCAGGCATGGGGGATGTTTTATGAAGCTATATAAGTCTATGAAAGTAGGGCAGCCTTCTCACTGACAGAGCTGTCTTCTGTCCCCTGGAGTTGCTTTCATGTGTTCCAGGGCTCCTGCTGAGCGTCAGATCAGATGATCTCTTTCTGCTTCGTGTTGATGAGGAAGCAGCTGCCAGACCAAGACTGGCACATTCAGGAGGAAGTATTGAGCTCTTGTGCCTTAGAAGAGCGATAGAACAATATCAGAGTCAAGTGTTACTAATAAATCTGGCTGAGCCGGACACCTGCTTGGTCACAGACAGATAGGTACATACAGATTCTGTGCTGGGAAGCAGGGAGGCATCATCTTGCAAGCTCAGGGCTTGGCAGACTCAGGCATACTCAGTGATATCTCCACCATGAGGCTGGCAGATGCTTTTGTGCTCCTCTACCTCCTGCTCTGTTGCTGTTCCCATGTGTCATGTTGCAGAGCCCTGAGGCTGACATCCTGCCCCAGCTTGGTCAAAAGCCAGAGCAGCTTCCAAATCACCAGGCTGTTCTCAAAGACCAGTAGACTGACATGTGAGGAAAAGGTGGGTTTTGTTTTGTTTTGTTTTCTTTCCAGAAAAGAGCACTAAAAGGGTCAGACTAAAGGGCAGGTTTTCCAGGCTGCTTGAATGAACTATTATTTTAGTGCTCTTCCCATGAATGGAAAAAGTTGCAGGTGCAGCCTTGTACCCTCAAGTCAAGGAAGCAGTGAAGAAATAGTGACTTGCCAGTGCATGTTATGAGGACAGACCTTCAGAGATCTGAAACGTATTGGTGAAATGCAGTGGGTACAGCTCCATATACTGCCCTGCAGCCCCTACTGCATCCAGCCTGCTCCAAACGCCACAGATGGAGATCCTGAGCAACCCCAGGGCCTGACAAACTCCCCCATACTTCACACTGTGCACATCTGACCCGCAAAAACTCTGACTTGTTAGTGCATTGGTGCCAATCACAGAGGCGATATTTTAAACTATTCCCTCTCCGCTTCCTTGTTTGTCCAATTTATCTTTATAGCTTTATCAATGTTTTCTGAACCAACAGTCATTTTTCTTACAACACAAAGAGAAGGAGAAGTGAGGTGAATCATTTAATTTCTTGATTGATAAGTGGGATTTAGAAAACAATACTTTTTAAATAGTCTTTTTATCTTAGGCTGAAAGATTTTTTTTTTCATCTTTTATCAGCCTGGTATATATATATCAGCACTCGCCCATCTGTGGCTTTAACAAGCCTATAACTGACAGTCTTTGTATCTAAGATTCACTTTAAAGCTTTATCAAAAAAATCTATAGGCTTCAACATGCTCACAATTTGCCTTTTCATTAGTTTTTTTTTCAGATGTTGTGTTTACTAGAGGAGCGTGTGGATGGACGTAGATACTGTGTTACTCTCCTGAGGAGAGCATGGTAACACCATGGCTCAACCCACTGATTTCTGAAACTAGTAAAATATTCAAGAGAGATATTGATGTATGATTGTTGCTCTTTCCAATAGAATAAAAATATTCAAGGGAGATATTAATGTATGACTGTTGCTCTTTCCAAAAGAAATTGAAATGGTCTTATTACCACTTATTACCACTTTTACCACTTTTATAACCATATATTCTTCAGATATATGAAATCCAGAAATAATTATATGAACTCGTTGTATCAGTTTCACAGTTACTTATGACTGGCTGAAAATAGAAGAAATAATCTGGTGTTTGAAGATTTTATAATTAGATCTCTATATTTAAAAATATAATCCTTGTATCCACCCGTTTCATCCACCTAAGCATGTTCACCCTCAGAAATGTTTGTTCGCTTTCTGTTATTGCTTTCTGATACAATTTTATTTGATTATTTGCCGTGCCCTAGGCTTCTGTTGGGTGCTTGCCACTGATCAACTAGTAGATATGAAGAAAGCAAAAAGAAATAAGGTGAGGGGGCAGTGTCCAGCTGGCCAGCACCAGCCTGGAAGGCTTCTCTGGATTTGCACCAGCTGAGGTGCATCCCCATAAGTTCAAACATACCGTGGCTTTGCAAAAAGAGCGAGCTCATACAGTGTATTTTTCATTCATAGAAATGAAGCCCTGGTTTCATTCAAGTCCACTGAGGAATGAAGACTGTTTGGAAATGCATTGCTTTGCTGCTTGTCCCTGCTGCCTTCACGGCTTAGCTGCAGCAGCAGCCGGGGCTCCCTGGCCGAGCTCCGGACCAGATCTGCGGCACAGATGGCTTCACTTACATCAATGAGTGTGGGATCGGTGCCTGTAATATGTCGGTCCGATACATAAACATGTTTTCCGAGTGACAATCCCCTCGTCACTGACCTCTCTCTCGTGCTTTCCAATTCATCCTCTCTTTTCCTCTCCACTTGTTGTTTGTGCTCAGGGGGAAATTGTGAAGATTTAGCAGGGAAAAGAAAATAACCAGAGTGGAAATCCAAATGATGTAGCATATTCAGATGTCTTGGGTCTGTTGACTGATAGGCTTGTAATGTCAGCAGTGCTAAAACCACTTCATTGTTGGTGGTTAACTCAGCTGAACTCTCCTTCACTTGCATCATCTGTGAGTTTATTTACATTCACAGCATCTACACTGCTCGAGGAAAGTGAATATACTGAGCCTCTAATGGCAGACTGCTCCTCCCTTTCTGTCCTTCCAAGCACAGGTGACATGCTCCGACAAGAAACCTCGGGGATACAGGAGCAGCAGTGGTTCCAGTGACAGGAATGAAGGGAAACCAAGACCCTGCCTGAGCTGCCCGTGGCAGTAGCCCAGATGGTGTCAGCTGGATGCTGAGCAGGCAGTGTGGGAATAGACATAAGCAATGTATATACCTTCTGCTGGCATTTTATTCCACAGTGGTTTAGCGCTAGCTTCCTAATATTGCTGTTTACCACAGTCTGCATTCAAATTTGTGAAGAAAAAGATGGCAAAAAGATACAAAATACGAGACAAATAAGCAGAAATATTTCTTTGCTACTGAAGTGTGCATAAGCAATCTTTCCTGACAACATCAGGAAAGCAAAGCATATCCTGTTTTAGGGCTAGAAAAGCAGACTCAGAAGATCCCTGCAGATATCACTGCGCTCAGCTCTCTTTGATAGAAGTTTTGCAAACGCGGCATGGTGCCAAGCCACAAGCCATATAATCAGATGCAGCATAGCAGTCATCATGAGTGCATGAGTGAACTAATATATTTAGTCAATAACTGCATTACTTTGCCAGTGCAATAGTTTAAAGCTGGTAAAAGTGTTGCTACATACCTCACTGCCACAACTGTTAAATAGTAAAATCCTGGAATTCAAAAACATGTTCCTCTCTGTCATCACCAATGGTGCTTCACCCACGTCCAGCTGCAAAGGATCAGCCCATGTTCCCATTAAAGTTCAGCCCTTCTGAACAAATTAAATTACTCCCCTTTCTTTTGCTGTTAATATTGAGCAAAATAATAGCGACTGTGACCCTAACGGTTTTGCAGCTATGGGAACCTCCTCCATCTAGTTCCACCTGTTTCGAACAAGCGGCTGTTTGCACTCGATGCAAGCACCATGATGCACCTTGTCTCTCTCACTGTTCTCCACCTCTTGCCCACCAGGGAGAGTGGTGGCTTTTCATTTTTAGCCATTCTGGAGAATGTTAAATTACTATTGCATCCAATCCCTCAATAAGAACTCCCTCTCCTTTCTTTTTTTACAAGATCTCTCTTAAGAAACCAACCTCCATTCATCCCATATCTCAAAGGTTCCTGTTTTTCTTCTAAATGACAGTAACCTCCTTTATCTCTCTGTTCAAACACTGTGGACAATAAGGTCAGATCTGCGAGTGCACTTTTACTTAATGGCCCTCCTCAAAATGAACAAACTTGTTGCGTATCTTACACAAGCAAGGGAAGGTAAATATAGAAGGGTAATGACCATCTCACTGGAAATGCTTTGTGGTCCATGGACATTTCTACCAATCTTAAGAAATAAAAGTGAGGGGACACAAGCACCCAAGGCACGTTCCTGTGGTGAATGAACGATTGCTGGTAGCTCCCTGCAGAGAGGTGATCTCTTTTGTGGGAGGCTCTAATCGATCTCTGCAGCCAGCCTTGCTGTAGCCTTCCTAATGCAGTCATATCTGGGTTATGTATCAGCAAAGGACTGGGGGGCAACGCAGTTCAAGGGACCAAACACACAAACATGAGTCACATGGTGGTCAAATTAAGGCTTTTATTATCTCCGCATCTGCACGGGGGCTCCCCGTTTCCTGGTGGGAGGAAGAGAACAACAGGGAGATTCCAGGCACCTCTGAGCACCAGTCCATAGTGAGGAGCAGGAGAGGAAGGGAAATTTATGCTCTTATATAACTACTAAGCGCGTGACCATCCTGTGTTACAGTTCAATTGGTGTTAATAGCAGGTAAACAGCACGGGTGCATCCTGTGGTACAGAGTTTGTGTGCGTGGGGTACGTGGCATGGCCATAAGCTGAGCACGGGGTATAGCACAGTTAGGTCAGTCTGCCTCAGAACAGTCTGGCCAGCCCCCATCACCTATCTCCTCAATATTTTTCTGCATCCAATTCTCTATAGTATCCTTCTGCAAACATGTGTCAGGATGCAGCTATCCAAGGGATTTTCCTCAAGCCCTTAGTATTCATCTTTGCTGCTCAGGGGGTGTCATAATTACTCAGCCCCACTATACCAAATTACTTTTTCTTACCCTATTCGTTAGCCCATTAAAATCTCCTTTTTTTTTTTTTTTTCCCTGCCAATAGACCTTTCTTTGCAATGACATACAGCCGGTCTCTGGTGCCTTGGGTAGCTGATTGAAATCCAAGGGATGGAGCCACCGTCCCTGTGATGTGTGCTGCTCTAGTGACGTGTGTGCTGCTAGGTGACTGGTAGCTAGCAAGCGCCTCATCTGCTGTCCTTTGGAGATGTGTTCAAATATTCCCTTGGTTTACATAACTTCAAAGCAATTTGCTTTTGTTGCAGCACATGATCATTCATTCTGTTTTCACTGTGCATTGGTCTATAAATACTGCCTCCTTGCAGATAAGAATCTTTTTTTTTTTTTTTTTTTTCCCCTTAGAAGAATTCCTCCTGACCCAAAATCCGGAAGGGGACATTCTCAGCTTTAGCAGTGAAGCTACCAAAGTCAATTTCTTCTGCCAGGCAGCAGTAAATGATATCAAACCTGGCTTGGCTGCTGCTTCCCCACAGCCACCTTTTCATTGTTACTATTGGATTGAGGCAAAGACAAAATGAGCGGTCAGGAACACACAGCTGAAATCACTGAAGTGTCAGGAAAACTGATTAAACCAATGATTTCCACTTCCTCTGACCAGCTTCAAGATAACATCTCCTGCTCAACTTCTAAGTCACCTGTGCTGCAGAGTGTTTACTCCAGAGAGTAAAACCCTGGGCTGTTGTCCAACCAAGTTTTCTGCTATTTATGGCTTACTTTTTCTGCTGCTTGTTCTAGCATTCTCCTGAATTTTATGTGAGCAGCTCTTGCCCTGTGGAACAGGTCTCTGACCTGATGGTCTTGCCATCCAGAAGCCTGACTGAAGCTGGAGCACCATGTGAGCTAGTGAGGTGAGGAGTGATGTATGAACTCTTAGAGCTGATACTGTGAGACCTACACCAGACCCATGTGGGGCAATAAAGGGGCCACTGTTTTGGCAGTTTATTTTCTGCAAGGCAGACAACTATTCTGGCAAATGCTTACTTGTTGTTTCCAGCAAAGGTCATAGGAAAATTTGGAGACTGTTCTCCTGAGTCATAGAGATACATTTCATTAATAAAAGTCATTTGTAGGAGGTAACATTATATAACTACTGTCCCAATAGAATAAGTTAGGTTGGAAGCTCTCCCTGGTGGTTGCTTGTCCAACTCCTGCTCAGAGCAGGTCCAACCTCAATGTCCTATCAGTATGCTTACAGCATTCCTTGTCCAGTCAAATTTTAAGTATCTCCAAGGAGGGAGAGTCCAGAATTTCTCTGGTCACTGCAGCATTGTTTGACCAGCTTTGTGGCAAAGAAAAAGTGTGTGTGTGTGTATATATATATATGTATATATATAAATATAATACTTGATCAGAATTTCATCTTTTCGCTGTATAGCCCTGAGAAGGGTCTGACTATCTTCTGTATAATCCCCATTAGAGAGTTGAAATTAGACCTCCTGTAACCTTCTCTTCTCTAGGCTGGCCAAGTCCAAGTCCTTCAGCCTCCACATATGTGCCCTGTGCTCCAGTCCCTGATCTGCTGGTGCCTCTACTGGACTCCTTCCAGCATGTCAATATCTGTACTTTTACTGGGGACCGGCACATTAAATTCATCACATAAGAAATGTGAAACCATGTTAGCTTTTACCCACAGGGTTCAAAGTTCTGCTCATGTTTGTGTTAGTTCAGGGAAACAGTCACTGACAGTACTTGAATCAATCTCTATTTAATGAGTTCATAAATGCAAGGATATGTTTTCATACTGATATGTTTTAACTACATTGGTAGTTTTGTTTGTTTTTTATTTTAGATTATTTCAGATGTTGCCTTCAGCCCTCTCAGTTTTTCCAGGTGTGTGGCACAGTGTAAATAGTTATAGGCCACACTGTGGAGAAGCGAAGAACAAAAATGGAAACTGTAGTTTGAATTAAACTTAGCTAGCATTTTCGAGTGAGGATAGATGATTACACTTAACTATTGCTATTTCCCACTTATACAGCAACTACTTGTTAATTAAATAATATGACAAAGTCAAGGAATGTTTGGAAAAGTGTAGTAAGTTTGTAACGTACTTTATTTATCAGTGAACCACATTATTTGCACAGAAAATGTCCTAACTTCAATTTTTATTTTTCCAGAGAACCTGGGATCAACTGTGTCAAAAACTGTAATGGAAAATGTAAAACAAGGCATTCCTAGGGCAAGTAAGAGAAGATGTTACACCAGTGGCCAAATCCTGCACTAATATGAGGTCAGGGGCTCTCTGGAGCTCAGGACCATAAAATGTGGCACTGTCTTTACTTGCTACCAGGTCTTTAGCCTTGTGCTGGCCTCTGCACACATGGGGATTTCCCTCTAGCCAAGTGGTCATTTAGCCATATGCTGCATCTGATTTCAATGATTAAAAGGGGAGAGGTCAATGCAGAGGATTATAGCCTGAGATCAGTGGCAGGATTTCAAGGAAAATCCTCTTTCTAGCTGTTCTCCTAGGAGAACAGAGCAACTACAACAAAGCCTTGATAGCTGGGGGATTTCCACCGTGCAGAAGGAGAAGCTGGAGCTGTTCCTCCCATCTGCCCAGAACTGGAAGCTGAAGATGCTGCATGGAGAAAGGAGGCCATGAAGTGACCTCACTCCATGTTCTGAAGCCCAGCAATTGCTGGGGGTTGTGTTTCTGGCTTGCTTGAGAGGACTACATGAGTGCACTAAGGGAGGCTGATTTTTCTCAGTCAGCACTTAATTGTCTTGTAGACTTCTCGTCTGTAAGCCTGAGAGTTGAATGGTGAGAGTGATCTCTCTCTCTCAAAAAAAAAGATGTTTTGGTGGTCCAAGGAAACCTATGTGTTGTTCAGGGTCAGAACTGGGCACACAAGGTTGAACTGGGCAACTGAAATGATAAAACTCTGTCCTGGGCACCTCCTGGGCCCCCTTAGCAAGGGCTGACTGTGGGGTGGCCTTAGGTTTAGGTGGGGGGTTAAGGGCCTGGGTCAGCATGGTAGTTACTCTTGGTGTCTTAGTGCTTTAGTGGTTGCCTAGTTTAGGTCCTGAAGTCAGGAACAAAGATGGAGATGCAGAAAATGATCTTTTGGAAAACAGACTTGCAAATAGATTTATTTTTATAGTGTTAACTTTTCTTTTTTTCTTGCACATACTGTGTGGCTCTCTGCTTTCCAGACCACTGTTGAATTTGGTGATCTGCTTAGGAGGCAGCCTTATGGTGTCTTCTCATGTGTGCACTTTTTCTCAGTGTATATGGAGAATCGTGTGCCCATGTTTCATGGGAACCACAGAGGAAATTTCAAGGATTTTAGTGGGCTGATGTGTGGTGCACTGTTTTTTTTTTTGTTTTTTTTTTCAAGGGAATGCCTGTAAAGCCTCTCTTGCTCTGTCGCTCCCACAATGTCGAAGTCTATGTCAAGTGTTTAAAGTTCATGACACTCAACAGGTAGACTCACTAGTCAAGACCTGTCAGAGAAACTATAGTGAAATATTTTTGTTAAGGGGAGAACCCACTCTTGCAAAATTATCTTTTTTTAAAATAGTGGAGGCCAAGGCCTCCTTCTAGGAAGGAGAAGCTTGGAAAGACACTGTACAGAGGCTGGAGGTGTGAGACAGACTGGAAAATTAGGACAGGCTCTGTTTTTAAGCATCATTTTCCAGAATATCTGTACCGGGAAAGGATCTGTTGCACCTTCAAATCTAACTGTGCCGTGTTCCTAAAACTTCAGTGTCATTTGTTCTTGAGATGTCTTGGCAGAACATTTTGAATCAATTCGTTTAGCTGTGACTTGGTCTGTAAATAAGTACTCTCTGCTGATAAGGTTCGAGTGACACTTTTAGTGGAGTTTGACAAAATCTAACCTGCTTTCAAGTCTTCTGCTGAGCTTTTCTATACCTCAGTAGTGAAGCTGCCAAAAGCCCTTTCTCTTATCAAACTAGCACTAAATACCAATAACTCAGGTTAGACACAGTCCTTCCAGAGCCACCTGGCAATGTTTAACTAATTCTGCTGATAGCAAAACCTCATCTGACCCATGTTCACGCATGGCCTAGTGGTGGATATCTGGAAAGGCAGGGGAAAAAAAGCCAGAAAATAGAACGGAAATCAGAGCTTCTTACCTAATTTGCAAACAGGGCAGTATTTCATACCTATACAGCTCCTGGGAGGTGGGCATCCTACTGGGAGATTTCACACTGCAGAGAAGAATGACAAATCCGCTGTTTAATCCCTTTGCTATTTTGTGCTACATACATTTCCACTGGAATCCTGAGTTGTTTTCTTTGTCAAAAAGTTGTTTGTTTGGTTTTGCCCATGGAACAAGTGATATTTGTGTCAAGCTATTAACCAAATGTCCAGCCAAAATCAATTGTCTAGTAGAGGCAGACCATTACTTGAAAGTCAAGATCTCAATAAATATTACCAGCCTCATTGTACCACTGACAGATTCGGCTGGTTGTTTTGTGTTACAGTTGAACAGTTTAGACACCTGCATTTGTATATATTCACAGTCTGCCTTGTGGAGACCATCTTGTGAGCACAGCAGCAGCGGGCAGCCTGCAGCCTCAAGAAATACTTCCACCATGACCATGGCAAGTGTTTTTGCGCTGCTCTCTCTTGCACTTTGCTGCTTCCCAGGTGAGTATCTCACAAGGCACTGCAGAGGCTTAGGATCTGAGAGAAAGAAACTTGACTATCTTAAAATATATAAATATATATATATACATATATTGTCCTCAAAGAGAGAGAATCTTATCCTACAAAGAACCAGTCTGTCTCAGTAAGTTGACATTGCACAGAATATACGACCAAATTTCTGCACGTTAAGTGGATTATTATTGTAATTTGTCCATCAAAAATACAAATAATCTCAAGTGGAACTCTGCCCTTGTAGTTAATGTTGTGTACAGTTAAGGTAAAAGGGTACTTGAACCAAGGCCATTATGAGGTGCTCAGACCTCAAGTAACTACTCATGGAAAATATTGTAATGGCACAAGCAAGTTCTGTGCATCAGAAAACTGAGAGATGAAAACAAGCCAAAATTTAGTGTTTTCTTTGCATATTTAGATCTGATGGAATTGCAAAGACAAAGACTTTTTTTTTATAATATGCTCTGCTCTTTTGAAATGCATATTCCTCACAACAGGTGCTGTATATGTTTGTTTATCCTGTTGATGACAATTTGCATTTGTCTGTATTTACTTGGGTATCTTTTCAGATATGTGATAGCTATTCCTTAGAATCAAAAATAGCGTGTGAAAGATAAAGAAGGAAAAGGTATTCTATTCAGTTAATAAGTTTGTTTATATTAAAAGAAAAAAAAGAAGCTATCTAAAAACAATTTTCACAATCAGCAACAAGAGACAGTCTTCTATTTATCAGTATAGAAAAGGATTTACCCTTTTTTAATATTTGAGGAAACCATTCAGTAAAAACATACAGTTTGATACAGCATTTAGGAATGCTACCTTCAGATGCTTAATTTTAGTTAAAGTTACTAACTTTAGCTACAGATCTTATTGATTGGCTTTTTTTCACATTGTCTATTTTTTTTTTTTCTTCTCCTCTTTTCCAGATACTGCTTTTGGGGTTGAGGTGAGTGGAAGATTTTTCTGCCGTTTTTTTTTAAAATGGGGCACAGGTATCCCTGCAGAAAGGGTTCACCCATTACCAGACTGATGCACCTGCCCAAGTTTGTTCTTCAGCAGCGACAACAAAGTGAAAAATCCACTGCATGGAAGTAGTCTCTCTCTCATGTAAAATGAGATGCACATTTAAGATGTTTTCACTGCCATGCTGTTGTACATTCCTTTGACAGGTGGACTGCAGTAGATATCCCAACACTACAAATGACGAAGGCAAAGAGGTGCCACTCTGCCCTAAGGCCCCTAGCCCTGTCTGCGGTTCTAATGGAGTCACTTACAGCAGTGAATGCCTGCTGTGTGCCTACAACGTGTATGTACTGGATAGGGGAGAGCTCCTTCTGAGCAGGCAAACTCAAATGAGTCTGCTTCCCTTTATATTAAATATTCTCAGCATGTAGGATTCAGCAGGAACTCTTTGCTGAACTTCCTAATGCTTGTCTTTCCTTTTCCAGTGAATATGGAACCAACATCAACAAAGACCATGATGGGGAATGCAAGGTAAGTGACATGCAAGTGAAATGAAGAGCACGGCAAGGGTCAGGTCCAGCTTCTGCATGTTCAAAGCTGTTTATTTTCTTCCCCCAGAGATGCCTCAAGCCCTAAATAAGGGGATGTATGCAGAATCTTGTATTAGTTATGCTATGGTGAAATTTCAAAGGCACATACCCACCAAAAATACTTACTTCCTATAAATAAGCCTTTACCAGTATTTTGCTAATGTTCGTTCTGCAGGTGGACTGCAGTAAATATTCCAACGTTACAGATGAGGATGGCAAAGAGGTGCCAAGGTGCAACAAAATCTACAGCCCCGTCTGCGGTACTGACGGAGTCACTTACGACAACGAATGTGTGCTGTGTGCTCACAACATGTAAGTACTGTATGTGCAGAGCTCTGCTGAACAGAAAACAAGTGCTTTGGACTCCGGGCAGATGCACTTTTAAGCAGGAGGATTTCTACCAAGGCCTTTTCTGTAGGCCTCGTGGACTCTGACCTTCCTCTTTCCCTGAGAAGTGGACCCTGTTTTCCTTTATGCTTAGGAAAACTTGTGCTTTTAATCTCAAAAGTGCAGAGGAGGGCTGAGTGGGGATTTGATGCAGAAAAGCATACTGCCCTTAACCAAATTAAGAGGATCTGTGCACCAGATGTTGCATTGTAGGGAAGAGCCACTAACTTAAAGTGAATTTACACTGTCAAATGACCTAGCTCCTATTTCCTCCTAATGCCTTGTCCTCTCTCGTCCTTCGCAGCATGCCTTATAAAACTGCACTCTGACAGGCTGTGGCACCGCATATTATATCACACTGTATCTGTCTCCTTGAATAGAAATGCCACAAAGCATTTGCCTTCAAGTGCATGACCTTGAGGCTGCTGCATAGCACATGGCAGGTCCAGGAATGGGGTCCAAGACCCTCTTGAGTGGAGGGACTCCGAGCTGCGTGGATGTGAACCCAGCAGGGCAGCTTGCTGGGGAGTCAGGGCTTGCTCCCACAGCTGGTATCTAGGGCAGACACAGACTAAGCTGGATGTACCCTGTAACCCACGCATTGTACCTGAGGCCAATTAGCATCGCTGGGGCTGAGAGTTTAACACAGCAGTTTGCTCACAGAGCTCGCTCATGCTTGTCTCTCCTTTTCCAGAGAAAAGGGTGCCAGTGTTGGCAAGAAGTTCGATGGTGATTGCAAGAAGCAATCTGTTACCGTAAGTGTGAATTATGTAATGAAGGACCAGGTGTTAGCCCTGCTGATGTCAGTGGAAAGAGTGCCAGTCTGTAGCAGGCTATAGAAGCATAGCTTCAGCACGGGGAGAGTTTTTGCTTTCTCCATACATAATACTCATTATCCACGCTATTCGTATCGGGGAAAAAAAGAGAGTGACTGCACAGGAAGGAGCCTGGGGGGGAAAAAATTGTTAACAAAAATAAGTCATCAGGGCATAGCTGAGAATCTGGCTACAGAGGTCAGACACATGGTGACTTGTTGGAGAATCTGACTTCAACTGTGGTCGAAAGGACTGTATAGAGGGAGTAGGAACACAGTGAATATGTATAGCTCTTACCAAACAGTTTTTCAACCACCAACTCTTCTCAGCTGCTGGACTTCTTAAACTAGATGTGCTTTCTATGTATTCAAAGAGTCTTGCTGTGTTTGTCTTCCATGAATGTCCAGCCTCTTCACAGTTTGTGTACACCTTTCACGCTGTGATTTCCTTGAGTAAACGTAGCACCCATTGCATAAAATTAAAATCCCTCTCACAGTATCTAGGTTAGATAATGATCTTCCCACTGTAAGACTACAGGAGAGACGTTGGTCCTTTATATACGTCTATTGGCAGCTCCACCTCTCTAGACACTAGAATTTTTCCAGTTAATTTCCTGGACAGTTTGGGAACATGATGCAATCTGATTATGAGCATGACTTGTTCACTGCTGCTGCTTAGAAATGGTGCAGTTAGGTTATGATATAGATCTCTTCAAACAGGAAATTATGCCCTATTTTTCTTCTATGCTAGAAAAGTTTAATAATATGAAACTCGGTTTGTCAGATTGTGCAAGGAAGCTAATTTATTTATTTAGGAAGCAAATCATTATCTTTGCCATTGAAGGTGTAGACAGGAGTTCAAGGCCATTTGCTATCTATGCCTTCATATCTTTCATATTAGACTTCTATTTTTGCAGGTTGACTGCAGTGGCTACCCTAAACCAGCCTGTACAGCTGAGTATTTCCCTCTGTGTGGCTCTGACAACCAAACATACAGCAATAAATGTGCATTCTGCAATGCTGCTGTGTATGTACAAATATGGATCACGTTTGTGTTAACTACCTCCTACAGGCACAAGCTTGTACAGCTACTGCTTCCTTGCTTGCTGACCAGTGTCAGCCAGGGATTTGGAGTAGAGAACACCAGGCACCCTGCCAACCATTCATTTTTTCATCTGAGCACACAGTGCTATGCCTGGTTTGTTAACGTGAATGGGTTGAAGACCATTAGCCTTAATGGAGTTTTCTCATTTAGTGCAAATAAAATTAAATTTGAAGTTTCATTATAGTTTCCCAAAATATTTTAGCCTTAAGAATGAGTTAAATCATTGCACTCATCTCTTAAAAATGAAATGTAATAGCTAATGGGATTCTCTGAGATTCTTTGGCTCTGGGGAAGGATCCTATCCAGCTTTCTGTAGGAGCCAAGGGAGAGGGTAGATCAGAGCAGGCAGTAGTCTGTATATAATCCATTTTTCTCCTCTCTTCATTTTCAGGGAGAAAAATGTGACTCTAAGCCATTTTGGAGAATGCTAAATATCAGTGCTGAGAGAATTTGCTACAAGATTTCCACTGGTGAGCCCCAACTGAAGATCTCACCTCAGTTCATCTTGCTCTCTGGGAGACTCAACTTTATTCTTGATTTTTTTTTCTTTCTCAATAAACTGAAGTCAGCAACATTTTTGTCCTGTTTAGTGTTCTGCCTAATGCAATATTTTATTCTGACGTGTTGAATGATGATGTCCGACTAGCTCCAGGGTATAACAAGAACAACTTCTTGCTCCCCTCCCTTTCATTAAATGCAAAAATGGCTAATGTAGCCAAGTATCATTTAAATATCTGTTTTTAATCAGGTGCTAAAAGACTGCTCTGCACTGATGACACCAGTTGAGGTACACCTAAGGTATTTCTGGTGCACTTTGCCTGCATGGACGTCATCAGCAAAAGCAGTTGGAATTGTGTTGTTGTCTGGGCCAAGCATGATCCATGGCCTCCTGACTACAGTTCTTTAAAAGATACAGTGTTCTGCAAGGCTGGTTTGCCAACAAAGCTTGTACTTTTCAGATGTGGGAGTGTGCCTTGTCTACTGGGTCTTCCAAGCGACTTGTTTTGGCGCTTTCCTCATTTCAGAATCGTCCTCTAACCGCCCTAATCTATTCTCATATAAGGGCTCTCCTAGGGATGGTTCCTGCCTACTTGTCTTTCCTTTTAATCCTAATAGGAGTACCACTTGCCAGCCAAGGAAGTAATCGAGCAGTGTTTCAAAATCCAAAGGCAAAATCCTTTTATTTTTGAGAGCGTAACCTCTTTCATTAGCTCCTTGTCCATTAAATTAGTTTTACTTTTGTCCTTTGCTGGTGTATTGAAACGGTGAGATTTTGTTCTACATGAAAGAAATAAAAATAAATTGGACATAATCTTTCTAAAAAATAATGTCTTCCATATGACTTTTGGGAGGCAGAAAGAGAGGATGTTTGTTGCTCTTTCTTTCTCTTGATGGAATGAAGTGTGGGGTGTGTGTTTGTTTGAAATGCTTTAGAGCAGCTTATGGTGAGACTGCAGATAGATGAAACAGTCATTTCCAATTGAGTTCAATTTTTCTGGGCTCGAGGCTAGAGATTCATGTCAGTGTGAGATCACCAGACTATCAGGCTATTAATGCACATCTAATCCATAATGCTAATGCTGTTTAGGGGAAAAAATAACAGTTTGTAATTTCTCCGCAAATGCTCATAAAAGCAGTTCCATCCCTAGCCCAGTCCAAGGTCTCTTTTCAGTATCTGAGGTAGCCTATTGCTTGCTTTTACAGTCTACTGTTTTCCTGATTTCACTAGCATTTAACTATACCTTATTTAGGATGAAGCATCTAAAAGTAAAGATGTTCTATGCTGGAAGACATTCATTTCAGATCTGCAACATTTTGCCGAGGAAAAAAACGTTGCATGTAAATGAGCATTAATGCATGCACATAGAGAAAATTTGGCAGTATACATTATTCAGGTTTGTATATCTGAACTTTTACACCTGCAGGATATTTTTTCCGGTCCTTCAGGAGCTATCCGCCACATGTTTTATTGAAATAATGACAAATAATATGTGTATAGTATCTATTATCTTCCTGGGATACTTGCTGATGAAGAAACATTCTTCATGGTTTACTTCAGTCAATACTGTCAATATTACCACCCTGGCAGCAGATATGGGATATTATTCAGAATAAGGGCCGGTAAACCAAATACAAATACGTGCACACACAGGCACACAGACATATATACACATGCTCTACAGCTGCTGAGCTGAACCCAGGCTCTGCTGCGTGCAGACAATCCAACCACCATGAAGCCAGCAGGAGTGGTGATGCTGTTGGCTCTAACCCTCTCCTGCATCCCAGGTGAGTGACTTTTCTGCTTGTGCCTATTGCTCTGTGTTTAAGTTCTGTCTGTCTTTACAACGAAAACATCCTCAGACTGGAAAGAGCTTCATTCTACAAGGACTTATTTACTCCTAGAAAGATGGTGTTGAAAAGACTTGACATCAGAGACTATCACTTATGGGGTAATATTTTAGCAACAGAACTGAGTGGGTAAGAACAACTGTGGGAACAGCTCTACGCTCAATGCTAGTTTATGCATAATGAAAGAAGTGACATGTACGTGGTACAACCAGATATCCAGTATTTAAACTCTGAAATGTTGCAGAAACACAAATTAGTTTACTGAAAGGAACGGAAATTTTCTTGTAGCCATCACAAACTGAGATGTGATTTGAGAATCCAAAAAGTCGTAGAAGCTTAATAGACATTACCTCTTAGAAAATACTTTAATTATTTAAGCACTACTATAGACATGCATAAAAGAAGCTGTTCCAAGATATTTAGTGTCTGTATGGCCCTGTATTTCTCACTAACCTGTTTATCATTGCATACATGTCTTGCTTCATCCTCTGAGACATAGCAAATGTATTTATCTTCTTTTCATTTTATTGAACCTTTTTTTTATCTTGACTGACATCTTCATGATGTACACTGCAGAATCAATATTATAACATATAGTATGGTATAAAATTTTGTATGGCATTATTTTTATCTAAGTTGTTTTTTGTTAACAGTGAATTAGAGACTGAATATTCAGAACATACATTTGCAGATTTTAACTATATTAGTATCCATGAAATACATTTGTGTCACAGTTTCTATTTTTTGTTTGTTTGTTTGTTTTTTCCTCCTGTTTTTCTTTTTCTTTTTCTTTTTTTTTTCCAGATACCATTGCCCTGAACTTGAAGGTAAGGAACAGTGTTTCCTAGTTACTCTCCATCATTTACCTCCTGAAAGCAGTTTCAACTGAAATCATTGTTAATCACGCCGTGATTGAACATTTGAGGATTTTGAGTCCTACAGTTGTTTGAGCAATATTTACCACACATATTATGGGGTGAAATTTTCATTTCCACCCGATGGTTTCCACACGTAGTACGGAAGTCAGTGAATGCCCAAGTTATTGTCACAGTTACTGCAGCAGCATTTCTGACATGTAACTGTTACTCCCTAGGCTCTTTCTGGGTGTATGTTACTGGCCCGTACCTGAGGAAGCCCAGGTAGATTTCTGGTCTCTCCTAACATCACTTGTTGTTGTCTCAACATCAGTTGTTGAGAGATCTTTTGTGACCATGATGTTGCATCTATTTTACAGGTTTACTGCAGAGACTATATCATAGTCCATTCTATCTGCAGTACGATGTATTTCCCACATTGTGGGTCTGATGGCATAACTTACTACAATAAATGTCTCTTCTGCCATGCATTTCTGTATGTATGAAAATAAATCTTTTCACTAACTAAATAGCTAACTTAACTAACTATTAACTAACTAATCTATCTTTCCTTCACTGGGAGATTTGAAGTTATTTTGTGCTTACCTATTTACTTCTCAGTAAGGGCTAGTGATTTTTATGGGGGAATTTCATGAGGAATTCCTTTCTTTGAGGTAGAAGGAGACAGTAGTGGCAGAGTTAAGTAATTTACTGAAGAGCTTTCTTCCAACATACTAAGCCTATTTCGTCAATAGTCTACAGACTATTTATTCTTCTTTAAATTTAAGTCTTTATCTTGTCTTTGAATGTCAGCAATAAAAGCAAGTGTCTAAAAGCTTTCAGAAGTTTTCTGTTTTGGCTTTGTTCTCCTATGATATATCCTTCACTGGATGGGCAGACAAATATCAGAAGGCCAAATATTCTATCTCTGAGATACCTATTTCCTCTTCCCCAGAAGAAAATATCCTTCTCTTACCTTGCTGCATTTTCAGAAGTGTTAACTCTTCAAAGGGCTTCAGCTCAGAAAGCGGCACCTTCCCTTGCAAAGCTTCCTGTGGCACTGCTGCCCGATTATCTCATCCTGAACCTTGGAAGCTCCTGATGAATCCTGAAATCTCTGCTAAATAAAAATAAACAACATTCATAACATATGTTAATAGTCTGTTTCATGCCGATTTTTTTCCTCAGCTATTGTATGATTGTGTCACAGCAATAATCCTGGTGTGCAGCTATTAATAGGGAATTACAGAAGAGAAAATATATTGTTCTGATTTCCAGAGAAATCAACTCTATCTACAAAGGCAAAAGGGTGCTCTTGAGGACAGCTTCACCTAGATTTCTGAAATAAAAGCAGTAGTAGAAATGTAACCTGGCATAATGGTCTTCTTGATTTATTTCATAAAGAATATCCTGGACAGATATCTGCTTAGCCAAGGAGGAATTGTCCGTCTCACTAACTGCAATGGTTAAATAGCTGCTGCCTTACCCCTTTATTACCATTTGCATATTATTCATATTCTGACAGCCTGTAGAGGCCCCAAGCAAACCTGAACATAGACATAATTAGAGACAAACCCAGGCCAAGGATTTTTACAGCTGGGAATGTTTTGTAGCTGCTCCACAGAAAGATACTGAGGCACAACTGTCTCTCAGGCACTGAGAGCTGCTAACGCCTATTCCAGTTTCCTGGCTTAGCCACACTTTCTTATGTGGATCGGAGAAGGGTGTCAGTTCAGATCACAGCTGAATCTATTCCCCTTGAAAGCTGGGTAGGGAGCACACCTTTCAGTGGAAGAAAAACCCCTTCACAGTCTGCTCTGTCTCCCAGAACAAGAGGATGGCATTTTTTCTCTATGCAGTAGCTACTCGGCTACCCACATGTATGTTTGCAACGAGCATCAATGCAGAACACTGCAGAAAGCCAGTGAGTAGAATTAGACCTAATAGAGATGTTTGGAGGAGTGCTAGCTATAGTTTCCACACCCCTTTCCTGCACCCTGCCCAGCACTTTGCTGCTGCTTGTAGGTAATTGTATTGGCTGGGGCTTGTAGAGGATCCTCTGAAATCCTTTGGCCTCTGGAAATCTTGTCTGATGAAAGGAAGGGGTCAGAGTGTTAATTTATTATTCATTAACAGCTAGTGAAGTGTTGGCAGTGTGGCATGTTGGGCAGGCAGCGGTCTCACAGTCAAGTATTTAATGATTTTAGTGACAGTATGTCACTTTCCAGAGAGTAGCTCTCTAAAGAGAGACAATTTATTTCTGAAACATATGACTGTGCGTAACCATTTAGTGACAAGTCCCTTCCCAGAGCTCTAACATCCCTCCTGTGAGAGGGGATGGTCTGTGTGCTGGAGGCCGTTGCGGCAGCGTGTCTAATTTCCTAGGGGCAAGACCACACGAAGCTCTGGGATGTGATGCTGGGGTGTGCAGGTCATGGGCTCCGCACTTGTCCTTGCCCCGCTACGCTGCATGATAGACACCAGCCCCATCATGTATTTGCCTTCTTAGGGAAGATAGCCCTAGCAGGATCACCCCAATGCCTCTGCTCCAGGTGGCCGGCAACTTGGCTTGGAAAGGGTGTTCTTTCAGGAACACCTTGTTGGAAATTATTTGTTGCTGTTGCTAAGTAAAATCCTGCCACAACAACACAGAATCTTCTCACTAATCTAACTCTTCCTCCAGGAAAAGCAAGGCAGGAAGCACTGCCTGTCTGCTCAAGTATTTTATGGCACGATTCTTTCAGCAGCGCCTCAGTACCTTGCGTCATTATCTGATGCCTATGAATTTAGGAAATGCTGTTCAATTAGCCTGCAGCCCGATAAGCACGTTACATGTGGTTCTTCCACTCTGCTCTCTTTTATATCAATGCTTCCATTTTAGTATATTGTTATACTTGTTGTTGGCCAAAATATACCTGAGGCCAACCTAGCGCTTTCTGGTAATACAGTTTCTCTCTGAGATTTCATACAGGATAAACTGTTTGTCACTATGTTCCTCCTCAGTGCGGAGAAAAATAAAATGATGTTGTAAAGGTAAATTACTCGGAGATGTCGTTTCTGGGGAATGGTCATTCCTATTGTGGTGGGGCTCACTGCGGGTTTTGGAGACGTGGGGTCAGATCCTCAGCATTTTGCTGCAGGGATGCGGTTCCCAGACAGCCAAATTATTCCAGTCGCCGTTGTCTGCAGTATCATCTATGGCAAAGCGACAAGAGATATGTAGGCAGCAAACAGGCAGCTGAACTGCAAGGAGGACTATTACATGAATGCAGCTCAGAGCAGCGGTTCTACTTGCTGTAAATGGAATTCATGTTCTTACAGAAAATCCGGTCCTGCCCCCGTGTGCATAGGGCTGGTAACAGCAATCTGCTCTAAGCGATCCTGCGGCGTTGCATCCGTGGAAATGTGTTTTGTATTTTTCTGTAAAGTAGCCTAGTGTATAGGAATTTAGCACCATTTTATTCTTGATGTGTGTGTGAGGGCAGCAGTATTGTTGCTGGAATGAAAACTCATTATTATACACATATCCACCTTCTTTTCAACACTTGAAAAGTATCGTTTCTGTTTGTAGACAAATGAAGCCTGGGACAAGTTTTAAACTAAAGCAAGGAAAATGAATGAGGAATTTCTTAGGCTATGGCAGATTATGGAGTAGCCTGAAATAGAGGGTCTCAAGACCAGAAGAAAAGATTCCCAGGGAAACACCAATGCTACCGGAAGAAAAAAATCTGGATTAGAAGAATTTCCAGGATTATGGGAAATTTACCCTAATACAAGATGATGCATCATGTGGCTACCAGTTGTTCATCCTGTTTGTGTGACTATAGCTTCCTTGATGGAAATTTTTTGCCTTCTAAAAGCTTGAAATAGCGGGAAGAGTTTTAATTAGACTGTTATACGGATCATATACCTCCAGAAGAACAAGCTAAAAACAATCCTACACTTAAGCTCACTTTTTAAAATGCACTTTCATGAGATTCGTGAATATTACAGCAGGCTTTGGCAACTGGCTTCATTTCTACCTTCTCATATCTTCTTATTCATCAAAAATCTTGAGAGACCAATATGATTTCAGCCTGGGAGGAGAGGAAAACAGAGATGCAGTGCAATTTCTGATAAATGGAGATCCTGCATCTAGCAGTGGATATGCAGAAATTGGTTCATAGGGCTGAAAAGGAGAGACACCATGTTCTGATACTCTCCTTAACCTCCTCAAAGCCAGCAAGCACATCTCCACTGATGACTGATACATGTTCTGAGGAAACCTTGTTTCAGGCTTAAGCATTCTTTTTGCTGAAGAATAATCAATATTAAAGCTTCTGTGATTATTTCTTCCCTTCCAAATATGCTTATAATCAGTTAAGGAATCTGGCAGTCACGTCACTCGAGATACTAAGAATACAACAAAAACAGCTTTGAAAAGAACCCTTTAACTCCTGATATTTGTGAATGAGATCCAAGGAACATTAGTCATTTATTTTTCAGGAAAAAAAAGAGATTTCATTGACATGAACAGGCCAGATCCTGCAAACTCTATTTTATGATTACAGTTACACTTTCAGCTATGGTTTTATGATTTATCTTCTCATGCAGAAACTTGAAAATCTCCCAGGATAATAATAATAAAAAAAAATCACTTCTTATTTTCTATTTAAAAATCAGCCTGCCTCTAAACCACACATATACAGCTCATGCTGCTTCTAAAACACAAACATGTTGTTCTGTCCCCCACTTTCTTCCTTGACTACCTTAGTACAAAGACATTTTATTTTATGCAATATCCCTTATTTATTTTTCCATATACCAGCACAGAACTGAACCATTTAATAGAGGCCAACATATTATTCTTCTCTTCTCTAAAAAATGGCTTCCAACTGACACAGTAAATTTAATGACAAGTAATGGAGGGAGAACCAGGCAGGGGCTTGCCTTTTGCTTGCAGCTGCTGCAGATTTTTCATGAACTTCTTAGTTGTTAATAATCCTTTTTCACCTGCACAAGGAAAATTTATCTCAATCCAAATACAAAGCCAGTTATTCTTCTCATTTCTTAATCAGACCCATTCTCACTGCCGGCAGTTGGATAACTCCTGTTTCTACATGGAACGATCTTTTTAACTTCTGAAGTTTCAGGTAAGGCTTTCCTGTTGTGATGACCGATTCCTTCCCAATGGTGACAAATCAGAGCACCAGAAAAATAAAGAGTGAAGAGAGATTCACTGTGCCCTTAGTATCTTTAAAATACATAGATTAAAACCTACATAAATCCATGTTATATATCTATAAGAGCTTAGGATGTACCATGCAGCTGTCCCATTATTCCTCTGTGTCTTGCAAATATTCTGGTGTCCAAATAGTGTATATAATATGCCATGCACAAGTATAAATGCATTGACCAAATTGGTGCTTTTGTTTTACCAGTTTCCATGTGGAATTTCACCAAATCTAGTCTTGGTTCAATGTTCTTCCTGCATGGACAGTACAAAGCGCTCGCAGTAAGGAAGGTTGCCTTAGTTAACAAGATGGGCGTAGCGCACATTTTTATTCAATTCTCCTGGGCATTTCTCTGACAAAGAAGCATTCCTTAGGGCTCAATTCAATAATCAATACAATTCTGTTGGTTTACAGAGCAAATAATTACTTTATGAAATGGCTTTACGGGCAAGGTCAGGGAGACATATATATAGAGACACGGCCAACATATGGTCCTGCCAGTGGAGACTGAGAAACATCTCTGCTGAATACAGACACAACAGGTTTGCAAGTAACAGAGTGCCCAACTCTTTCCATAATGAAGATAACAAGAATCGTTGCCCTTCTTGGGCTAGTGTTTCTCAGTTGTCTTTCTGGTAAGTTGTTTCTGTTGTAGCCTGTGCTAATATCTCTAGTCCTCCTGAAACTTTGCCTGTTGAAAGAAGGGGATATATGTGCAGCCTAACAAAAAAGAGGTCAGCTTTTTGGGAAAGAGATGCTGATTATTTCTTTTTTGAGGAAATTTACACTCGTGTAGATGTAGAGCTATAATGACACATCTGCCTAACTTACACTTATGAAATTTAATGGGGATAATAGCGCTGCAAGAGGAGAAAAATGCACATCTTCTTCAGTCTAAAATTCTGTTTTCACAAAAAAAGTTAAATATTTTATCTTAGGATATTACTTTTGGTTTACTCAGATTAGAAGAAATTTTTGGAAAAACTATCACTTTTCAGGAGTAAGTGAATTTGATGACTAATGAGAAATCAATGTCTCCAAAGGAATTTAAATCAAGGACATTGTAATTTTTTTATATTTTATAATCTCTGTTTTTTATTGTAGATGTTGTTACTGCTGGTCAATGGGTGAGTAATAGAACTTCTTTGTAATTTGGTCTTGATTTCTAAGTTCACATAAATAATTCATAATCACACTGTCCCAGAGAAGTCTTGAGAGAAAGACAGAAGGAAAAAGAAAAGGTGAGACAGAAAGGAAGAAAGAGAAGTTCCCCTAAGAATTGTACTACCTCTTTTTGCAAAAATAAGAAAATAGCTGCCAGGGAAAGATATTTTAACATGTTGATGATAAAAGATGGCGATTAATAACACAGAGTGGAATTCTGCACAGCACAGAGATACAGGAGAAAATTTAAACATTTTTTAAAAATAACTACCCAACTATTTTCCCTGTCCTGATTCCCTAAGGAGGGATCATTATTTTTGGTAATGCATGTCTACAGTGCTGAACACCTTAACAGTGAAAATGAGCCTATGCGTACTGTAAGAAACACAGTGCATTTTGCTCTCTTTCTTCACATGGAGGAGCAATAGAGGAAAAGAAAGATCAATAGTAGTATCCCCATGCAAAGAAAACTTGATTAACGCATCACATCCCTTGACCTAACGGACACATTTTCCCTTCTGTTCTGTCTAGCAGGCCTCCTGCAGAAGGTACTGGCTGCCATACAGACAGCTGCCCTGTCCCAAGACCTACGATCCTGTCTGTGGGACCGATGGCCTGACCTACGACAACGAGTGCCTCCTCTGTAGAGCAATCTGGTAAGTACGAGAGCTCATGATTACCTAAAGTGGCAGGTCAAGCAGCAGACAACGAAGGTCTTTAGAACTGTGACTAATCACAGAGTGGTCTAGAATGTTTTCAGAAATTTCTGTCTTCCCTAGATATTCTTCATTGGCAAAACTCCAAAGTTTTTCTAATCACTGAGGCTTTACAAGTGGAGAGACTTAATGAGTGAGGTGGCTATATACTATCACCAGATTTATGCCTCCTTTCCTTCTCTTCTTCCCTCTAGGCGTTGCAAAACAATTGACAAAAGGCACCATGGAAAATGCATTCAGGTAGAGTCCGAGATCCATTCCACTCCTTGTGCTGTGCTTAGCAGCAATGTTAAATTATGTCAGCTAACTGGGCTGGAATAGCTATTCTTCTTCATGAAAAACACACCTTTTAAAAACTATCTATACAAAAATACACACTATTGTAAAATAACTACCTGTCTTCCCTGTCCTGATTCCCTACGGAATGATCATTTTTTATTTGAAATGCATGTCTACAGTTCTGGATACCTTAACAGAGAAAATGATCCTATGCGTACTGTAAGAAACATAGTGCATTTTGCTCCCTTCCTTCAACATGGAGGAGCAATAGAGGAAAAGAAAGATCAATAGTAGTATCCCTGTGCAAAGAAAACTTGATTAACGCATCACACCCCTTGACCTAACGGACACATTTTCCCTTCTGTTCTGTCTAGCAGGCCTCCTGCAGAAGGTACTTGCTGCCTCCATACACAGACCTGGCCTGTCCCAAGACCTACGATCCTGTCTGTGGGACCGATGGCCTGACCTACGACAACGAGTGCCTCCTCTGTAGAGCAATCTGGTAAGTACGAGAGCTCATGATTACCTAAAGTAGCAGGACAGGTAGCAAACACAAGCCTTTAGTACTGTGACTAATCACGGGGTGGTCTAGCACATTTTCAGAAATTTGTCTTCCCTAGATATTCTTCATTGACAAAACTCTAAAGTTTTTTTAGTCAATGAGGCTTTACAAGTGGAGAGACTTAATGAGTGAGGTGACTACATGCTATCACCAGATTTATGCTTCCCTTTCTTCTCTTTTTCCCTCTAGGCGTTATAAAGTGATTGAAAAAAAACATGATGGAAAATGCGTTCAGGTATAGTTCGAGATCCGTTCCACTCCTTGTGCTGTCCTTAGCAGCAATGTTAAATGATGTCAGCTAGGTAGGCTGGAATAGCTGTTCTCCTTCATGAAAAATACAATTTCAAAACTGTCTGAAAAGGAATCAAAGTGAAAAATTTAGAATATTTTGATTGTTCAAAAGAAATTAAAAAACAAATTCTTCTTTCAACTGTGAGTTTTAAAATGTTATGTATAACACATGACTTAAAATTTGAAACTTTTAATTTCAATAAGATTTCAGCATTATCCAAACACTTCCCTTTAGGCTTAGAAAAAATATTGAAAAGTGGAAATTCCCAAAGGAAATTTGGATTTTGACTAACCCATCATTTTGTTATGGAAAAAAATAGTCTATGAGAACATTTATCATAAGGCTTGTTTATCAATATGTAGAGCCACCATGGAGTGGAGAGGCATCTATTTTTAGAACAGAGAGATTATGTAAAGAAGCACTCTGGGCTGTGCAATTTAACATAATACTACAATTTTCATCTCAGTACTCTCACAGTAAGTAGTGTTTGAAGAAATACTTAGGCAAATGTTAGTTACACTTTCAGAAGTTGTGTAGACATTTCACAGCGAAAGTTCCTGCCCCATCACCAATGTATAAACTGGCATTTTGGGCAAAGATCCTGCACAGGAAAGTTCATGGTAAAAAACTCCAGACCCTGATTGAGTCAATTTCAGGAGAGGAAAAAAGAGAGAGATTCCAGGATTGTGTTGTCCTCGAAGGCAGAGTTTTGGCTAGTCATGCTGCTTCAACTGTAATGCACTAGGACTGGAAACTCGTGTCTCCATAGAGCTCAATATGTTTACTGCTACCTTGAGGAGAAAGGGAAATGTCTCTTGCACCATGCTCCATTACGCAGGGCTAATGTAATGGAGCGCAGAGATTAAACCTACTGTTCTGTGACTGTTTCAGATCAACTGTGCTGGCTACCTGAGAGCAACCGACAGTGCTGCCAGAATCTGCACCAATGAGTACAACCCAATCTGTGCGAGCAACGGGATCACCTATCCCAACCAGTGTTTCTTCTGCTCTGCAGTGGCGTAAGTGACTGGTCCAGGTCACTGAAGTGACATTTGGACTAGCAGAACTTTTGGCTGATGTTGATACTGTAATGAAGTAGCTTAATTACTGAAATGGATGCCCTGTACTCATTCATTCCTAACTCACTTTCTTCCCAAAGGAATGGAGTTGACATCGACCTAATAGGAGCTGGAGAATGTGTGACGGTAAAGTTCAGAAATCTGCACTATTATCTGTTGTTGAAATACATTTTACAGCATAAATTAAATGAATCATAACTGCATGATAGAAACATTTGCATTGTCCTGATAGTAAAATCATGGAATATGGCCTGGAAATAGGATATGAGAAAAATAGAAGAAGTCTGCCAGGGTTAAAAGATATGGAAACAAACCTGTAGCTCAGATACAAAGCCCCCATGTGCAGGACTCCTGACCTGGAAACACAGCATTGGCTGCTGCTGAGACTTTCATTCGATGGGAAGAGTGGCTGAGGAAGAGATTTTGTCTCATCCTTTCTGCAGGAGACCGGGAGGATCATTTACTACCAGAAATACTCATGGATAGTAGCTATGATTCCTTTGGTGGGAAGTACTTTCTAGTTCATGGCTTGCAACAATCCACTTTCTGTAAACTTGTCTTTTCTAGACTACACAACCAGAGTAAAGCAGCCAGCCAGAGGGCCAGCCTGCAAACACTGACATAGACATTTCACTATTTATAATAGCATTTCTGAGATGTTTTTTCCTCCCATTTTCTGTACAGCTTGGCATCTGACTTCAAGCTCCCCCAGGCAAGCACATTCTCTGTCTATGAGTTTGGAGAGTTGCTAGAAC
This sequence comes from Tinamus guttatus, assembly GCF_059628265.1. Lineage (NCBI taxonomy): Eukaryota > Metazoa > Chordata > Aves > Tinamiformes > Tinamidae > Tinamus > Tinamus guttatus. The sequence continues at coordinate 691,736 of NW_028288689.1, forward strand.
AGAGCCCTGCCCCTAAACAGTAGTTTTAGTCTTTACCATATCACAAACATTAAATAAATATAAATATTAAATAATCATAAAGCACTCATGAAAGGAAATACTGGGCACACAAGGTTAAGTTTGTTGTTGCTCTATTACCTGCAGATTGACTGCAAAAGCTACCTCCGTGTCAAAGGTACCTGCACCTTGGAGGATGAGCCAGTTTGCAGCTATACTGGCAAAATGTACAGAAACAAATGCGAGTTGTGTTCTGCATTTCAGTAAGTATGGGGTTCACCATATAGTAGCACCATTGCTGCATTACAAGAGCAGAAATACACAGGAGCATCAGCTGTTAAAGGAAAGCCCAAAGCTCCCTTTGAGTCCCCTAGATAAATCCATCCTTGCTGCATGCTCCTGTCCTGACGCTCACTCTTCTGCGACTCTATAGGCACTATAGATCTATAATCCAAGTGATTTTCATTTCTGTTCTTCTTTCCTTACAACTAAAGTCAGATTCCCATTTACGGTCTTGTGGTCTCCCTTCCTGTGAGAGTAATTTAAGATCTATCTATAAGAGGAGGTGTCAAAATTTACTGGGTTTGTCTGAATCTCTTTTACATAACCTGAGGAATCAGGAAAGAGATCAAATATTAAATGGGCTGCTCTGTAACTTGGATAACATGGGGGCATCCACTTATTTTGGTAAACAGCAACAGAACCACCAAGGCTATCCAGCAAATTCTTGGTTTGTAACTTTGGTCTCACCCTTTTTCCTCAGATCGGATCCAAAGCCTATTTTCCTCAAACAAATTGAGGAGTGCAGAAGAATAATACCATAGTCTTCACACTCATTTTCTCCTTGTAATGTCTACAATCAAGCATGCTCTTCGATGCACCAGAAGACTGCTGTGTGTTGGTCTCTGCTTTGTCTGATCAATAAATTAAATTCAGCTGCTCCCTTTGCCATGGATAGGGTTTTTTTTTCCAGGTTGGGAGTATTTTCTCTAGGGTTTTAAGAGCTTCTCTGTCAGGTAGGAGTAGTTGTGAAATAGACCACAATAAAGAACAAGGTGTAACGCCCATCACACAACAGTCTGAGCCTTGACAGGAATATGTCCCTCCATACCAGACTACCAATTTTCGTACCAAGAGAAAACAAACTTCTATAAAATACTGCCACTTTTCTCATTTCTGTCATGTGTGCTGTCACATGTCCTAAATGTGCAAGACCCAGCTTTGTAGTTGTATCAGCACTGAGTTTTAAAGGAACCGAAGCTTTCAGGAACCTTGGTGGCATAGGTAAAATGGCCCTGGAGAAACATGAAATGACCATCATGAGCCCTGCTTGGTCACACAGTGGCAGAGGACGGGTTTAGCAATGTGTTATAAAAAGGAGAATTATTGCAAAGGGAAGAAACTATCTCATAAGGAAGAAAATTAGGAACTTCGGCTTCCTTGAAGGGTGTGTTCCCTAGAGACTCATCTGTGTTGATCACAGAAAATTGGAGCAAGCTGGGCACTGATGTAATGAGCCCTAATGAATACCAGAGGAGAAATTAGACCAGGCTCAGACTTTCAGCTTTTTGTAGAAAAGGTCTTAAATGTTTGATCTGGAAGGTTTGAAGCACAGGTAGAGCAGGGGAACTCAGGAAAAGATTTTGGGTTTTCCAGCCTTAGGGAAGAAAAGCTAGAAGATGTGCTGGTAGCTCCAAGATAGTTTCTATCTTGGAAAGCTAATATATGGAGATAATATCTTGGTGGAAGCATAAGGAGTGAGATGGATGCACAGTGATAAATGTGAGTGTTCATGACAATGTGCTGACTTTTTGCATGAGTCAGGTAATGAGTATGCAAACAAGAGAGGTGAAAAGTCCCAGGTGACACAGCGCACACAGGCTCTTCCTCTTCTTTTCTCCACCTCTAATTCTCTTGTTATGTTGCAAGGCAGTCAGTTGCTAAGGCTCATAGCTAGGGGAAAAAGCTGAGACTTCCAAGCTTTCTCTTCTTTCCTGGGGTAGATTGTTTATTGGCCTAGCAATTCCGTTGGTTCTCCTACCAGAAGTTGCCCTTTTTCTAATAGTAGCAGTACCCCATACTAGGAAAAGAGGTGGAACTTCTTCTTTTTTTTTTTTTTTTTTGGTTAGGAAAGGGAATATAAATCACTATATAAATATAATTACATGCATTAGACTGGAAATCAAGCTCCAGGTACCTTTCTTTCATCGCAGATTTCCAGACAAGTCAGAGGTGCAGAAGAATTTCCTCACCTACACTAGTAAGTGGCCTGTTTCATATGTTATAAAGAAGTGGAAAACTTGGTAATAAAGGTAATCACCTATTTGGCAATTTAGTCTCTTCCACTCCTCAGCCTGCAAGGAATTGGTCCCTGTAGTACATTTTCAAAAGCTTTATCCAGAAAGATATGTTGCAGCAAGTAAGACATTTGGGTAGATAAGGAACTGAAGTATTAATGCCATGGTCATGAGCAGCGATGTATGAAAACAGAAAATGAAAACAAGTAGTTCTGTGAGCAGCAGAACTAAGTGTGATCTTGAAGGAATCTGCAGCTGAATGACTTGATAACTAAATTATACAAAATACTGTGTAATAAATTCACTCTTATTAGACACCAGAGAATTCACTCATCAGTCACAGTTTCTCTGCTATGTGGATTTTTATGTCCAGTAAGTCGGAAACTGTAATGCTTTCCCAGTTGTATGACATTCATAACATTGCTCTCCTGTAGAATTCCTTTTCCTTGCTGGCTGAGGACCTGAGTCGAATCTGTCTGCTGTCCACTTGATTACTGTTACGAATTTGAAGAAAGAAACTTGATCTTTGCTTTCACTTCAGTGTCAAATTTGTTTGGAATTAGTTGGAGATTCAAAATTTACTGGGAAAACCGATAAGCAGGCATGTATGCAGAGTGTTCATATAAGGCTTGTTTCCTTAGGAAAGCATGCTGAAAAATGTACGTGATTCTTCCTACCTGAGCAGATATTGCAAACAATGCAGCTGAACACAAACCTTTGCAACGTATCAGCTGGAAATAGAGCTCAGGTCTCATGATCGTCCATCAGACTCCCCTAGTCGCCACTTACTGTGGGAGTGGAACTCTAACATGTTTGTGAATGTGAAGAACTAGAAAACACTGACAGCTCCTGTTTAAATAGTTCAAGGAGGAGAGTCAGGAGTGCTGTCCAGGACTCCATACACAGCCAGGAGAATGTGTCACATCAGTGTGTTCCTCCACCCAAACCCAACAAATTTAGAACCGACTTCAAAAATAGATAGGGAACAACGTATAATTGGTTTCACAGACAACACATTCTCACGCTGTGATTTATTTCATAACGTCTAGTAAGTGTCATCACGCTGCACTCAAAACCTCTGAGCTGGTATTCAGCAAGGGCCCAGAGAATGAAAATTACCAGCTTCCCTGATGAATCACTGCTTTGAAAATTCACCCATATGAGAATCTTGTGATTATTTAGAAAAAAAAAAATATTACACGCCTGAGTCTATCACTCATATAATTAGGCCTTCTTTCTAGGTTTGATGTGGATAGGACAGCATTCCTAAAGCACCATAAACATGGACAGGACTAATAATGACTTTAGAAATGAAGTGGAGAAGTTCTCACAATTAAGGTGGGGAATGAGGACAGCTACTCATGGGCACATAAATACACGGAGAGGCGGGTCGGTGAGCGCATTGCTGGGACACCACCTCCAGAATAGACCACTTGGACTAAAGCACTACCGCAGCATGAAGACAACTGGTGTCTTAGTGCTTCTCAGCTTGCTGCTGCTGTCTTTCTTCTCCGGTAAGTTGTCTTTTCTGTAGCCTAGAAAGAAACTGTCCTGACATCAGTAAACTTCAGACAACCTTGATCTCTGGATGACAGGTTTGAAGATAAAGCTGGGCAAGTGGAAAATATCTGCTTTTTTTTTTTTTTTTTCTCACTTGGACGACATGTTTCCACCCCTTGTGCTCTTCCACAGTGACTAACGCAGAGAAGGTGTCACTGGGAGACAAAAGGATCAAAATTTAAGTGGCTGCTTAAAAAAATTATATCAAAGCAGAACATAACTGTTAATTTTAGTGTGTATGCTAGCTGGACAGATTTGCTGAATCAGCTAAAGGAGAAACTGACACTTAAAGGTCATTTCTTGTTTTGATCGTAAGCATCTTGGTATTTGGTGTTTTCATTAAAGATGTGGAAACGTAATTAGATGAAAGTTTCAGCTTTTGTTTATGTTGTAGAGAAAAGTTTGAAAATTTAATTCAAATGGCCTCCTGGATAAAGAGGGCAAATTTAAAGGATCCAGCATTTGTTTATCTTGAGATTTTCACATCTCTCTGACAATTTGGGGAAGCTGATTGATGATTTTTGAACATATAGGTCACATCAGTGCTATCAATTGCATATGTCCAGCTGACCCAGCTCCAGAAGGTTTGTGGCAACAGTTATTGAACAATATGAAGACCAAGAATTATTTATACTTGTTTTTCTGTGAATAATTTGAATAAAGAATTCACTTGAGAAAATGGCAAGCTGTGCATGGAGAGAAGAGGTGAATTACTTTGTACATATTATTCATTATGAAATATTCATCTGTCTCTAATTGAGTCTTAATTGGGGCTGGGTTCCATCAGAGTACTGACACTTCCTTACAAAGCCAGGGAGAATGCCCGGTGATCTCATATAAAATAAATAGATGTCAAGAGATATAATCACAAAGTCTTGTGTAGCTGCATGCAATATTCATTAAAAACAAATCTAATGAGGTATTTTGTAAATATATGCAGAGAGCCACAACAGTGACTTTACAATTAATGCCGCCTGGCCTGACCAGAGGACATAATAAACACACCAGGGACAGGGAAAAAGTATGGAAATACATTAGAATTGGTGGGAGGAAGAGGCGAGGTGGGTTGATGGGTAATGGTCTAGATGACTGGATGCTGAGTGGGATTTCCAGCCTAGCAAGGGGACCCAGGTGTAGTACAAACCCTTCTCACCTTCTGCCCCAGGTTCCCTTCTGCTCAGACCCACCTGCTGAGATCCTGACAGTGGCCCTGCTTCTCTAAGCAAGTACAGCAGCAGCTTCTGGCATTCAGCACGCTGTTGTAATCCTCCCCAGCTAGATACACAACCTCACATCCTGCTGCCTCACTGCCATGTGAGAGGCTGGGGACTTGGATTCCCACATACGGAGAGCATGGGTGGCCCACATCCTCCAGATCTGCATTCAGTCCTCCCTCAGATGTCAGAATCCCCCTTAAAAACATCTCAAGGTCACCCTGTCCCAGAGGTATGACTCAACTTATGTGTCTGACTGCAGTCTTTGCAGCAAAGAAATGCAGTCTTTGCAGTGAAGAAATATAAAAAGGCTATGATTGATTATCTTCAAGCTGAGACCCTGTGGTTACAGTGAGCATTTTGCTCTCTTACTGACTAGCACTGCCTGTTCTGCTCTGTGTCACAGCATGACATCTCTGTGTATCTTACCCTGGATGAAGTTCTCTGGGAGAACCGCACTTACGGTGCCGTACTTATGATGCCTATAAGGCTGACCACAGGGCCCCTTCTATAGCTCCACAGTGTGCTCCTGATAATAACACTTTTCACTATTTAGAGGTGCAGGAGACTCAAAGCCCAAAAAGGGAATATAAAGAATTAAAATCGTTTTTGAGTGAGTACAGCTCCAGGTCTGATATGGCAGATTGCTTCTGTTGGCGTGGCTGCCTTCCAAGAAGATTGGCTTATGTATCTTAGGTGCAGTTAGCAGCTGAATGACTCGTTATATGTTATTTTAATAGCATTTCTCAAAAGCAAAATACTGAAAAGCAATTCAGATAATGTATTTCCTGCCCCCTCCTCCACTGCACAGGATGACAGAGTAGGGGAAATCTATGGTATGTGTCACTGTGTTTAGGAAAGATTTTTCAGCACAGCTTCTCTCAGAAAATAATGCGTAAAATCTCTGTTTTTCATTCCAGATGCAGCAGGTCAAGACATTGAAGAGGTTAGTGCAGTTGTTTCCGCTTACTGAATCTGCATTTTCTCCTGACCTAGGAGAACAGTTTTGTAAACCAGATCTCAATGTATGGTATACAGTTTCCAATGTCTGGTGGGACCAGGTGAATCCCTCCAGATTGTCCCAACCTTTTGAGGCATTCACTGCTGTATCGGCGATGTGATCTGTGACTACAAGCAAGCAGACCAGGAAAACAGACACCTGGTTTAGCAAAGGCCTCCCAGGATGAGGTGCAGAGTGTTTGCACAGTGTTGCATTCTTATGCTTAGCCTTGCAACACTGCTTTCGGCCACTTTGCTCCACTGTCTACTCTTCTCAAGAAACAAATGGGATACTGGGAGTATTTTATTCCCCCTCTCAAACCAGGTTCGTTACTGGGAACTTGTCCAGAGACAAAATAGCTCTACATTTCACGGATGCCATTTTTAATCCCCTAAAGACTTTGATTTTTTTCTCCTTCTGCTGGGAAGGCAGAAAGCTCAGCAGCCATAAGCTGAGTGTTCTGTTTCACAACGTGCATAGTTAGCAGGGAGCTAACTCGGGGCCAAGTGCCTGGAAGAGCATCCGTGCTGACTCTTCTCCTTGCATGCCTGGACTAATCCACTTTTGTCTTTAGAAGACGAGGCTTTCTCCCCGATAATCACAGTTTCCCTCTTCAGACACAGGGCTGAAATTCTCACGAACCACCACTGCTGTTCACTTCTGACAGGCCTTTTTCTTTCAGAAAACCGGCAGTATCACCACTGCTGCTTTAAGTCCTCTTGACAGAAAGAAGATTATATTAGCGACCTTGTTTCCCACTATGGATGTGAAACAGAGAATACGTGAGTTCTAAAAGTTCTTTTTTATTCCTTTTATAGATTTGTAAAGAGTTTACAAACAGAAGCATGTACTGCACGAGGGAGTCCAACCCTCACTGTGGCACGGATGGTGTAACATACGGAAACCGGTGTGCTTTCTGCAAGGCAGTTCTGTAAGTGAAAGAAGGGGGAATTGAAAGAAAATTTGTTCAATACTTCGTTCAAGTATCATGTATATAGTGATGTTCTTCAGGGAGGGGAGGCCAGGCAACCAGGCTGCTCCTCTTGTATAGACTGGCCCCTGATTGCTGCCAAATATAATATTTCCTTTTTGGAACAGAGTTGCATGAATATAAGTTAATTTTAACTCATTTCTGGGCTTATTATGATTCCGGTTGCCATGCAGAGAGAATGCATAGGGCCTGGGAGCCAATTGCATTCTGTCTATACCTTCTGTGGGGTATAGACCCACAGCATATCCAGACTCAAGATATTGAGAAGTGTCTGGAGGAAGGCAGGAGCTGAGCCAGGCCAAACTGCTGCTGAAAAGTCTGATTGTGCTTTGTGGGACAAGACACAGCCTCAGAGGAAGGAACCAGAACTTACACTTTCCTGGAGCTCTATTTCCCCTTTTTTTTTAAGGGGATATAATTGGATCTGGTACTTCTGGATCAAATGTCCTTGCAAAACATCAATTTCTCTTTAGCAATCATGCACATCTTGGTGCCTGCAGAAGATTCTCACCTCAGAGGGAAAATCTGAGAAAAGAAAGGGGAGGAAGAAAGCAGTTTGATACTCCTTGTGAGGCCCCAGGCTTTGATAGCATCAGTCAGGCAGAAGATCCTCTTCCAACAGATGACTTTCTTATTCCCCACTGCTATGACTGTGTTGTCTGTCATTAGCTACTCTGCCTGAGTCTGTCTTGCTCCTTTTATAGGAGAAGTGGAGGAAAAATAAGATTGAAACATCTGGGGAAATGCTGAGTCCTCCCTGTTACTGAGCCGCAAAAGCAGATCAACCTTCAGCAACGGTTGTAGACGCCCAAGTGCAGACATGGGAGCAGCTTGCCCTCATCTCCAACGTCTCTGCTCAATAAAACAAAACTCCGCACAACTCTTTGGTTGGTTTCCTTTTTCTGCAACACCCAGAAAAGCTTTCCAACACCGCTTCGCCGGGATCTAACATGTAGCTTTGCTTTGCTGCTTTATTACAACACCTTCTCCGCAGAAGGCAAGGTGCTCCCTGCGCAACAAAGCGACGATTGCAGTGGTTTCCCGTGGAGCTGCATCCTCTCTTACGCGGTAGCCCTAGCTCTTCCACCCAGTCCCACCGGACACATTGGCACATCCCTGCCGGGCAGCCAAGTGCTGCTGGCTCCTGCTGCATCCCTTCCCATGCCGCAGCGTGGGGACCAGCGCGCATCCTTATCGCTTATCCAGCCTCCTGAACCACGGCTCTCCTTCTCCAGAGAGGCTGTGGAAGGCTGACGGGATGGCCAGTGAACAGCATGACTGTCTCCTCTCCTTTGGAAGTCTGAAGCCTGGGGAATATTGCTCTATGTAAGCCTGCAACAAGAAGGTGGCCCGTTGAGGCTGGCTCAAGGCAAAAGCAGGGAGCCTTTTCTTTCTAATGCAGCTCTTTTCTTCTTTGGTCTAAGGAAATGTCTTGTCTTAAAAACTGTGACTCTCAGCAGCTTTAGTTTCCTGTTGCAAAGTGGCTTCTCATGCTAATAAATAATATTTAGAAGAGCACCATATTGTACAAAGTGTCAATAATTTAAAAAAATATCTATGGGAAAAGATTTGTGGGCTTCCTCTCCCCTTCTCTAGGATAAATACCCCCTGAATCACCCTTGATCACAGACCTTGATTTTCCAGGAACAAGTGTTTTTATTTATCTACAATTTTAATGCACATAGACTTTACTTCTTTCTTTACTTTTCACAGTACCTCCCTCTCTCTTCTTGATGCTGGTTGGAAAATCTTTCTTTGTATTAACATGAGGAAATAAACTCCAGAGCTTCTCCTCATTCACTGTGCAAAATTCACCCAGGAAAACACTTGCGGCATCTCCTTGTTAAAGCATTGGCAGAAGATCAATGGGCAACTAGCTTCTTAACCTGAAACATTTCGCTTTCAAAGGGAGCTTTAGATATTATCATGAGCCTCAGGGGTCAACATATTTTGCAAGCATCTAAATGCTGAACACCTAAACCTCTGGACCTTGTTTTGCCGGAGCTTGAACATTTGCCTATCATACCACGATGATTACTTTGAACTAAATTGAGACACAGCATCTAAGCAGAGAGGCTTTAGCAATGCACTCAGCACACCCATCTTTTAGGATAACGCACGTTTGCAGTGACAATTCTGGCAAACCCTTTGTCACTCTGTGAATGTCCCAAGCAGCGTCCAAGGGGCATCCAGCCAGGACGTCAAACTGCACAGGCTGCTACCAAAGTTCAATCAGATCAGCTGTGTTTAAACCTCATGTCATAACTTCCTGGATTCTTGCAAAAGCTACCACCTCTTCTAGGAAGAACAGAGCACAGCTTCGTGATCCAGGTTGTACACCCAGGGAAAGCTTGTTTGCTTTCCAGTTCACATAGAACATTAGTAAACACAACACCAAGACATCCAGAGCATGTGTAAAATCAAGAGGAGTAGGAAATGGCTCCTGCACAATGACAGGTGGTGAGGAGGGACTGGGAAGGTGGCAGGATCTTCCTCATCATCCCTCCTGCTCTGAGAGGAGCTTGGGCTGCATGACTTCCTGGTGTCCTTTCCAGCCTGAGTTATCTTGTGATGACCTCCCTATGCGGTGACCTCCCTCTGGAGCAGCACTGTGTGCAGAGCACAGGAGCAAAAGTCGGTTGCTTTTAAGATGGAAACTGACCTTTTAAAGAAGGATGATAAAATACTACACCCAAGATGGCCTAGAATAGCCCTCAATGACGCCAAAAAATCTCATAGCATATTCCAACATTTAATCTTTTTTAATCTGGAGGGTGCAATAGTATGGATGGATCACAAGAGCACATAAACCATGAGTCTTCGCCACTTAACAACCTTTCTGTATTTTGCTATTTCAGTGCAAACAGCAAACAAAAACACCTCTGCCCCTCTACAGAGTCAATGATCATCTACACCATCTGTGCTGGAAGAGCAGAGAAAGCAAGGGAAAAGCTGTGAAACCAAATTTCCCTACAACATGACTGGGAAGGGAAACGCACACTGCCTCTGTCTGGCGTGTCACCCCTCACACACCGGGTGCCCAGGCAGAGACACCCACCAGCCTGTTGAGGAAGAAGGTTTATCAGCCGTCCTCTCCCTCAGCCCCAGCACCGACCCTGCTGGCCGGTCCCCTCGGTCATGGTGGGCGGCAGGTTCGCTTCACCCCGTCTTGTCTTCCGTGCACGGGAACCTATGGCAGGACGTAAACGCAGAGCACATTTTAATAATTGACCATAAATAATAATTCTAATTGCAAAACATAGTTGCACATGGAAATATAAAGGAAAAACAATACCAGAAAACTTTTACTGTTGGTATGATCAGTGTGGTCATGGAATAGCTTTCAAAGGGAAGGGAAGGCTTTCACAACACATGCTGCTTTGGTCACAGGTGACCTGGTGTAAATGCCCTGTTTGTGCTCATGATCCTGCTGCTCTGATTCTGCAAGAAGGGTTGTGAGATGGTTGTGTGTGAAAGGTGGAGACCATTAAAGATTACATTGTCCAGACTGAAGGAAATTTCGTAGGAATCGCATTTAACCCAAAGTTCAAGAGATCATTAGACTTTCCCTGAGTGCCTATCTTGGGAAAGGCTGTAGGCCTCCTTTCCCAAGACCAGATCCCTTCAGGCCTACAGAATGTGACGTCCAGCTTGCTACCAGCATGGAGCGTGTGCCATATGTTCCTATCCTGTGGCTTTGCTCTAGTGGAAATCCAGCACTTCTTGGAAAGCGTGCGAGTCACTGGAGCCGGGTGGCTGTCACCAGGAGCTACAGGAGCTGCAGCAGTGCAGCTCATAGAGTGAGGAGAACCTGCCATGTGCTGAGACCCGTGAGCAGGAAACCACTGCACTCCCAGGATTGTGGTTAGTCCACGGACTTGTCTACCCCAGTAGACAAGTATTGCATGGGAGATGACAGCCCTGACTTCTATCCTCTGAACTCAGGTGCCAGGAGAGCCTCTTGGACGATGTTTCCCATCGTGGGGAAACTTTCCAAAGCTGGTAAAAAACTCTTTTTTTTCCCCCCCAAGAACAGGCCAAGGGAGGAAGTGAGGCATCAAAGGAACACCTTCTGTCATGACTCGTCCTTCCAGCCGAGCGGGCAGGGAGTGTGCACATCCCAATCGGTTAACCGAGATGACAGTGAGCTTTGCTTGTGCTCTTTTGCTCCTGGTTTCAGAGCACAGTGTTCACTTTCCCAGCAAGACTGATGAACACCAGTGACAAAGTTGGGCTGCAGCAGTGGTCACGGGATGCCCAGGCTGAAATCAGAGCTGTGACTAGCTGTCTTCCTGGCTTTAAACATAACAAAGCCTAGAAATCAAACACATTTTTTTTTTCAATTTCTTCCTTGGACTTTTAAACTGTGTTGTTTTGTCTTTATAGCTTTGAAAGGTGAGTCAATAAACCCCTTGAGATCTCTTTTCTGTAGATAACACGACATAACTTCTTCACAACCCCTCCTTTCCCTAAGGAGGGACCTCACCACGGTGCAGAGGCCGGAGCAGGGGCTGCCCCAGTATCAGGAGCATCCGCACAGTCTGTTGGGTCCCCTGAGCTCAGGTCACTGCATCAGCTCAGACCTGCACCCCGGCAGCAGCACGAGGACCTTCTGCTCCCTGTGCCCGACTCCATCCGCCTCTTCAGTTAAAATAATGGAAGAATTACATTTGTGTATGGTTGCTCTTATTGAAAGAAACGTTGCTCACAGCTGAGCACCCTCCCGTGACCAGGCTGTGCACAGGGTAGAAGGAAAGGAGAGATTTCCATCTCTCAGCCTCACTCTGCTGGTCATGCAGCTGGTATATTATTGTGTCCAGGCTCTTGGCCCATCTAACACGTGTGTCCTCCACTCCCTCCTCCTGCCCCTGCACAGGCACGTGTGTCTGTTGCAATTCCGTTGAACACTTTGTCCTACTTTCCCTTTGACCGTCACAGCGTTTGACAAAGCTTTTCTCGCTGCCACGGGGCCATCCCAGCGTGTCAGGACTGATTGCAGGGTTCCCATAACTGGGCTAGGGAGAAGCCCTAGATTTGGTTGTCATTAAAGTTCGCCCACTTCTCCTAGGAGCTGCTGATCTGGATCAGAGCATAATTCAGGTCTGAGAGGACCTCAGGAGGTCTCCAGGCCAACCTCCTGCTCAAGGCAGGGTCAGCTCTGAGGTCCGACCAGGTTGCTCGGTGCTTTATCCATTCCGGTCTTGAAAGCCTCCAAGAATGGAGATGCAGAGCCTCTGGGGACAACCTGTCCCAAAACTTTACTGTCATCACAGTGAAGTTTTCCTTTATATGTAATCTGAACCTCCCTCTTGTCCTCCAACCATGCATGGCCATGAAGAGCCTTGCTTGATCTGCTGAGGAGCTCGCTTGCAAGTACTGAAAAGCTGTACTAGGTCCCCCTAGAGCTGTGTCTTCATCAGGCTGAACAAACTCAGACCCCTCGGCCTCTCCTCAAAGGATTAATACTCCAGGCCCAACCATCTTGGAAGCTCTCCACTAAGCCCATTTGAGGTTGTCACTGTTTTTCCTGTGCTAGGGGTCCAAAGCTGGATATGAAAGGTAAATCTGGCCTAGGCCAAAGGAAAGGGATGGCTCAGGGTATATGTGAAAGAAGTACTGGAGTATTGCAAGGCATGGGAAAAGATGTGGATACTTGCAGGGAGCGGCAGGAGGATTCTTTAAGGATTAGAGAGAGCAGCTCAGCCTCCTCTGGGATGAAACGGCCCCCAGATGCTGTGAATCAGCTGACAATCCACTCATTGCAGCTAATGAACTTAAATAGGAGCCTAGAGGGGGTGTTCAGCTTTTTTTACACTGATCTTGGAGCAATAGGAAGATAAGGACTTTACTTTGTAGGTAGGTGGTTTTGCTTTTTTTTTTTTTTTTTTTTTTTTCTATTTAATAGGCAGTGTGCTTCAGGAGCATCTTGTAGGATTATTTGTAGTAACTGTTGCTGGGGTTGGTATCTTGTAAAGCTGCTCTGAAACTGCTGGGAAAGGCTTCTAAAACGTATGTGGGAGACAGAAGTTACCACCATAAGGAAAGAAAATAGGGATAGTTATAGGATGTAATTCTATGGAAAGACAGACATTATATAAGGAGTTGCCTTTTTTTAAAGGTCTCAGTAATGAAGGGATATGACTTACAGACATCTGTTTGGCTCTGAGATACTCAGTACCCGTGTAAGGCCAGAACTTGACCAAGGGCAGCTGCTGGGGTCTCTGGAGGCAGCAGCACTTGGCCATGGTCTCTGTGAGGACCTGACAGGGTTAAAGCTGGGCCTGGAAGGGCTGTGCTGCACGTGTTGTGTCCTGTCCCTGATGAACCTGGGCCTGGTAAGAAGCAGGGCTTGGTCTTGCATCTGGCTTTCCTTGAAATCCTGGAGTGGCGGTGCTGTTCTGCACAGTGCGTCTCTTTCTGGGTTGAATTCACTGAGGTTGCTCGGTGAATTGGGAGTGAGCATAGATGTTCCTATTTTAACATAAATGTTCTTATTTCTGGCAAGGGCTGTCTGTAACAATTCTGTGTGATTTTGTGGAGCTGAGTATGATAAAAGTATAAACTGCCTTCCTTCCCTCTTCCAAAGGTTGGATCCTGTTCTGTAAATACAGGGAATTTTATTGTCCAATATTCTTCAATATGCTCTAATCTTTATTCACAATTGCAACCAGGCAACCTTTCAGATAAGGCCATATTAAAGGGGGTAGAAGGGACAGCAGAAGGTCACCCTGGTGCTCCCTTGTCCCAAACCTAAGCAGTGCTGCCCAGGGTGTTTCTGCAGGGAGAACCAGAGAGCAAGAACATGGGAGTCCTGCTCGTTCCCAGGTATTGGGCTCCCTCTTGTGCCCGACTGGCACTGCACTGCTGCCTTGGGAGCTGGATGTGCTCCAGGTGTGCAGGGGCTCTGCTCCCAACCTTGCTACATGGGCCCACTCTGGAGATGGGCCATTGCTTCCCCTCTGCAACAGCCTCTGGGAATAAGTCAGCTCTGTTAGAGCTCATGCCTTCTTGTAGTCCTAGTGCTCTGCAGAGTGATGGACTAGACTCAGCTGGTTTTAATTGCTGAACCCTTGCTTAGAGGTGCCAGGAGCAGTATTATGCATGAAGTTATTTATCCTCAGAGACTCCAAAGTTCCTGAGCTTGCACACAAGCACCTGCTCTTTTCGGGATGGGTGTCTGTTTTAGTCTGTTCTTGCAATGAATTACTTCAACAGAAATTTGTTCATGCATGCACAGGGCAAAGAGCCACTGAAGTTGCAAACTATGGTAGTAATTTTTATCCATTTATTTTGTTATTCATGCCTCAGCTCTGCCTACAAGCAGCTGCTTTCCTCTCCTCTGAGACCGCTGTTGAGGCATGGTGCTCCGAGCATGCCCCAAAGCCCCTGCAGGGTAAGGAATGCCCCTCCTTGTGCATGAACAGTCATCTTTCAAAGAGCTCAGTTACAGGAGCCAGCAACAGCAGGTCCCTTTACTATAACAAAAAAAAAGCAGCACTCAGCAATGGTTTCCTCTGTCTGAGGTTGCAGGAGCTGCTATTTTCTTCAGGCCACAGCTCACCTCTCCTATAGACCCTGGAAGAAAAAATTGAGGCAGAGGCAGCTGAGAAGAGCAGGGCTCTGCTGTGTCTCTGCTGGATTCAGATACTGCAATTCATCTTTGGTGGAGGGATGCCAGGCATGACATTGTCTCCACTTTTCACTGAATCTCCTGTAAAGGACTCCTGGACGTTACCTCTCTCAAACTCTTTCCCTCCATTAATGCTGTGACAAGCAAGAAAGCAATTTGTCACCCTTATGCTGGAGCGCAGAGCAGGTACGGTGGAGCCTGCTCTGTGCTGGCAGGGTCTTGGGTGACCTCCTGCTGCAGAGTTTGCTGTTGAGTCTTGGTGGCTCATCCAGGCTATGTTAACTGTCTGGCACGCTCCAGGGCTTGGCGTCATCCCTCCAAAGCCTGATGGGCTGCTGATGCTCTGCCCTGCATGAGCAAGCTGCAGAGCAGGGGGGAGAGCGCAGTACCCACGATAGACACTGGATGCTGCCACAGACCGGGCGGTTTTATCGGTGCTGCTGTGTCTGTTCCACACAGTTCAGCCTCCAGCATGCCTGGCATCGGGCTGCAATCCCCACTGCTTCAGCTCCTGCAGCCAAGCGCTGAGGTGAGCCTAAACACGTAGCTTCCTAAAAAATACAGTTTAAGCCACTCTGATAAGCTCCAAAGTCTGAGAAACTCAAAGATAAAAAGCTAACTTTTCTGGAGAATTCAGGGGCTAATGTTTTTAGTGGATTAAGGCACAGTCCCCATTTCATTTGCAAATATGACAAGCTTTGGGTCACAACACAAACATTTGGCAGACTGCTCTGGTGCTAAGGCAAAAATATGACTCTCCCTCTTTATTCCTGCCTTCATGGGCAGTTCCTCCACTTGCTCCAATTACTGTTATGTTTCAAATCTCAATGGGAGAACCTAGTCCATACTCTTCCTCTTTGCATATGGGACTCTGTTCCCAGGTTTGTGGGGAGAAACTGGATTAAAGGATTACCAAAGCAATTGGTATTTTAGCAGAACTGAAAAACAAGGAGGTTTTCAGACAGCTTGGACTGACTGTGCAGTCCAGGTCACTCCACCTTTTACCTAGGACACTTCTAGCCATGACTGGTAACACGAGGACTTGCATTTTTTTTATCATCAGAGTTTTGCTGTTGACTTGGGTGTGACAATAGCTGCATGCAGTAGTTTTTTCAAACCAGGACCTTGCTGCAGGCCCCCCAGCAGAAACTGCTGAGCTCCCTGGAAGAGCTTGGAAGAGAAACAGCAAGGCAGCTGGGCCGGCTCCTGGGGAGCTGTCACTGCTATTGTTATCACAGAAAGAATAGGTTCCTGCAGGGGATGCAAGTGGCGGGGAGCATCTATTCCAAAGACTATGCTGGTGAATGTCCTGTAATATGTAGCCCATGTTTTGCTTTTTAATTTTATTTTGTGAAGGGAAAAAAAAGTATTCTGGAAGAAATACTTGTAAATTCTCTTTCCAATTTCAGGAAAATAGAGATAAATGAAAATTTAAGGAGTAGATGCCTCCAGGAGTACTATGAGCTGTGGTTATATATGGGTGGGTGAAGAACTCTAGAAATGGAGACAACCTCCAGAGGTAAAAAGCTGTTTGATTAGCTGAATCTGGAAGGAGAATGCAGTGACAGTTGCACATGCTACATAAAATGAGGGCATCTCTATTACTCAAAGTTTGGGGAGCCTTAATTTTTTTCCTAAAGTTAAATTTGGGAAGCTCAGTGCTTCTCCTGTGGGATAGTGAAGGTTAGTGTGACCAAGCTGTGTGCATTTCACATACTCAGCTTTGACCTGTCAAGCCTCCCTTCCACTTGAAAGCAGATCCATACTGTTGAGATGAGCATGATAAGCTATAATTAGAGATGAGCCTTAAAACTCCTGCTCTTAGCAAATGGATAGTATTGGATAATAAATGGAAATGGATGAGTCGAAAAAAATGAAGAGCACTTCAGCCTCCTGGCCTTGCCATGGCTCTGTGACTGCCATGTCGTTGCTGAAGAGGCCATAGGAAGGTAAGAGCCACGTGCAGCTTTTCTGTTTGAAAAGAGGTAGTACAAGGTTGAAGGGCAGGTATGGGGTCACTGGGAGAGTGTCTGGGGCAGACACACTTGCGAGGGTCCAGGCAGCTTGATTAAAAAGCAAAAATCATAACTTTGAAAAAATACCATCCTTTTTATCACTGAAGTAGTAAATACCCCTATTTATTTTTCAAAATGTGCTCATTTTTGTCTTGGTTTAAGGAAATATTCATCATCAGGACAGCAGTGGGGCCCAAAAGTCACACTAGCATCAGTTATGTTTTAAGCATGTGCTTGAAATTCTGCTCATGCTTGCCTACCAAGCTGGTGATTGCAGTGCTCACTGCTCGAAGCCTTGCATGCCCCTGTATGTAATGAAGCATGGAATGAATATAGAAAGCAGCATAAAGAGCAAGTAAGCCTTGCAAAACAAAATTCTATGGCTATCTTAGTTTGGCCTAAGCAGCAGCATATCTTATAATGTTTTATTAAAAGCTGCTAAATTATTGATATTATTCCTCCTGTGCCACAATTTGTTTTTCCAGTATGACACTAACTAGAGGGTAATGCTTGAGGAATAAAGTTTAGATGCTACCAAAGGAGCTATTAGCTTGTAACACATCAATAACTTAGAATGTAAAGCTAGCGGAGCACTCTGTCAACAATATCAGGACATCAGGTTTCCTAGAGAGCATTTATTGTCCACTATGCCAATAATGCACAAATTAAGATGTGATATACAACCATGCGAAGATGCTTTTAAGAAACAAGGGGAAAATTCCAGACTGCTTAAGAGAGAAGGCAGGAAGTTCTTCTAACTAGTGTTGTTAAGTGTCAGCCAAAGATTTTTTTTTTTTTTTGATCTGTGAATGTTTCCCTCTGATACTAAACACCGAACCAAATAACCCAGCAGTCAAAATACTCCAGGATGTCACGAGGGAAGAACAGGGGACACAACCCATGACCATGCAGGCCTTGCTCCAGGTCACACAGTCCCTTGCATGGTGGCTGTACTGAACCTTGTCTTTAGTGTGCTGAAAATGAGATGTGTGTGTTTGATGCATGAGTATCTTCAAAACTGGTGGTGGTGTGAGTGAGTGCACTTAGTTTCAGCTGGAAAACTGGAAAGAAAACACTAAATTTCAGTTAAGTGTTCATGATGCAATTTATGTGCCTACCAAACCCATCGTGCTAAGAACACTATGGAATTTGAGAAAAAGCTCTTTCTCACTTGTCCCTACAATTTCTTAGGAAAAAAAAAAATGGTGGGAAATCTATTTGCTAGGAGAGACTGAAGTTAATTGCATGGTATTGTATGTGTGGCAAGAAAATATGTTGAGCTATGCACAAGCTCCTGAGAACTAAAGGAATGTTCAAGTGTTTGCAGTTATCAAATCAGCATCCCCGCATTCCAGAGATGAGCAGATTTTGCAAATATGCCTTGAATAATGAAGCTCAGAGATACAAGAGAAAGCTTATCTGTACATAAAAGGTCATTTTAAACTATAATAAAACATCACCAGAAAAGGGCTGGTGTATGAATGATGAGCTTGAAGCTTCATGTGACTTTCAGGGAGCAGAGAACTGGGAGTTGCACTGCAGGGGATCTGGAGCGTCTGACCCAACTGAGCTGGGAAATAAAGGTCTAAGGTATGGAGTATGGACCGGCCGATAAAGCCAGGAGTCGGGAGAGTCGAACTCAGCTCTGTAATCCAATGCTAGTCATTTTCCACCATTCTCTAGAAAAACCTAAACAAACTGAAATTGTTCAAGTTTAACTGTGAAGCAGTTCAGGATCTTGCATCCTTTGAGTAGCTTATACCCAAGGCCCTCCTGATCAGCCAACAGCCCTCCCAAAGCATGTGTGACAGTGTAGTATCCCAATAAATATCTTGCTGCTGTTGCTGGGTAGTAGTGCCCGTATTACCCACACAAGAGATTTGTAACATGTGAAAGGTGTATCTTTTCTCAGGAGAAATCAGTATTCTTCTCTGGTCCTTCTGTTGTTTTTCAACATTGCCTTTTTCTTCAACTGTGTCTCCCTCAAATTCACTAAAACACTTCACCAGCCACCCTAAACTGGGTGCAGTGGTCACCCACTCTCCGAACTGGGAGCACCTGCCATCATTTTGCCATGTCAAGGTGTCCTGCCCTTTGACACCTCTTAATGCAGCATTCCTGGTTTTGAATAGCTTTAATGAATCTGGAGAAATGTGTATATTTTTACATTCTAAAACAGTTTTCTACCTGGACTTCATTTACTGGTAGAAAGACAGTATTCAAAACTCCTCATATCAGTCTTGAATACATCCCAGATAGAGTGGAAAAGTGTCTGAAACCCTTTGGCATCCACTTGCTGTCAATCACATGTCAAGGCAGGAATAACAGTTGGCAACTAGCTGTAAACTTCACAGTCTTGCAGCAAGATTCGTGGAGCTGAATTTGCAGTTCAGTCCTTGGCCGTGGCTGTCACTCTCTGTAAGCCCAGCTATAAGCATGCATGCCACAGTGAGGCATCAGAGCTGTCAAACATCCAGAGCGTAGAGAACTTCATTTTTAAATGGACTGTCTCTTTTGGTATGAATAGTCAGACAGAACAATGTACAAAACAGTTGACGTGCAGTGGGAGGCCAATACAGCCCCTCAGACACATGAAAGTGTTTGTAGCACTTCAGACTACCCCATTTAATGCTTCTCCAGAGTCCGAGAATTGTTCTGATCTTTAAAATTAAGTCATACTGATCAAATGCTGCTTAGAAACCTTAATGTAATTTAAGAGGAAATAACATTAATGAGCTTAGCTCTTGGTACTTATCCTAAGGCTTAATTTCACTTTGGAAGTACAAGTAGGTCAAAACTGTCTTCCCTATCAAAAAGGGGAAACGAAACATAGAAATACCTTTCTCTGAAGGTAAGCAGGTAGATGCACATTTTCAGATGAGCAGAAAAGTAACATTTACTTTTGCAGCTATTCTAAACTGTTGGCACAGAATCCTAGGATGTGCTAGAGTTTTACAAACACAGGCCAAAAAGCCACCTAGTTATGTTTGAACGGGAGATCTGCACAGGCCAGGGTTTCACCCAGTTAAAGGGTACAGACTTGAGGGAGAACATGCTGGCCTGGCCTGTGTGAGAGATTCACACTTTTTCCTGAACAGCCACAACTTTTGTATTAAAGGTATTAGAGAAAACTTCCCAGTCTATTTTATCATCTGATTATGGGCTTCATGTCTATGAAGTTGTCTAATCCCTTTATGAACCTGCTGCTCGTCCCTGCATCCACAACCAACTGGCAACAATTTGAAAAAGATTATCTGCCTCTCTCATCATTTTTAAACCATTCTGAGAATGACTCCTTGCTCTGGCACTGTGAGATATGATGAACAGTAGTTCTGCATTTGCCTTATTCACAGCTTCAGGATTTTATGAACTTTGATAACCCCTCAGCCAAATAAGTTACCGAAGTTTTTCCATAAGACCAGTGAAATACAGATTTTGTTTGCAAAACTATCTAAATTGCAGACTGGTCTTCAAACAAACAAAACATGATCACCACACCCAGACCACTCTATTTTCCACTTCAGTTTGCAAGACATTTGAAAAGGGAGTGTGCATCTGTTTCAGATTAGCAGATAATACAAAATTCTCGGATAAAATCCTGATGTCAATGAAAAAAAAAAATCACTTTTTTCTCCCTGTGCTTTCTATAAAACAAAAGAAAGGAGTATCATGTCTTCACTGCAAAATTCTCGTTTGTATGCCAACTTGTGAACAAAATGGTACTGGTGCATCTTAAAATCCAGCTTCCTCCTCTTGTTCTTATTTTGGTTGTCTTTCCCTTTGCTTGGCATAATATATTTTAGAAGTGGTGCAGCTGCAATGCCTTGGCTTTAAGTTAAAATGTATTTCAGTACTTCACCTACCGCTCCTTTTTTCAAGCACCACTGCAATCTAACCAGGCGGAGGATGAATTTTCAGGACTTTGAGCAAATTTGA
This sequence comes from Tinamus guttatus, assembly GCF_059628265.1. Classification (NCBI taxonomy): domain Eukaryota; kingdom Metazoa; phylum Chordata; class Aves; order Tinamiformes; family Tinamidae; genus Tinamus; species Tinamus guttatus. The sequence continues at coordinate 712,376 of NW_028288689.1, forward strand.
GTTTGACTTTGAGTAAGTCAAACTTATAGTTCAGAAATCAGTTCTAAAGAGACACTATGGCAGATATTCACCTGCCATATTTACCTGAAACAAAGATTTTTTTTTTTAATCTGGTTTCTGGTTTACTAGTTTAAATGCATCTTGAGTTGGTACTAAACTATGAAGAACAGTAGATAAGAGACTGTATATTTTCTGACAAGTCATTCAGCTGGAGCCTAACATGCTCATTTTAACAGCTCATTTGTGTCTGTTGTCTTGGCATTCTGACACTCGTTGTCAAGGTTCCCTTCCAAGGCAGCGAGGTGCTTCGGTATTCAACACCACTGCCCTCATCTGCAGTGCCACATACCAGGCTCTAAGAGCAAATACAAAATCAGCATTTATGGAATATATATATTTTTAAAACATCAATTATCATCAGTAGCTTTTCTATTATGCAAATGTCATATTTAAAACAACACAGGGCAAATTATGAAAAAGGCATTTATTATTTACACAACTGCTATAGTTCCTTAAGAACAATATATCCCATTTTTATTTGAAAGGGTCAGTCTTCTTTCAAATACATGAACTGCATAATGCACAACTGTTGGTAATGCCAAACAGCAGTCACATCACACTTGTATAGTGCAGGCATAAGCAGCGCAAGTAAATGATATTTTAAGAACAGTATGGCTGAATATTGTATTTAAACACAGTGTTTGCACTTTGACAAGATTTAGCTAGAAGAGAACAAGGGGTTTTGTTCATGCTTTGTTAGGAATATGACTTTCCCTTCTGAGGTTTAAACCCTTTATCTGACATAGAAGAATATTCCTTTTTCAGGTAGACTGCTTTTCACTTACCAAGTAAGAGTAGAATTTTCTCCCTCAAACTTCAATCTTTTTTTTCTTTTTTTTCCAGTAAACACTGTTTTATAGTACAAGTTCTGACATTGGTGTAGATTGGCCACAGTTTTTTTCCATCTTACTGTCTTGCACAGAGAAACACTGACATACTAATACGTACCAAACTTAGACAACTTGTAATTTATAGACTTAAATACTGGAATGGGAGAGGGAGACTGTTTCTAAAGATGGTGGGAAGAGAGGGCTCATCCAATTCATATACTGCCAATGCTGGCTCCTTACTCAACTTTTTTGGTCTAAATTTTTTTTCTAGTTTCAGAATGATTTTGGTCTTTAATGGTTATGGTTGGGTTTTGGTAGCAAAGGAGAGGAAAGTTTTAAGTAGTGACATCAGAAATGAATGCAAGAGAAGGTAACTGATTTCTCCTGCTTTAAGCTTATTGCTGTGATCTTTAAAAAAAAAAAAAAAAAAAAAAAACAAAAAAAAACCCACAACCAACCAACTGGAAGACCAAGTATAGCAGTCATTCTGGCATTGGATCCAGTGTCCAGCACTATTACACTCTAGCGTAAAAGCAAGGAAAAGTCCAATGATCTTAGTTATGTTCCCGTCAATTCAGTGCCACACACTTTTATTAGCATTACTGTCCTTGCTTCTTTGAAAGATACCTGAAAGAAACAAAAAAAAAAACGCTCTTTAAAAGAAGAGATGGGTACAAATATATACAAGCCTTTTATAAGTCTAACATATGAATCTACTTTCTCTTCTCAATAGCAAGTGCTTTATTGGAGAAGAAACAGGACTATGATCAATAGTATTCGTGATTTTGCTACTTCAACATTATTTTTATTCCATGATAGATTATCTCAGTCATTCAAGGTCATGTTTGCAAACTGTATTATTTTAAGTGGGGGAGCAAATGTAAAGATGTTTGATTCTAAGAGGTTAAAAATTACATCAGTTGAATTAACGACCAGATTAGTGATTATATTCTTTAAGTTGAATACAGAACCCCTTCAAATAAATTTAAGAGTATAATGAACAGTCATCCACCACAAGGAGCAGAGCAATCTGCTACTAGTTTCCTTAGAGAATCTGAGTTATATGATCTTACAGTCCTCCTGCTATAGCCAGAGCAATTCGGCTATGTGGTGATATTGATGTCTTTGTAAATGCTACAAAAAATCTAACCAGTTTGATATTGTGAAACATCCAGTACATTTCACTTCTAAAATGTGGTGTCTGCCCCTCTTACAGGAGAGGAAGAAAGGACAAATTCATTAGGCTATTATTTTAAGCACTGGATAAATGTTTTTCTGTTAGAATACTGCATAGCTATTCCACATGTAATGAAACTTTGGGCTACTGCAGTGAAACTTTGGAGCATTGCATAAAATCCTGAGGATGAATTTTGGCAAACACTTTAATCATTCTTTAGCAAGAATTAGGATGCCCTAAATGGTGTCTTAAGAAAATCCATTTACATAACAGATTCTACGAATACTATAGTATCATGCAACTTGGTTAACATCTGAGAACCACACTGCAACACTAAACCTCAGGAGTAACAACTGGAAAAGTTGCATTGTAACAAAAGATTTGAGATCTACAAAGGCAAACAGCTTAGGAGGGGATAATGAAAGATTTCCAGGGACAAAGTTCCTTCAAAAATTACTTTTCCTTTAAGAAGTATAGTTGCTCTACTGAAAACAAATGTTGATCATGAACTCTGAGTGGGGGGGAGGAAGGGTTCCCTACTGTCAAAATTCTAACTTTTCAGGGAAGTAGCCTGAATGCCATAGTCTTAAATTCTACTCTACTACTGGGTGACCTCTGTAACTAGAAGTGATGCTCATCTGCTCAGTTGTTTCTGGTATTTCTGCAGACGATCTTAACTACAACAGAGTAGGGCCAGAAATACAAGGAAGAAATAATTCTGACTTTGTTCTTACCTTTCCCAATGTTTGTGATTCAGCTCCAAGAAGTCATCTAATTTTGCTATTTCTTTGAGGTATTGAGTGAGTTTTAGAAGTTCCTTGTCTTTATCCCGATTTAAATGTGCTTTCATAAAAGGCCTTATCTATATGAAATGAATCACATGGGTATAAGCATTTGCTTAAAGAAAAATGTTTTCAATTCTCTAACATTTACCACTTAATGAAAATATATTTTTAGTACTATTCAAACTTAGAACTTCTCTTAGGTAAAGGAAAGGGAACACTTCTTAGTGACCGCCTCCAATTTGTCCTGTTACTAATGCAATCTGGACTACAGGGACTTTGTGTGGTATGTCCTCCAGCAAGACATTTATCCTGATGGTTTTGCAGTTCTTCAAGTTCTCCCCTCCCAGCAAGGCAGAATGACAAACTGATCTGCAATAGACTGACATATTTTCTAATTACATGGATTGTATTACAGGAGACATGAGGGGTTTTCAGCTCTGCTTAATGAGTTGTGTGGCCTCTCTAGGGCCAGTTTTATTTTTTTCCAACAAAAATAATTTAAATAGAATCATAACTTCAGTGACTAAAGAGATGTCAGAAATAAAGCTTATCTGACAATTGCTTTAAACTTGGAAGGCATTATAACTGTGCCTTGTTTTAGCTATTCAACATTCTTGCCTGCAGCTCTGTTAATGTTTTGATAAACATCTTTGAGATCTGAGCTAGAGGGAGCTCCCTGAGCAATCGTCTCCCAGAAAGACTTTTGATATTCTTTTGATGCTCATAACAGTACATGGTTCTGATTAACATCTCCCTGTCAGGTCTCGGTGATTACTGTTTTCTTCAAATCGTGGATGTTTTCAAACAAATATCTTTTACCACTGCATTTGCAAACATTTTTAAAGTACTTTTTGAAATTCTTTTAGTACCATATTGCTGCACTGTAATCTATCAGTAGAAATCGAAGTAGCATGCTGCTTATTCAGAGCACTGATGATGAGTTTTGGAACAGGAAGTGGTTGAAAATCTTATAGAATGAAATTTACTGTTCTGCACTCAAAATGGCTCCAGGTCTTAAATTTTCTGGAGCAGAGTGCTTGCATGCTAACAAAGTACAGCAGCTTGATATTTTCTTGACATTGTACTTCGCCTGTTTTAATGGCAGTAATGCCCCACCTGATTATGTTTTGCAAGCGTAATTTATGCAGAAATTGTAATTTCAGTGATTTCAGTTCTCTTAAAAACAAAAGTGAATCAAAGTGTACTTAATAATGAATCAAACATTTTCTATTGCTTTTAGAAAAGCACTGCTCAGAAATGTTAGCCTGGACAAATAGTAATTTAAGTCAAAATTAATAAAACATGTATCTTCACTGATTAAGAACTTCTTTTCTTTAAGATACAACCAAAAGTATGAAAACGTATTTTTCAAAGTGTGAGAAAGGCAGTAATAAATGATAACTTAGTTAAAATTACCTTGAGTCCATTTTGTGGATTCATTAGGAAGTTTCGGCCAATATCATCAAACATAATAGTATTTTTTTTGCTGTAATATTCTGAAAATTTTCCCCAGATAACACCAAGAGGCTTCACCTGCAAAAATGACGCATATTAGGTATCTGAGGTAATTTAGATCATATGCAGATGATGAAAATATCACTCTATAGGAGCTTGAATGGGACCCTTGAATTCTTTTGCTGAAAAATTAGCAGGCAGTTTGGCTTTAAGGAAAGAGATATTAATGGTATAGCATGCTACATACTCTCAACCTAAAGGAAATCCGTGTGGCACTACATTTTCTTGCCACAGTCATATCTATTTGATCTGAAAGCAGTGTTACTCAAACGACCTACTGAAATTAAAACAGTAAACATTAATAAATGGTTTCAGTAGAAGGTGGTTTAATAACATGTCTCTTGAAAGGTAAAAAAGACCAGGAAAAACAATAATACTTACATCTATTAGTCCTCTTCTAGGAGTGTGCACAGTTATCATTGCAGCACTGTCCAACATGAAGGTTATCTTGTAGTTGGCATTGGTACTCACTCCAAGCTCCTGCATCACAAAGACTATTGATTAAAGCTTCAGATTATGACAATTTTTCCTGCTGTGCAATTGTAACAAGGTTAACACCTTTGTCAAAAGCTAAGCTGCTGAGGATAAATAGAAACACACTAAAAGTAAGTATCTGTTTTATATGTGGAGAATCAAAGTACCCCATTCTAACGAGGGGAAAAGCAGATAGGAATTTATTTTGGCAGTGTCTACAGTTAGACAACAATTGTTGTCAGCATAAAATTAGAGTAATTTTGCAGAAGAGGCAAAATACAGACAACCCATGGCCATATCTTCATGCACAACCTTTCACAAATTCTACAGGTTTCAGAGCTTTGCCCTGTAACAAGGATAGCAGGTATGCATGTGTTCTGCTATTCGTTCATTTCAGTAACATGCAGTAAATCACAGCCCAATAAAATATCCAAAAAAAGGTTGTTCCCTTTTTTCCTGAGTATATCCAAGACAGACAATGACAGTCAGAAGTCAGGAGACTGTCTGCATTGTAAAGATTTGATCACTCCTAAAATAAAGACTTCAAGGAAAACTATCACTTTTAGAAAATAATCTTTGATCATTTCAAATCCTTTCTAAAGTTGAAGAGCAACAATAAAATCTGCTGACTATTTGTAACACATTTTATCTTGCTGACTTAATTCTGGTGCATGCAACAGCAATAACATAGCAAGGAGAAAATATCCACTGCAACAGCTTTCTTGCAGCTATCCAGCCACACTTAGATGACTTGCTTTTATAGGCAAATGAAAAGCGCCAGCTACTTGGGCCAGTGTTCTGCTGTGCTGAAAAAGCTGCCTGTTCTAGAGCATCTGAAGTCTATGAGTAAGCATACGGTAAAATAGAGGTTAAACTTGGTTATCCGATATTGCCTCTTTTTCATGCTGTTTCTGCTTTTGTAAATTTAAACAAAACTGGAATACCGAGGATTGCTGGAATTATTGTTCCTAGATGGAACCTGTAGAGGTATGCACTCCTGTGTGGTCAATTTAAGGAGAATTTGTAGTTTATTGGTAGGAATTTCAAGTGATCAAGATGCAGGACCAGGCATGGAAAGGTGGTGATTCAGTAACAAATAAAAGGACTTTGGAAGATGACCTAGCAATATGGAAACTGGTGGCCAGTGTAGGAGAAAGCATTGTTTGGACCAGTTGCTTTCCCCTAGTAAAATCCTAAGCCTACAGACCATGATACAAAGAATTACTTGGCTTGCAAGACTGTAAATACCACAGAGAGTGTGATGCTTGTGTGCGTGTGTACATATATATATAGCATGTATATATGTATGTTCAGGGCTGAAACTAAGCAAAAAAAAAAAAAGTGATTAGATCTGTAGACTTATTTCATCATGCTCACACTTACCTCTAGCTGCTACAAGGCATTTGTTTACAGCCAGAGAGCTAACTCACAAGACACAGCTACAACCTCTTTCAAGAATATTTTAGTAATATTCTCTTTCTAGATTGAAATCATAGTTTTGTAATATAGAATCTAGGTTTCGTTTCTTCCTAGATGTAGCAGACTGCTACAGAAGTCATAACTATAGGTGTCAGTAGTGTTTTATTTTCATGGAACTATTTCATAGATATGATCAAAGGTTTTTATTTCAGAGATAAATATGAAGCATTTCTGTTTGTTTAGAAAAACTATAGCAAAAAAAGGCTATTTTGAGCAAATTAAAATGGGAAAGTGTTCTTTGCCCTGCTTAAACTAAAAGAAACAAATAGAGTAGAAACAAATAGAGTAGAAACTACAAAGTCTAAATTTATAAAAGTTTTCCCCCAAAAAGGAGGAAACTGTTTTGATTTCTAGACATATAAACTCTCAAACCAAACATACAGCAATTTTTAGTAAGCTGATTAGCTTTGTGTTTAAGACTGGCTGTAGATGTATTCCACTAGGTCAGCTGTGCAAAACTGGCTAGGTGCGGAAGGAACCAAGATTGAAAGAGCTCTTACGGATGTTTTAATAAGGCAGAGGAAGCACGAGGCACACAGCTGCAAGAGATACAAGATAAATACAAAAGGGGTTTCCTCTTGCTGACTTAGTCCTGCATATGCCATATTTATCCACACCTTTAAAAAAACAAAATGTATTATACAACTCTACTAATTAGAGGTAAAACATGAAAGCAACAATGAAGGTTGCAGTAACTAATCTATTTCAGCAAACACCACCTAGTGTTTAACTGTGCTAAATTTAGGACCCACTGCTGTGATAGTTTGTGTGCAATTCTAAAATTAGATTTAATCTAATTCTGTGACAAAACTATGTTAAAGCGTCTATAAGCATTTAGAACACTCAGATTTCGATTTACATGAGCTCCCCAGTTGCTAATCCTCTTTACAAGGCTGAACATAGGAGCAACTAAATGAACAGTTAGGCTAGAAATAATTAGTATTTTTAGAACAACTTACTTTCATTTTAGCTTCAATCCACTTCATATTAGTAGCAGCTAAAACAAAAGGGAGAAAACAGATTAAAAAAGGCCAAAAACCTGTTTGTTTAACCTATCCTTTATTAACCTATCCAACAATAAATTCACAAACTTTCATTTCGGAAGATGCATTCTTATTACAGCTTCAGGTCACTGTCTTTAAATTATTCTGCCTTTGTGAAAGCTTATTTCTATTTCAAGAGCTTCCTTTGCAATTGAATGCATACAATAAGCACTGCATGTAGTCAAACCTATTTTCTAGATCAGCTGTTACTGAAGGGTGAAAGGAAGTGGGCTACATCTGGCCAGTGGCACTATATTGACTTTATAGGAAGCAAGGGTAAGAATACATAAGGCCTGCAAGGCACAAAATAGCAACATTGCCCATGGATCTAAGAATTTGTGGAATTATTGTTCAAGAGTATAAAACTAAATTTTGTGGTAATTCTAACATGGTTTAAAAGCTGTCTTAAGTAAAGTCTGCTCTCCAGATGTTGGGCAGGAAGTGAAAAATGTGTTAAAGCAAACAATCTACCATTCCTGTAGTCAGTTCCATTCATTTCTACTTTTCCTTTGCTATGACACTTCACTACTTATCATCTAGACAGAGATTATTTGTAAAGGAATCTATCAAGCAGTGTCTGAATATTGATTACACAATTTCATTACTGCAGACACTTATTTGTACAAACTAATACTTTGTAAAGTGATATTGAGCTTTATGCTGTGATTAGATCCATTCGGATGGGCAATATGTGCTGCTTTCTTTTTCCCACCCACATAGAAACTACTCTTTTTCTAAAGCAGCTTGGTGCCTCCATTATTGACAATTTACAGTTAAGTCTTGGGTGTTGTCTATGCTACTTACACCAAATAACAATATCGTAATCCTCATAGGCAGATGTCAGGAATTCATGAAGATATGGCCTCATTAGCTCTACCCCAGTTTCAGCACACGATCTATGGTCTGCAAAGACGAGAAATTAATCATTAAGTTTAGGGTGTTTCATCTGACTGTCCTACCAGTGAGTTCTCCTACTAGAGAGTTTTACCAAGGTAGCACTGGAGGTAATGAATGTATTCACCCTCCACCATGTACTTTGAACAGCAAACTCACACTTCCATTTTAAGAAGTGAAGCAGCGGAGAAGGACAGAAGCAGCAGAAGGAACGTTAATTTGTTGTTATTTGGGGGCTTAGCTAATAATTAAATCAGGGAGAGCTTTGTGTCTAAATATCTTTGAGCAGCCAGGCCAAATAGTTCATCTATGACCCTTAGCAAATTTGTGATAGCTCAGGCATAAACCAGCTTCCTGTCAACCTAGTCCAGATCATCTTCTGAACACGTATCAAACTTTTCAGACACATAAATGCTGCATGTTCTGGTTGAAAAACTGCTGTCAGTGAGATCCCATTAGAAAGAGACCTCTAAATAAAATCTTTGACCCTGTCATTAACAGATGGAATTTGGATCTGAAATTGCAAACAAATCTCATCAAAAAAGAATTAAGGAGAGAGAAGGGCACAAACTGTTTACAATCAGGACACACCTACATCTCAGGCCTACATCTCAACTGTGGCCTCCAAGAAAACCAGTCTGGCAGAATTTTCAGGTAAAACATGCTTTCATGCATGTCTAGTAACTCGTTGAAAATATAATTGGAAGCTACTCTCCCACCTCCCAAAAGGGGAATCTGTCACGTATGGATGGAGATCATTACAACAACAAAGTCATTGCTGGCTCCATGATGTCCAATACGCAGGTGAGTTAAAAGTTATTTGGATCAGGTGCTAAACTATTTTTTTTTATGTTGTATAGAAAGTAGAACTGCTTTAAAATCAATGGTATGCAACATTTGTAAGGTACAATTCTTTTAAAACTTATCAGCAGAAGATTCTAAAATATTATAAAGTAGATGTTGAGTAATACCACACAACCCCAAGTTACTGAAGTGGACTTGTAAAGCAAAAATCAAGACATGTTAACTGGCAAATAGATTGACCTCTTAAACAAAACAGGATAATTGCATAAAATCTCACCAAATAGTGTATAATCAACATCTAACACCAGTAGCTTTTTTCCTTCCCTTGGAGGATTCAGAATTTCCACTTTGTATTCTTTAACTCTGCGTGAAATTTTTAGTAGATTTTCTTCCCTAATACAATAAAGCAAAAAGTTATAGTTAGTTAAAATGCAGGTTGTCTATTAAATCACAGGACTACTTTAATGGATAAAACTCCTAACCTATTTTCTACTTCAACAACTTCTTCTTCAATATCAAAATCATTCACAACATCGTCATTATCAGGGGGTGGCCCAAGAACATCTTCCTAGAGGAATGATAATAATAGATAATTAATATCATCAAAGCAAAACAACACTAGATATGAAAAATTTTGCTACTGCATGCAACAGAAACAATGGTATTATTTAAACTAAGTTATTTTTACTTTGTTCTGGAGTAACTAGCAAGAACTACTGAGGAATGCTGAGATTCCATAATATCATAGGAGCAAGTCAATACTTTAAACTCCTGTATTGTTCCAGGTTTAATGTATACAAGTTACAAAAAAACACCTTCACAGAAAAAAAGACATCAACAGAAATCTACATTGCTTTTTGCAATGATGACTAGAATATTCTCAACTTTAAAATCCTAATGAGAAGACATATAATCCTATTTTCTTTGAAACAGCATGTAAAATATTTACCAAACTCTCTTCACGAGTGCCCATCATCATGATTTTAGTATTTGGCTTTAACTTTAGAGCTCCAAGCTTAACATCATCATCTGCAGGTTTGCCTACAATGCAAGCAGAGATTTTTTCTTGAACAGAGGTATTTTAGAAATGTGTCAATATAATACATCTTTTGCTTACTTGAAAAAAACACACATCAAACACTAAAACTCACAAGCTGTATTACTCTCCTCCTCTATGTACGGTCAGTAGCTTGTTCCACTAGCAGCAATTTAACCTTTTTTAATGTACATTTGCAGCACTTCCACAGGCACCATTAAAAAAGTGAACATATTGATGTAAAAATAATAAGCAACATTGTGACATGCAAAATTTCTGTTTATCTGAATGATAGCTCCCCGAGGTAGATGCCCCGCTGATACACGTCCTGACTAGGATGTATCCTCAGATGTCTCATATCCACAACAAACAACAAATTTGAATAGTTACCCTTCATCTTAAGTCCAAGCAGTTTTTGACGCTCTGGTAACACTCCAGTAAGGCCTTTAAGAGACTGTTTCAGATCCAACACTGTGTCCTCTTCTGATAGTGAGGTTATTGTATATTCCTGTCCACCCCATTTTATTATAAGAGAGAGAGACATCCTTGAATCATATGTTCTGTATTATTTTCTGAAAAAATCTGCTGGAGAAGGAAGAGAAAATGATCATGTAAGGAAAAAAAAAAAAAAAAGCAGAATTACTCTTAAGGCAAATTAGAACATTTGAACTACAACATCTTAAAAATGTTATCGAACTAAGCATCGTATGCTCATTTTGCATGAATAGATGCTAAATGTGTTGACAACGTATGGAACTATGAGAGAAAAAACAGCATTAAAACTAGAGCTCCAAGTTTTGCTTCACTGTATTTAGCAATGTCACATTCACCCCTGCTCCAGTGTGTGCTCGTTTGCTGCTTCTTTTGGGCAGGTGCAGGCTGTTCACTGCACAATCAGCTCCCAAGCAGAGTGCTGCAGGATCATAAAGTCATCTCAGATCTCAGAAATGTTTCCTGCAATAAGCAAGCAACTGACCCACTCAATGATAATGTCAAATATGTAGTTACAAAACAGCAAGCATAGAATACCATCAAAACACAGAAAACAAAACCATTCCTGAACAAGCAGTTCAGCTGAAGCATTAGTTTACTCGCTGTCACTAAGATCTGTGCAATAGCTGCAGTAACACACACCCCAGGCCACATGTCACAGTGCCAATATCAAATTAGGAGGCTGAGAACAAAGCCAAAACTCACACCTACACAATGCAATTACTCCTACTATAAGAACTCAACATTTGTTGCAGTGCTGACAAAACTGCCATAATTATACTATCTTCAGTTTAACAAAATCAACTGTATTTACAATTTAGTCTTGCATCAAAAACAGAAGCAGGATTTTTAGCTGTGGAAGGGAGAAGACCGTATTTTGGGGCTAAAGTTTGAGAGCAGAAGAAGAAAAAAAAAAAAAAAAGAAAGCAGATCTATGAGAAAATGATGTGTTTTCAGGAGATGCATTATAGCAAGAAGTACAGACATAGCAATTTAGAATTAAAGCCTGAAAAATGTCAGAATCAAAAAAATCTGATTCTGCTTCTTCTCCAGCATTATCTTTTCAGATATTATCTACTCTCAGCCAAAATACTTCTCATTAATACTGTATTAAGAATGATCATGTAATTACTCAGGCATACCATAAGACAGAGATGAGAAAGTGAGGACTAGATACAATCTGCTTGCTGAGGACACCAAAAGCCACCGGTCCTCATTACTCCCTCTGCAAACCCTGACCACAAGCTGCAAACTGATAGTCTTGAACAACAAAAAGCTATTTTTAGTAAAGTGCTAAGAAAGCAAACAGAGTTTAAGAGTGATAAGCAATGGAAATGCACAAGCTTATTATCACAAATAATCTCTGCCCAAGCCTAGACTAACTTTACAAAAAAAAAGAGTTTATTGTTTCCTTTCTCATCTAGACCCATGCACTGACTTACCCTAAGTCATCTGCAAGAAAATGGATGAGTCAAGATCTGCAAGGAAACTTCCCAGTTCTCTGTCCAGTGCTAAGTTACAAAGATCCTCACTCTTCACTTAAGCATTTGAGCCATCATCTGTTCTTACATCATCTGAGCTATCATCTATTCTTACTGGGTTACAGCCTGTCAAGATGAAAGTCATCAGAAACGCCAAGCAGAAACAAATGGCTGTTATTCAATGACTGTTATGCATCAGAACCACTGTCACCAGTAAAAATGCCTAGGACCCAAGAGGAGGCAGGGAAGATTTTTGACATTTCTCCCATGCAGGCTGGTCGTGTGTGACACTGACACTTAAGCATGGGGGTTGCTCTGCCCTTAAAAGCTCCCTGTCCCCCGCAAGGGTCTTCCCGAGGCGGGAGCGCTGCCCAGGCTGCGCTCCGGGGCTCCGCGTTGCGCTGCGCTTTTCCCCAGCATTAAAGCCCGGCGTATTTTATATTTTGCGGTATTTTAGCGTAGCGCTCCCGCAGACCAAGAGGAGGGCCAGAGGGGCAGCGCGGAGGGCGCGCGCCCCGGCAAGGCCGCTGCGGACGAGCGCGCAGCGCCAGCGCTTCCCGGGGCGGCAGCGCCAGGCCCAGACCCCGCCGCCAGCCCGGCCGAGGCCGCGGGCGCTCCGGGGAGCACGGCCGGGCCCAGACGCACCGAGCTGCCCCGGCGATCGCGGCGCTCCCGCTGCCGCCCCCGCCTCCATCCCGGGCCCAGCCCCTCACCCTGGCAACGGAACCGGCGCCTTCCCGGGAGCCGCCGTTACCGGAGGCGGAAGTGGCGCCGGGCGGAAGCGGCGGGCGAGCCGCCGGGGTGAGGGCGGAAGTGCAGCTGTCGCCATGGCAACGCGGCGGCCGGGCCGGAGCTGCCGGCTGGTCCCGGGGGCTCTGGGCCTCTGCAGGGCAGAGAGAGGCGTGTTTGGAGAGACGTTTCCAGCGCCGCCCGCCTCCCACGCGGGCAGAGCTGGAGGAGAAACGCGTCGTTCAGCTCCGAAACTGAGTGAGTTTGTAGGGGCCGCGGGTCCTGTGTTGGCCGCAGAGCTGCAGCATCGTTCCGTATCGAGGCAGAGCGGAGGGCGCGCGAGCAACAGGGCTGTATACCGTCTTCAGGAAGGCATCTGTGCGTTTAGGAGCTATTCCTACCATACGTCACATCTCGGCAAGCACGAGCAATATAAATAGCGTGGTACAAATAAAAGCTGCCTAGAAGGTGGTTTACCGCAGTGTGCTCCTCTCCTAACGGCGCGAATTTAACACGTTTCCTGCCCACATCTGTGTTGTGAGCTGTGTTCTGTGTTCAGGCTTTAGCACAGCAGTGATCTGGCTTCCCGAGGAGCGGTGTCTGTTCCTGCCCGCGTGCACCGCAGGCAGCGTGGAGCCGAGCGCGGCTCCGTCTCGAATGGCTTCCTCTGGCCTTGCCAGGTGCATCCACGGCTTCTGCTGGGGCTGGAAAGTGCCCAAAAGCAGCACGGAACAGCTCAAGTTACACCTTGCCATAAAACTGTGCACCCTCCAGGCCTGTTTAAAACTTCAGGCAAGACAAGCAGTGTGTTGTGTGCTGGCCTCTCGAGTGTTTGCCATCTTTCTAAGGCATTTCTATGAATGTCAGCTTAGCTTTTAAAAAACTTCCCTTTGGAGACAAAAGGAAGCAGTGGGGGTCTTGGCTTTATTTGTTTATTTTCTTTTTGAGGAGGACTATGAAGGAAGTTTTTTTGATGGTATTTAGTTTCGTGTATGATATTGATATTTCAGTATCCTGACACCTGAACCATGACTAAGACTTCTTTGTGCTAGTTCAGAAAATACTCTGGTCTTGACAGGATTTGTGTGCCACAGATAAATGCATCCCTTTTCCTGGCCATGAGAACACATGGTGGTGCTCAATCCTAATGTTAGTAAGCACGGAGTGGTTAAGTGATTTGGCTAAGAGCTCTTAACTGTAATTCAGAGCCCAAACAGTGTTGTCTTTTCTTTGTAATGAGACATTTGTAAGTTGGGGGTTTAGACTGCGATAAATTCCTGAATATCCAGAAGGAAGTAAAAGTAGCAGGAAAGTTTTAAAGCTAATGCTTATTCCCTGTCATCCTGGTAAGGTTCTGGGATGTTACAGACCACAAGGAAAATAGAAGCCTAATGACTCCATTCCAGTACCCCATGTTCACAGCAAGCATTTCTGGGCAATGTGAGGAATATGCTGCTGCGTAGCCTCTAGCATAGGAACAATTCTCCTGAATTGCTGTGCATACTGCATATTAGAAAACAAAAGTCCCTTAGGAAAATTCCTTCTATTTTGACAAGGGTCAATAAGGATTCCTTAAAATGATTATTCAAGTTGAAAATGGTATGGAAATCTCAAAGGGTTATTTTGAGAATGATGTATTAACAAAAAAAAAATCAAGTTGCATAGAGAAAAAGAGTTTGAAAGTAAACGTAATGACACTTAGCAAGACTGGGAGATGTTGAGTATTTGCTACATTCTTTGACTTCAATGGGTACAGAGTCAGTGCAGAAGTTAATGGGATGCAGATTTTTACGTCTGGGCAACATCCTAGACTTCAAGGTTTTGCAATTTTTTTTTCCAAGTTGCTTTTTGTGTTCAAAGAATTGATTTGAGTATGTACCAGTCTGTCCACCCCATTTCAGAATTGAACTCGTGCTAGGAAAAAATCTAGAAGGAAGCCCATATTTTCCAATGGGCACAAAAGAATCCTTAAAATACAGCTACAAATTAGTGTATTATACTATGAATTTTACTACATTTCATGCTTTTTCTTTTCCTTTCTCAGCTCCTTTTCTCTTTTTACAATATCTTCCATGTATTACTTTTTTTTCCCGAGTCTCTTTTATCCATTTTTAGAGCGTGTTCTAAGCAGGCAGTGAAAGCACAGAAGCCTGCGAATGTCGAACTTTTCATGCCTTTATTGTACAAGTGCTTCCAGCCCAATGCAGATTCCTGTGTGAGCCTGCTAATGGTAAATGTAATAAGTGTAATATAACCTATAGCCTGGTATCCCGGACACTGCCATCACTGTGGCCTAGAAACCCAGCGCCTGAATTCATGCTGTGATTCTGGGCAGAGCATCTAGAGCTGGATTCTTGGGGCTTGATAATGTGGTGTGTGAGCTAGCGGCTCAGCTGGAGACGTGGAAACGCCTCGTGTTGGAAACGAAGCACTTTTTCAAGTGATCACTATTGCAGCAAGTGCCTGTCTCAGCTTCCTCATCACTTAAGTGGAGGTTAGCATAATATTTATCTAGCTTGCTCACAGGAGTTTCTTCGAGGTTATTTAGTTAATTTTGGCACTGTGAGATGCTATAAATACTAGGGGGGTATACCAACATACCATATGATTCTGCACTTTCTGAATGTGACTGTTATTTTTCTGCCACTGTTTGGCCCAATTATTTTTATTTTATTTACTTCAGTTCTTTGTATTCTACATTATGCCCAACTGGCAAGGGACCTTGGGAGAGGACTGTGAATCTTTTGTTCACAGAACAAAACCTGATTCATCACTTTCCTTACATCACTACTCAGCTCTCTAGCTTCTCAATGCAGAGATTGATAAAGCTCTTCCTTAGGTAAATTGTAAATTACAGCAGCTGTTTATCTTTTTGGAGTCAGGGCTCTTCAGTATTATGAACATGATAAAATATATGTAATCATATGAGATATATAATTATCAGAGATACTGTAGAAGTGGTTTCCTGGAGAGATTGAAAATAAATTGAGAGACTGGAACTAACTGAATTACTAGATGGGGCCCCGAAAAACAGTGAGGGTGGAGGGGAACTGGCAGTCACTGGGAAACCAAGTGATATGGAGAGACTTAGAAAATAGGAACACGGCAATGAACAGCAGAGGAAAATCTGATGTGGTGACAGTGGAATAAGATGAGGTAAATTGGAGAAATAGACACATTGACCAAGTCTCTATTGTGGAACCAAGTGATGTTCACAATTCCCGTGTCTCAGTAGGTTTCTGCAACCATTACGATTTATTTGTTTCTGCATTTAGTGACTGGGATAAGATTACAAGAAAAGAGTGCACAGGTTTTGGGGGACTGCTGCCATTTGTGTTATAAGGCAAATATGTAAGGCACCAAGTTAGGTTTCATGTCCAGTCTTCATGTTGGTATTGTCTAACTTCTGTCTGATTTTTCTATGGACCAAATTGTTAAATAAAACTACATGATGTAACATGACATCCTGCTTATTAAAGCATACCTTTACTTTTACGTATTTATGAATATTTATTGAAGCAGTTGATTATAAAAAGCTTCAAATAAACATTCCAATGTTATTGTCTATCTTAGGCATGCAGTGTCCTAGATGTCAATATGTTCTGCTGCTCTTGGGAATTCTTGTGAGCAATTTTCTTTGTATGAAGTTTGGGGTGCTGGCGTTTGTCCATGCACATGGACAAATCAAGCTTCCACATTATCTGAAGTCTGCAAAGGTCTTTTGAAAGTTTTAATGAGATGCCTCCGTGCTGGCTGCTTTAGTCCTCAGTTGCTGATTGCTCAAAGTTTGGAATCCAAAAGCCTCTGCTAATAATGAGAAATAAACAATCTTTGAATTTAGGACTCTTAGCAACCCCATGTCAAACATAGAAAAGGCTTTTAAAATTCCAGAGAAATGAAGCAGAAAGATGAGATACTTTTTTTAAAGACATATCTGCCACTAAAACGATGATAAAGCCACAAACTTTGTCTGCCCATTAGAAGGCTTGTACTTTTCTAAAGTAATGCATTTTAATGTTGAGAGATGATGGACTGAAATAAGGTGGTGCTCAGCTCTTACCATTTGCTTGCACGGATAGGAGAACTTTGGTGATTTGTTACAAGACCTTCATGACACAAATACTTCCAAGATTTCCACGTCATCTCCTATATACCTCTTGCTCCCTACAGTTGTGAATGCATTTTTTTTTCTCTGCCAGTTGCCGTCTTTCTCAGAAGACAGGACACAGGATTTGCAGAGCCAACTATTGCTCTTTACTTAACCAGCCCACAGAGAGCAAAAGTGACTTGTGATTTTTTTTCCCCACATAGGGTGCAAGAATTCAGGATACAGTTCTTATGGCCGACATGGTAACTGTTTCATGCACCTTGTGATAAGAAGTGAGGTGGTGGTACCGACAAGTTTTAGGAAACAAAAAGAGAGACTAAATAACGAATGGGCCAAGCCACACAGAACAACGGTGTGGCCGAACTCTGGTGAAAGTGTTTTTTCCCCACATCTCTGCAGAGTTTGGAGCAGTCTTTACTCCAGAAACAAGAAGAGAAAAGCTAATAGTGGCAAGATTAACAAAAGGATTCATAAAACAAGAGGAGCAAGAGCAGCAAGCACTTGTCCTCCAGGGACTTGTTAACTGAAGGAGGAGGAAACTAACCAGCAGCAGAGAACCTTGGCCCCTCAAAGAAGTCATGTGTGGGAGGGGACTCTGCAATCCCTGGAGGACGTGGTGCTCATGAGCAATAACCACATGTACTCACATCCTCAGTGTGCCTGGTCGTGCGTATTTTGTTCTTCCTACAGAAAAGAATTACTCCGTGCAGGAACCCTCACCTAAACAAAAGGCTTTAAACTATCTTGGGCGTGTGAGAAGCTGTGCAGATGTGCGGAACTCTCCAGCAGTGCCTGAGCAAAGGCCTCGGAGGGCTGTGCCGGGTGGTCTGCGTCCTCCAGAGGGAAACTGGGATGGCGGAGGGGGCTGTGGAGAGACAGGGACAGCCACAGCTGACACGAGTTTGGCAGCTGGCAGATCCACAGCATTAAGACCAAATACAACCACGAGTGAGCGTGCATTAGAGTTTACATGAGAGTAACACACAGATTTCCTCCAGGTGTTTCAAAAGCGTCTGGCTGCGCAGAGGGCAGTTTTGCAAAGCTCACAAGCACCGGCCTGACACAACATGCATGGACAACGCTCCTGTTCCCCTCAGAGGCGGGAGGCAAACGGAGGCAAATCCCCTCCGCCCGGAGCACAGGTTTGGAGCTCGGTGCCCCCTGCCCCGCGCTGCGGCCGCGCGCTGGGGACCGTTAAGCGGCTTTCCCGCCCAGCGGGGATTAGGAAAGCGGCGCAATCGCCGCTGCGGCCTCGCGTGGGTCGTTTTTCCACCTCTCCCCGTCCCTCACGCCCGCAGAGAGGATGGACTGGGGTGAGGGGAGACAGAAATAAAGACAGGGGGAAAACAAAATTATTCGGAATTTAAATCCCAACGGCCGCCGTTTGGGGGGGGAGCGGCGGGGGAAACGGGCACCGCCCGTCGGAGAAGGCGGGGCGCGGCGCGGCGCGGGGCCCCCCGGCGGGAGGGGCGGCGCGCATGCGCGGAGCGCGGCGGCGCGCGCGCAGGCAGCGGGGCCATGGCCGCCCGTGCGTGGGGCCGCGCGGTGGCGGCGCCCTGAGGCGGCGCCCGCGCCGCGATGGTGCCTCGAGGAGCCGCTCTGCTGCCGGGCACCGAACCGCCGCCCGCGCCGCCGTTCTGAGGCGCGGAGCCCCCCGGGGCTGAGGAGGACACGAAGAAGAAGAAGGAGGAGGGGGAGGTGACGCCGCCGCCGGCCCAGGTGACTCCCCCCACGCCGCTACCGCCGGCACGCGTGTCCCCCCCACACCCACCGCCTCCTCCCCGCGTGGGGCCCGGCCGCGTGCGCGCGTGTCCGCGCCGGGGCTGCGCGGCGCCCCCGCCGCTCCGCAGCGCGCTCCGGGGTTACTGGAGTTCAGGCGCGGCCGCTCATCGCAGGGGCGGCCCGGGGCTGCCGCCGCGCCGGGGCCGGGGGCGCCGCGCGGCCCCGCGGGAGCCGGCCCGGCCGCGGTGGTGGCCGCGGCGCCGCCCGGGGAGCCGGGCCCGCTGCAGGCCGGGGTCCGGGCGGGCCCCCGGGAGGCCCGGCCCTCCCCGCCGTGCGGGAGCCCCGGAGCATATGGGACCGCTTATGTAAGGAGCAGCCGCCCGGCAGCGTGAGCAGCGGGGTCCCTGCCCTCCCCCCGTGCAGCCCTCCTTTCCTTTCTTTCCTTTTCATTGCCTTCCTCTCAGAATCAGGTTTGTGGTGCGATTTTCCTCATTTTTTTTTCCCCCTGGTCCTGTGCCTGCAACGCACTGGCAGGCAGTTCTCGGGAATGATACCGGTTCGTTTTGGGTGCTGGATAAGCCTGATACCTTTGGGGGAAGCAAGGCATAAATAACGTGAGTTATGGGAGAGTAAAGTGGGGAAAAAAAAGAGAGAAAAAAAGGTGCTTGCTCTGTTTTCTTCAGTGCAAATAGGTATCAGTCAGTGAGGGAGATGGGAGGCACTGTGGGCAAAGAGTCTTTTATTTAGCACTTAAATAGGAGATTTCTGTAAGGTTTGACTCATAAATATTAGCAATTTGTGATCTCATTCAAAATATGTGTTTTTTGAAGTCTGTGGGTGTTAATGTACTTTTTCCTTCTGTAGGTTTTTAATGCAAGAATTTCTATTAACTTTTGTTCTGGAACTGGGGCTCTTGGATACTTTTAAATTATGTTCGTGCTACTTTTTTTCTCCTGCTCGTCTGTGTGTAAAATGCACCCTAGATGTCAAACTTGAGAATTTTTTTTCCTTACTATCTTTGTTGATTTTTATTTGCGGTTAAGTGAAGATAAACTTCCATATGAACAAAGTCATTTATTCAGATAAAAGTGCTGTTAAGATAGTGCAACCTGTAACTTTGGTTAATCTATAACTTTGGTTAATCTGTGCACTTATCAGGCTGCCCGTGAGAATGTGTATTTCTTTGTCTCTAGTTATTTTTAATAACTACTGCAATCGCCTACTGTTTTTTTGAGCCATAATGTCATGGAAGAGGATTGAATTTTATTAATTCCTAAACTTGTTAGCATTGCCAGAGGATATAATGAGAAAATGGTGGTCTTTGTGACCACTGCTAGGGAGGAGGGTTGTCAAATCTTGGTAACAGAAAACGGCTGCTTGTCCGAAGCAGAGCGCTCTCGCCTTGTCACAGCAGCCGTGGGTTGTGCTAATGTCAGTGCTCTTCACTCTGACTCCTGACCTCAACCGAGCAACACATCTGATGAAATACCCGGGGTTTCCTTACTTCGCAGTTGGTGGAAAAAGATCGATACTGCGGTTCAGCAGCTGGAATCCATGGGGCAGACTGAGGCTGGCTCATCATGCCAATAAAATGTGAATGAATGAGTGTGCCTTGAAAAAGTATATAGCCTGCTTAGTGCTTCACGTTGCCCTCGTAGCAAGTAGCTCGGAGATTTTGAGGCTTGGGCTGGTTTTCTTCTCATCCCACAGGTATGCGGACACCTATTTCAGATGACTGGATTTTTCTTTCTCTCTTTTTGGTGACTTCTTCTTGTGAATCCATGATAACTGTAAATATGCCAAGAAATGATTGATATGGTTATAGAGCAGACAGTTGCCAGTAGTTTAGTCTTTTAAGTGCAATGCCCGTGTCCAGTAGCTTAAAATGATTCAGCACCTGGGTGTTTCTCTGCATTTACTTTTAGTCACTGTTAGCGAAGCTTTGCTGCTTTGTAATTAGCTGTGTATGTAGGAGCATGCAGAGGCAGATGATCCATCTCGCTGTGCTTTTCTAAGAATTTTTTGATTGCTTGTCTGGAGTTTGGGCATGTTTAAAAGGGACTTTTCTAAGAGATTTCACCGTTCATGTGATCCTATTGTCATGCAAGACTACAGGAAGCTAAACTATCTGATGGATCTGGAGACTGTTGCTTTTTATTTACACAATTTAAATAGCCAAGGGAGGAGCAATGGAAATGTCATCACTATTGACTCAAAGCATCTTCTTGAAAGTCTTAGTTTACATTATAGCTTCTAAGGAGTTGGGCAGCAAGCTGTTGGCATTGCCGCCTCTAAACACAGCCTCTACCCAAAATGGCCAAAAGCAAAATGAGCAACTGTGGGCAGTGAACTGTGTTTCACCCTGTCATGCATCTGCATCCTCATAACATGTTGTGGTTGCAGCATCTCTGGGTGGTAGCTGCGGCACTTTGGCTTTCCTTGCATGGCCGGTATCTCTGTGCCGAGCTCTTTGAGATGGGTCGCAGCAACCTGCATCGCGCGGCGCTGCCGCCGGCGTCTGTGCCGCTCCTCGGGGTGCTGCGTCCTCTGCAGAGGCGCGCTGGGACTGCTGCCCAGATCTTCGCAGAATATGCTGATACAAAGGTGGCTGGGCAGCCTGGTAGGTGTAGCCTTGAAACGTGGTTGTGATGGCAAAAAGCAAAACGCTGATTGAATAACTGGTTAGTATAAGCAAATCTTTGGCTGTCGAGAAATTGTAGGGCCAAAAAGCAGTTCTTTTTTGTGTTAATTCACCTGAGCATTTTTTTCTGAAAATTTTACTCAAAGATATAACCAGTGGCATTTTTGTTTTAGTGAGTTACATTCCTATCTTTCAGGCGCTTAACTGAATTAGGCAAAATAACTTTACATGGTCTAAAACGCTAACAGTCCCTCTTAGTGTGACTGGATTGTATTGTTGATATACAGGCAGAGAGCTGATTCTGTAGCAGTCAGCAGAATGATTTTACTGCATATCTGCTGGACCTGGTAGCCTTTTGATAGCCTGGTAACTAGTCCCCGAGTTGAGTTTGTTGGTCTTACCTGCTCACTTATGAAACATAAAAGGTGCAGAATGTTTTACAGGATGACTATAAATAATGCACTTGCTGTATAAGATAAGGGGTTGATATAATTAGTTTTGCCATAAAAAATGTTTTTCCAAAATTATGTTACAGTATTTATGCATTTGTTGAAAATGATTAACCTTAGCTGTGTCTCGCTTCACTACCAAGTGATTCTTGGGTGAACACTTCACTTGTTTTTTTTATTACAATGGAAATAACAGGTCTCTGATGACACCACTGACTATAGCAATTCACATTGTTAGAAGAGATGAAAAAAAAGAAGAAAAAGGAAAAAAATACTGTTCATTTTTAGCTTCTGACATTGCAAGACTAAGTCTATTTGCAAACTGACGCTCTGTAAACCTTTAAAATGAATGCTAATTACTATCTGGTTATTACTTTTGTAACACTTTCATACTCTAGTAAATTAGGAAAAAATTAGTATTAATAAAATGCTGCCCAGGTCCTAATTACATTACTATAGTACATGACTGCAGTGTTTCACTGCCCTACTAGTATATTCGCATGCTTGCTATATCTGTCCTTCTCAGCAGAATTTAAGAGTGCCATCCTTGTTAGCCAGCATAGAACTTGGCCTCATTTAAATTGTATGGGAGCGAGATATCTTTTCCTTGATGCTGGCTGCCAGGGAAATATCTGTTTTGATGGACTGATGACTCGCATACAAATTAGCCTTTTTTTTTTTTCTTTCCTGTATGGACTCAGGGCTTTTTTATTTTAATTTTTTTTTCTCTCTCTCTCTCTCTCCCCTAAGTGTGTATCTGATTTTTTTTGTCTTTTTTCTTTGCTTTGTGGTCTTTTTTTTTTTTTTTTTCCCCCTCCCAAACTGATGATAGAAAAATCTGAGTCTCTGAAGAACCGGATAGATTCTTCTTTATTTCAAATTCCTGACTTTGTCCCAGGAGCCGGGCAGACTTTTAGAATGGAGGGTTTTGGAAGTGCGAAAGTGCAACACAGCCGATGAATCTAGCTTTAGTTTTTTGAACTGACATTGAACTCGTCTACAGTTTCCTGTCGAGATAAGATATTGGTGGAGAGATGTGTGTTTTGTTTTGTTTTTGTTTTCCCTTTAGGGATTATCTTGCCAAGCTCACCTTGTTGAGAAAAAATCCCGAATTTTCTTAGTGACTCTTAATTTGCAAACGTAGCATGAAAATTAAAGCGGAAGCAAGTTCTGCATATCCAAGTCTCTTATTACATGGTTATATCCAAAATTACTATCATTTCACAGAAACAGAGAACAGAAGTTGAAATTGTATCTCTTCTTGTTTCTAGTCAAGCTTTCCAAGTGTTTTAGGTCATAATCCTGAACTGCTTTTTATATTTATTTTTTATTTCTCTTTTTTATTGTTCACAGATGCTCAGCTGCATGTAAAAATATCAAGTCTGGTTTTGAAGTTCTAACTCTAGCTGGAGTCAGTTATTGTATCTTTCTATGATCATTTTCAGTGGAAATAGTGTCAGAACAATTCTTAGCTTTACAAATACTCTAGGGTTTTTCTGTAACTCTTTAGTGACTTTGTAATTAATGCTCTTCTGTTTGTAGACATGCTTCTGTATTAACTTAATTTTGAACCTGCTTGGTTAAATGGATTCAAATTTTGTGTGGGGCCGCTTGTCCTGCCTTATGAGTATTTTCTGTCTGTGATGTGATGGTTTGAAATGTAGGTTTGTCCATAAAAGTTAGACTGGGTTAAGTGGTATACATGACAGCTTCACTTGAAGTGGTAAAAGCCAAAGGAAAAGCCTCAGAAATAAACTTCTCTTAAAGGCAAAATATGCATTATTTGTGAGCCTTTTGTTTTTGTGCTTGCTGCAAATCTTTCCTTGCTAATGGAATCATTGGGGACCAATTTGTGATTTTTATTTATTTATTTATTTATTTAACGTGGTTTATTAACTTTAGTGTTGTCGGTAGAGCTAGCTGAGAATGTGTTTTTGACAAAATATGTATGTCGGGTGAAGGGATTTTTGAAAAATACTATGTTAATAGTGTCTCCATAATCAATGATCATGTATGGTGGGAAACTTCTTAATGTTTCTTATCAAAAAGTGCAATTATGCTGGCACTCACTTAAAATATGAGCACCTGATGTTCTTAAAACTGCTTTGCTCAACCACTGCAATGATGAGGATGTTTCCTCATCTTGATTGGGATACAAAGGGATATTAGAAAGCATGAAGGAAAAAGAGAGAGAGACAAACTAGTGGTTTCCCAGTGATGTTAAGTGCATTCTTTGGCTATGTACAAGAGTGACCTATTTTTTTCTTTTCTGTTGTTTGAGCATCCACTAAGTCTTGTCATGGTCGTTTATCTACAGGTCTTAGGGTTTTAATGGTTTCATTTATTTTATTTGTTTTTCCACCAATCAAAATAATGCTTTGTGAGCACTCTTTACAATATAATGAGCTTAGAGCAGTGGACTTTGTTGCTTGCCTGCATTATGTTCTGTTAGAATTTGGCAGTAATTACAACTGAGGCTTTATTTAACTCATCCATGCTTCTAGTGGAGTTAATTTCAAGGGATTTCTTACTAATATTGGATGCTTTGTGAGGCAGGATATGCTGTAGTGTTTCTGTGGCAGCTTCTCATAATATGTAGCCTATAGATTGCAATGTAATGTGATTTTTTTTCAATATTTTTAACAGCATTTTAGTTTATTTTGTTACACAGTACAACTGCTGTACTTTTCAATTTTCTTGTGTTCTGAAGCTTTAGTATGTGACTTTGGGAGGCAAAATTGCAAATTATTCAGCTTAATTTGAATGTGCAGAACCTCAATTAGTTGAAGCCCATGAAAGTTCTGCATTGGGAGTAATTACAGAAGAGATGATTAAGATTCTCAAGTGGAGACTTTCTAGCTGTCCTAGATGTTGAGCTGTTGTAGTTGGCTGCAAAAGGTTTGACACTTATGAGGATGTCATTTGAAATCAGGTGGTACTTTTCATTTTACTTGAGTATTTTTATGACAGAGTGAATATTGGTAAGTTACTCTCTACCTCTAGGCCCTGACTTAGCTGAAAAAATAATCTAGTAAAAGCATTAGACAGCTTAATTTCTAAGGTTTAATTAATTCTGTGTTCTTGGCAAATGTAAAGCTTTTTGAAAGCATAACAAGACCCTAAAAGTTTGGATGTGAATAAAACTATGCCTATAAACTGTTTTGAGCATAGGCTGGAAATAGGCTTGAATAACAGCTTGCTGAAACATTTTGTATAGTCTGCCTAGATCCAGAATTGTGTTTGCACAATTCTGTATGTTTAATCTCCATCTTTTGTTCATAGTAAAAGTTTAACATTATTATCAGTGTTCTCTAAGCAATTTAGACAGGGGTTATTCATTTGGTGTGTTTGTAGTGTTTAGGGTGACCTGAATTCCTTTTGCTTTGTAAGGGTCAAAGCCAAGTACTATGAAACACTTTTTTTTTTCCATGTGAGGGAAAGGATGTGCTGTTTGAGGGCTTATAGAGCTGTTGCATTATGTTTAGAAAAGGTGTCTGTGTCTATGTAAAACTAAGACTGAAACCCGGATGCAACCCTGTAACCTGTGGTTTACTGAGACAAACTGAGATGTAATTGGTCAGTCCTGACTTTCTGAGATGAATTAATTTTGTCAGCATGCCTTGACAAGTGTCACTGTGGTTTTTGGTGTGCATGTCAACAGTTTATTATAGCAGCTTATCCACAGCAGCATGAGCAGAACTTCATGTGATAGTAGTTTTTTTGTTTTGTTTTATTTTAAACCGTCCCCTGCTGTACAATGGGGAAAGTTTTAGTTTCTGTATATAAGCATGATTTTATTTTGTGTTTTGCTTCAGTATTGGCTAAGCAGTATCTATTTAAAACTTGCACTGAGCAAAGTGGCCATTGTGGCAATCTTAAAAGGGACAAATTGACATAAATCCTTTATGACTTTCATAGTTGCGAATTTTGCAATTCAGAAACTCAGATTCCAAATGCAGATTTTTCTGTTCTTTAGTTGTGTGCAAATATCTCAAAATGTCCACCTGTTAGTTGGCATTGGGTCTTTTCCTAAATCTGAACTCAGCTAGAGACTAGTCCTGCTACAGTGATTGTTTCCAGTTGTTTGAATGACCCACTCTTAGATAAACACTTGCTAGGTCATTACTACTTTGGCCTTGAATACTTTAAGTGTGTTTCTCTGGTAGTGTATGTAATTGGTGGCCCCATGGGAATCTGAAAGACCCCACCACAGGTTTTGTCATGTTCTTTAGTTTTCCTCTACTCTAGACTGTTTTTTTCAAGTGCAGCTTCACCTGAGAGCCACAGAAATAATGCTACGCTACACAGGGGTGACTCATGGATTCGATGATGGTAACTTTGCTTTTTGAAGTTCAGCATATTAATATTCATGTAGTAGCTAATACAGTGCGGTCCTTTGGCTGGGGTCTTCGGTCCTAAAGCAATTCAACTAGAAATGAGAGTTTATTTACTGCATGCCCTAGCATCTTTTTTGAGCTTGGCAGTACTCCCCTTAATCCCTCCTCTCCCCGCCCCCCCTCCCCCCCCCCCATTTTTCAGAGTATTACCGTGGAAAAATTGCTATTGCAACTTGACCTTTATAAAGAAAAAACAGTAGCTGCCCTGTCAGGATCTGAATTTCACTCGATTCATTCATTCATTTGCGGCCACATAGTAAGGCCCATACATATGATTGGAAAACCTGATAGCTGTTTGCACAGTGAAATTGTTCTGATTACTCTTGTCTGTCTTGTGCTGTTCACAGTGTGCTGCAAGTTCACAGAAAGGGAAGAGAATGGCTGCAAAGGAGAAGTTGGAAGCCATATTAAATGTGGCCCTGAGGGTCCCAAGCATCATGCTGTTGGACGTCTTGTACAGGTGGGATGTCAGCTCTTTCTTCCAGCAGATCCAAAGAAGTAGCCTGCACAACAACCCTCTCTTCCAGTACAAGTACTTGGCCCTTAATATGCATTATGTCGGTAAGTGCACGTGTATGCAAGAGAAAACAGTACTGCAATAAATGTGTTTTTTTTTTTCTTGCTTTAATTGTAAGGATTTGGGAATAGTGTTACGTAATTACGGCATTTGTTTTGGTGACTGTGTTTAAAGGATTGCTAGCAAGAACGAAATCCTATCCAGGGTCTTCTACTAAGCTTTATTATTTAGCTTCAATGTGGCTAAAAATACCGTTGATGCTCTGGAAGAACAGCACGCCAGCTATGACATGTATCTGACTAGTGAGAAGGATTCTGTGAAATGCAGTGCAAACAATAAGTATGACAGTGTAGTTTATTGGCTTTAATAGGAAAGTAGGGAAGAGGATGTTGCCTGCTCTTGACTGTAACCATTGCCTCAGAAGGTTACCCTTTCACTGCAGTGTGGATGTGGCTCTTCAGCCTTAAGAACAGTCTGTGTGCTATGAGTGGATTAGAGCATGTAACAAATCCCTGCGCTACTGATAAAGGGGTGAAATCGCAAGTGCAACTCAGGGAGCTGAGGTTTGAATCTTGACCTGAAAGTTTAGCTCTGAAATGCTAGAAGTCTGTTTTTAGAGATGAAAGGATTGCTATTCTGGGACCTGCCTTCCAGGTGGGTGTGTGATTCATCTAGTGTCTGCACATGGGGTTAATTAGGGATTGGATCCTGACTGTGGAGGCTGAGAGCCCGTGCGGATATGTATCCGCACTGCCTAGCTCCAAGAGAAATGGTTAGCATGTAACTTCCCAGCTCTGGGCAGTGTTTCTCTGCCTCTCTTCTTTGTGGATGGCCTGAAGGATAAAGATGTACTGAACTGAAATAAAGGAAATATGTTTTGGTTAAGTAACTAGAGAACTGTGATTTTGAAATGGCATGTCCAGGCTTTTAATCCTGACTACAGAAATACTGGCATGTGACTTCTAATCTCTTAAATGTCTGTTATCCAGAAGTTATTTGCTATCATTGTGAACACATGTAGCTTTCTCTGTTACAACACAGTTATACTTGTGCTGGGGGTAGCAATGTATTTACTTGTAATGTGAAAGCTCATATTACTGGCCTGTGTCTTTTCATATGTTTATGGGAGAGGGTAGAGCATGTTTGTTGCAAGTGAATGTGACACAGGACTGTGGAGACAAGTAACTACAGCTACCTGCTGCTTTGCTTGCTCTGCATGTACTCCTGTATGCATGCAAATACCTGTTAGGGACTAGTTTATCAGATCAACTTCTAATACAAAACTAACAGGTAGGCATTGTGCTATCAGTATGACAGTGAATAATTTCCAGCTCTGACACAGCTCTTCCCAGCCATTTGATAGCCATGCCCGTACTTGTGTATGTTGATTGAGATATACCACTGAAAAGCACTGCATAGCAGATAAGTATTATTAGCAAAGTATTTCTCACTTGGCTGCTATTTTAGTACTAAACCTGTGGGTTCTTCCTTTCTACTCTTTGTACAAATGAGGCTTTTAGGTTGTTGCAGATCTTTTATGCTTTGCTTTTAGAAGATTGAGCTTCTGTACTTTTACTGCTTCAGTTGATGATTACTGTTCAAGAAGATTTTCTAAAGTATCATACAAATTGCCCATTTAAAACAGGCAATAAAACAGTGATAACATTTTGATAATACTCTTTAAATTGATTTATTTTGGTTCTGTGGTGTGAGGTGTCTCTTTGTGCGTGTGTGCTATGTCTCTGTGAGTCTGGACTTACTTTGCATGTCTATACAAGGCCTTATATAGATTATTATTTTTCCTTCAATTTGGGAAATTACGCTACTTTGAAAGAAGGGGGCAATTATTTGCTAATATGTAACTTCAGTACAAGTGGATAACACACTGTGGCTGAGACTTGCATGGGGATAAATTT
The DNA here is from genome assembly GCF_059628265.1 of Tinamus guttatus. Lineage (NCBI taxonomy): Eukaryota > Metazoa > Chordata > Aves > Tinamiformes > Tinamidae > Tinamus > Tinamus guttatus. The sequence goes on from NW_028288689.1 coordinate 740,925, forward strand.
GTGTGCAGAATGCTTACTTACTGCCAATATTGTTCTGCAGGTTGATGCACTATTACCAGCTAGAAATATTTATGAGGAAAGCAGCTTGAGAAACAAACTGGTTTGAGTGCAATGTGGTTTTAAAAGACAATTTTTTTCAGATTGCTTGAGAAGTTCAAGTAGTTTGTCCTTCTGGGTGCATCTCTGCTACCTCTAGTGACTTTTTTTTTTTTATCTCAGACTCTTATGTAGTGTAAACTAGCACTTTCTGCTACTGTTAAAACTTCTGTGTTTACTTCTGCATTGCAGTATGACTCTGAGAAGATAGTCACTTCCTTTTTTTTTTTTTTTTTTTTTTTTTTTCCATTTGCATGATGAAGAAGGTGGAAACAGTAGAAACCACGTAATTTCCTCCTGTAAAGTTCAAAACAGTGCTATTTATGCTAGCTGGTAAATACTTGAAACTAGTTCTGAAGAGAAGAGTTGTGGCCTTAGCCTGTAATCATAGTCAGAGTGGGAATTTATGTTGTGCTAGAGGTACTTAAGTGTACTAAATACATACTATTTTCTTGTTTAAGAATAAAAAATAAGAAAAGGTATTCTATCCTAAACTTCGTTGTCATTGCAAAAAAATAGAAATTCTATGGAAAAAAATAGGGAAACTAGATACGCCAGTCAAACAAATACAATAATGTTGTTGTTAGACTTAAGTGTTAGAAAAACGAAGCAGTTGCTTTGTTCCAGAAATAAATTTTCCAATATCATGAGATGAGGAAGCATGAATTAACGTGGATATGCGCTCTGCATACAAAGATGATACGGTGCTCAGATTCAGCCTTATTAAAAGCATCTCTACATTTGCTGTCCCTTGTGGTCTATTTTCTTGCTCCCAGAAGTATTTAGACAAATGGATAGTAGAATTATTTTCTGAATGTTACTGTTTTAAACTGTAGCTGTTTTTAATTAAATGCAATTTCATGACATGTACTCAGTCTTTTTTTTTTTTTTTTCTTAAAAATGTACTTGCCGTGTTTTCGTGTTCTCCTGGATAAAAGCCTGTGTATGCTGCACTTGGTAGGCACAGAAGAGGGTAGAGAATATGTCATGTTCAAAATAGAGCACAGCAATCTCTCTCTCTCTCTTTTTTTTTTTTTTTCCCCATCACTGTAGCTTGCCAAACTGTATACGGCCTGTCTTTGTGTTCCAGGCTTTTACTAAGCATCTTCCTCAGCATACAAATACCTTCAGGTAACTTTACTGTATAAAGCTGATAACTCTTTTTGGCAACTTGTATAATTTCTTCTATTACAAAGGGGGAAAAAAAAAAGATAATAGAAGCTTGCTTGAAAGGAGATGCTTGAAATTGTATAATACTGACTTCACTATTGTGTTTCTTAGCCTCAGTCGAGGCAGCCACTTGTGCTCCTAATCTAAAACATACTGTGACTGTTTATGTTCTTATAGGTTCACTTCTAATCCTTAGTTCTTTACCAGTACTCTTCAGACTGTCCCTAGGTGTAAATAGTGTCAGAACTCTTATCATAAGTTATGCTATAATATAGAAACTGTCCCTGAATTGTGCAGCAGAGCTAGTTTTGATTGTCCATTTTGATTGTCCAAACTATACTACAGCCTTTGCCAGCAACTTACTACTTGGTTTATTTATACTTAAATAACCAATCTGTTACACATTTTAAAATCATGAAACATCTGATAAGACTGATGCAGTTCACCAGTGATGAATAAATTGTGTTTTATTGAATTTATTTTCCTGGGACATGCAAATGTTAGTAAGTGGAGTTCTGTGCTGTTTATACTTAAACTGTGCCAGACCGGCAGCTTGAGGAGGGGGGTGTGCATTGACATTGTCTTGCAAAAGCATCACTCCCCCAAAACCCAACAGACCTTAAAGCCCCCCATGCTTAGACTTTTTGAAGAGCTATTTTGCTGGCACGGCTGAGACAGGCTACATAAAAGCATCTTCTTGAGGCGCTAGTTCTGATGCCCCAGTGGCTGCTTGAGACTGATAGGGATTTTGGCAGCGAGCGCTGTCTGAGCGGCTTGGCTCCTGGGTTAGTTTCAGCTTACTGAATTTTGCATGAGCTGTGTCATGGAGCCACCGTAGCTGCAGCAGAGAGCGTTTCGCGGTGGTGGAGGTTCTCCGGCGCCCTGCTTTGTAACAGAGCAGCCAAAGGGCTAGTCCTCCTCACAGAAGGACGACATAGTCGTCCCAGTCAATGCAGGAGAACCAGTTTGGCAGTTCTTCAATGAAACTTAATATTAACTGCAGACATACAAGAACTTTTACCTCTCTTGTTTTGTGTGACTGAAAATTTAAGTGGTTGTTGAGGTTTCTTCTGAACTTAAACTAGCCTCCATTGAAGAGACCACCGAATGTTGCCTGGGAATTTCTGTGCCATGCCTTTAACTACTGTAAGATAAAGCAAATCTTTCGAAAACCATCCACTTCGGAGGTAGATGCTTTGGACATAAAGAATTTCACAAGTCCTCTATGTAAATTGTTCCAGTGGTTGATTTTCGTGAGAATTAGACACTAAAAATAGTGCGATCTTGTTGTTGTGCTACTTCTGCTGTACCAAAGACGTTCTTTGAGAAGGCTGTTCTGTGTTACTGGTACTTGTATATTGTGATCAGATCCTCTTCTGAATGAACTGAAATGAAGACATTAAGGGTTAGGCCCAACTGGAAGGGCTAACTTAGTATTTCACTGATCCTGTGCCGTGTCATGAGAGACAAGGATTTGGGTGGTATTGTATATATCATAACCTGTTGCTTCACAAGCTGCTTTGCAAGGCATATACCCTCCAAGGACATGGCTGAGAGAGGTACAGCTCCCCTAAATTAATTTCTTCGTGAACCAAGCAAGTGTGCCATTACTTTCAAGTGCCTCACTTTGTAGTTATCCATCACAAGCAGTGGCTTTTTCAAGGGACAGCATTTGTTTGGCAAACCTCTGCAGAAGCAGTGTCCAAGTGATGATGCGGTTTTACTAAGAAATGCTGTGGACTCTCGAATTGGCTTACATGTTCAGAGTTCTCATTTTTAGTCTAAAGCTGAAGGAAACTTTGAGTAATAAGGTGAAATGGACACAAGAGATCTGTAATCATGAAAATGAGCGCTAAAAAGGTGCCTTTGATCGTGCTCCAAAAGATGCCATCGTGTGCAGCGTGTTGGTAAAACTCCTCCGCCCAGGTCTGCTGGGAGGTAATGTGGGGTGAGTGAACCTGAGAAACACCTTGGAGCTGCACAAAGAGCCCGGGAGCTGCCGCTGCAGCGAGCGCTGCGCGAGCGAGAGGCTTTCATCTAGCTGAATCAACAAGTCGTAAATGAAGTCATGAGCTAGCCAATCTGTGTGGTTTTGTCTAGCAGTGTTTAACTTCGCTTTTTTGCTTATTCTTACTGTTTTCACAGTTTATTTTCTATAGCAGAGCCCAAATCTGGCCCATTGTACAGAGCAGACGATAGAAACTCTGCTTTCTTGTGCTCCTGCATTAGGTACTGGATGGCTCTGGGCGTTTGAGAGGTTGACTGGTTTGGTTTTCTATAGCACTCTCTATAGCTGGTAGTCTAAGGGTGCAAATGGCAGTGCTGTTCCTTGGTGGCATAGTGCCAGGACCCTACCAGAGTGTTCAGCAAAGAATTTATTCTCTTCCGCTTTTATCTTTTTTTTCCCATCCATTAGGACAGTTATTTTCCAGGGCACAAACTGGTCTCCATTGAGCCTGCTGCTTGAACTCCAGCAGAAATGCACATAGCGAATTAAAAAGGACAATAAAGCAAATTATGAGAGTGGAAAAAATAGCACGCATGGCCCACACCAAGGGAGAGGAGTGGGCCTAGAGCTCAGAAAGCTGTGAGTGAAAGTGAGCACAGTTAGTGATAACCAGTATGTGAAGGTTGCCCCCCCAAGATGGTTGTTTTGCAAACTGTAAAGCCTTGTACATGGGGAATTCTCCAAAGAGATATATGTCGTCAGCATCAGGTTTTCTTTTGTTGGAGGAGGCGCAAATGAAAACAGAATGTAGCGACCTAGATGAGAAATCTGCTGCGAGACATTTAATTTCCCAGTCCTTTGTTTTTGAAGTCAAATCTCTTTTATGCCATACACTAATTATGTCATTTGTGCTGAAGAAAAAGGGAAGAAAAGGGAATAGAAGATCACTTCTAGTATGTCTGAATTTGTACTCGCCTTCCTTTTCTTTTGCAATGAGCCAATTCGGTAATGAATTGCTTGCTTTTTTGGCAGAGGCGTAGATAAAAGTAAGATTGGTACCACCATGGGAATAGGGCCTCTGCAGCAAAAATGCAAATATTGCAGCATGAAGTATGTTAAAATCTCTCTCTCATAAAGTCACAAGCAGGAATTTTAAGAGTGAAAAGGAACTACTTTCCATGTCTCTCACTCAACCCTCTCTCTAAAATCTAAGAATTAGAGCAAACAAAACCTGTTTCAGAGTAAACATTTAAATTCTGGCCCAAACTCATGAGCAGTGGCGTTCATCATTCAAGGTACTGCAGTGACCTTGACTCTCTTGTGTTACTTCTCAGTGCAGGATTGCAGGCATCTGTGCTGTTTGGAGGCCCTCTGTTTAAAAGCCACAGATGTGACAGTAATCTCTCTTTTTGGTTTGTATTTAGATGTTTATTTTCAGTCCTTCAGTCTCTCCTCTGGTTCTTTATTTGAAGCTGTGGTCATGTACTGGAGAATGAGCCTCAAGCTCTTCTAAAATATTTCTGGGTAACATGACTGTGTTGAAGTACGATGACTGTCTCTCAAAATGCCTTCTGTTTACAGAAACTATCCTAGCATAGCTCAAGTGTGCTAGGGCTCATTGTGTGGCCTAAGAGTATGAAACAAAATGTAAAGGAGATATTAGAGCTTAAATGCAAGTATTGTATTTCTGGACTATTTATAGAGAAACAGAGCAATAAAACAATGCAAGTAATATACCAATAATATATGTTTTATAGTATTAGATGTAATATGTAAATTGTATAGATATAAAAAATAAGAACACTCATTTACTCCTCCTTCACCTGAAGATGAGTCATGGGCTGCAGTGAGAAAGAGGGTTTAGAGGTTTGGCTTGAGTCCTGGTGTGATATTGGGTTGTGCGAGTTGGTTTGTTCCACCGGGAGAACTGTCCCTAACAAAGTAATCACGGGGAGGTGGCGAGTGTGGCAGTGAGTGGGTGTTAATCCTTGTTACAGGATTATGGTTCATCATGCCATGGGATTGTGGGTTTCTTCGCTAATACGAAAGCCCACAGCATGTTTAATATAATCAAAATGGAAGATTTAAACCATACTTAAGCATGTCCACTGTCACTTAGTATTCAGCATCACCACTGTGCTCTTCTTTTCCCATCTTGCTCACTCACTAATGTTTTTTGTAACCAGTTTTACTCTCCTTGACTTGAAAGCTGGTAACTGAAGAGCTCATTCTCTTTGGCTTTGTCTTTCCAAAGACAGAGACTGGAAGGTTTTAAGTCATATATACCAAACGATGGGATCGTTCAGGGGGCTGTGGTGCAAGTGGTTAAACGTCTTTCAGATTCTGCCGAGCATTTGCTGCTGCTGCTGTTTGTGTGTTTGCTGGAGAGGAGGGTGGTGAACAAGAAGCTGAATTCCATGGGGCGCAGCGGTTTGTTTGCTAGGAGTTCTTGTCAAATAAGGGGATGTACTGTGTTTCTAGGCTGTTTCATTCAACAGAGCTAACTATTCAAGTTCTGGTGAGTGCTTAATCTAGAATTACATTATTGTTTTCTTGCTTAAGTATTTTTAAAAAAGCTCCAAGTGTAAATTAACTCCTTAGAAAAAGTGTTGCTAGTGTTGCTGAACAGATGGATGATGATGGCTTAAATGTAACATTAATATATAGCTGTAAGTGGCAAAATAAGCTCCTTTGTAATATTTTGTTCTTAGCTGCTAGCTGTTTTTTTTTTTTTCTTTCCCTTGAATGGATTTCAGGACAGGGCATTTAAGGTGACCTTCATAAAGAGGTACAAGTGCCCTGGGTTGTGGGGAAGATCTCAGGAATAAAGATTAGTAAGGGCACTGTGCACTGGGTCTTTAACCTGCAGAGTCTGTCTGGGAGCAAAGAGGAGGAGCGTGAGCGCAGAGCCCCTGGTTCTGAAGTGCAGTTCAAATTACTGCTTGATTTAAGTGCCCTAATAGAAACAGCTCCAAAGGAAAGCGTTCTGCTTGTGGTTTAAACAGCTACTGAGTAGCCAGGCTGTGTTTTTTTTGAAGAATAAAGCCCTATCTGCACTGTGTCTTTTTCACTAAATGCTAACAGGCAGTGAAGGAATTGCTGCTGCAAGTGTCCCCAAACCATAGACTGTGTTAAGTGTTTCACTTGATTTACATGGCACTGTTGACTTGAATATTACTGTAATACTACTAGTATGGAGAAGGGCCTGTGTCTGTCCACCTCAAATGATGGCATGCAAAGTATCTTTAAACCGTAAAAATACAGTGGAAGAATTAAAAACCTGTAATATTAATCAGCATAGGAAGAAGTTCCTTGTGCCCTTTGTTTAAAGAAAAGTGTGGGCTTTTTTGTTTGTTTTTGTTTTGTGTTTTTTTGTATTGCTTGACTGTGTTTGAGGGCTGAATAGGTTCCCCCCCCCCCCCGCCCCTTTATGCTGGAACTTGCTTTCACTTGGAGAAACCAACTTCATGGTTGGTAATATGAAAGTCTTTTTAAAAAAGAAAATACCCTGGAAAAGTCCATCCCTTATATGTATTTTTACTGAAACCAGTAGAGGTATTTGTTTCCCAACTGTGGTGTGTTATTACAGGTGGTTGAAGAGATCTGAGTAACGTCAGCTTTTATTCAGATTTTAAGAAATTTGGAATTAGATAGCATTCTTTGAAATGTTAACCTCTGCATTTTGTTACAGGTTACATCTTAAGTGTTGTGCTTCTAACTTTACCAAGACAGCACCTGGTTCGGCTTTACCTGTACTTTTTGACTGCACTGCTGCTGTATGCTGGTCACCAAATTTCCAGGTAAGAAAAAATGATTATTTATTTATTTATTTATTTTTGCTAGCTAGGATTGGTAATTAGAAATATAACCAGGATTTTGAATTTTGACAATACCTTCAATATCTTATAAAATTAAGACAAGTCTGACTTCGTAGAGTGTTTTTAAGTTTTTTTGGGGGGGGGCGGGGGTGGAGGGGGGAGAGGAAGATTTTGAAATATCAACTGGAAGCCCGATTTATTTGGGTTCCAAATGATGGATAACATTTTAAAATGTGCCTTTGATTTCAGTCAAGTAATAGATTTGTTATTTCCACATCAAGATTGTTATTACAAAAGCATTTGCTGGAATACCTATTCCTGAGTACACAGGGTATTAATGGAGGTTTTGTGGTGACCCGATGTGTTAATGTTGTGATAATGATTTCCTGAATGGATGTGGAGACAAGAGAGGGATTATGACCTTCTGCTTCCAGGGTAGGAAGGAAAGAGGCTTTTGTCAGTTTTGGGAGAGTCCAGAGTGTTTATAGATACACTTTAGAAATGTTCCCCCTGGAGCTAAAGATGTAGTAGATGTTTTTAGAACTTTTGTTGAAATTAAGGGTAGTAACATATCCATCCAATGCAGGGCTTTAGCCCAGAACATTTGGAGCTGGAGTTCTTTATTCTGGATTTTTATTTATTTCTCTACTTAAGTGAGATGGTAGGAATGTGGGGTTTTTTGTGTCTTCCTTAGCGTGACTGTAAAACTGGTATTGCTGTGTGAAGTTTGAGACCAACATGAAACATCTTCACTATTGTATTGTTTAAATTGCTTAGCATCTTGATACAAAGCTTTCTATATTTGGTGCTTCTTGGGTGATTTAGAAACTTTAATCAAATCTTGCATCAACTGATATAAAAAATATTTTTAATTAAAAGATGTCTTGGATTCAAATAGGAGTATTCTCTAGCTACTTTGCAAATCAGATACAGTTCCTAATGTTTTTGAGTGAGCTTACCTATTCCCTAGGTGTAGAAGTGATCTGATTTGGAAGGAAGCAATGTTCTTGATTGGTAAAGGAATTTCTCAGCAGCTGCCTTTGTGTAATGCATGGAGTTACAGCTGTATTATCTTTTCAAAAGAATTCTTGAATAAAATTAATGTATTTATGGTTCTAAGCATTAAAAATACTAAGCATTAAAGTGCAACTAACACGTAAATATACTGTGTACCAAAGTCGCTCGTTTTATTGACAAAACCACACAATCCAACTGAGGTTTATATTTAGCAGACTGATCAGAATAAGACATGTAGTAGTCCCATACACAAACCATTCCTGAATTTTTTAATAATAATTCTGCTTAGAGCTGAAAATTTTTAGGTAACTGCTTGCATACAGCACTAGCTGGGATGTTGTTTGGCACATAGAGAGGTCTCATATTGAGGCTAGTTATCTTATTTTTTGCATTGCTGTTTTATTATGATTGTGTTCCAGGTGTCAGGCCTAGCAGACTCCGAATGGGAATATGCCAGTGGTGTTGGGAAGGAAGTGAGAGACAGAGCTGCTGTTAAGGATAATCTTAAAATAACATTTTAAAGATGCCTGTAGACATTTAAAGCCTAAGACTGCGTTTCAGAAGGGTTGGAGAGTGTGTCTTTGATGTTGACTGCAGAGATTAATCAGCCAAAGTAAATGTCAGCAATCTGACTCAATTAGGTCAGATAACTACTGTGCCTTATGTCAATCAATTACAAAGCATATTTTAATAACACAAGACCTTTTAGTATTTTTGGAACGAAAATGGTCATTTTTTTTTTTTTTTACTTTTTAGAGCAATGTTAGTTAAGGCAGTCTTTGATCTTATATTGACAATCCAGCTTTTTGATTAAATGAGGCTGGAAATGCATCTCCAGAGTCAACAGGAAGTTATTGGATCCAAGTTTTATTCTTATGTCCTGATTTTTTTTGTAGTAATATAATTTCAGTCATTCCGTTTGCTAAAACCATTATTTTTGAGTTTTCTTGTTTTCCTTGCATTGCTGCACTAAAATGAGCCATTCCGAAATGTAAAAGCTACAGCTTAATACAGCTTTAATTGATCAAAATTGAGTTCAGACACTTGCTTTTCTCAGCATCTTGTTTGGCACTGCAGCTGTTCAAGGCGTCCTCTGATTGGTGCCGTGCCAAAAGATCCTTGTGTTTGCACTGGTAATGTAATAGGAGAATCATTGCTTTGACTTTTCCTGTTTAAAAAATTAAGGAGATTTTAAAACATTGCTTCTCTGAGCTGGTAATCCTAAAATTATTAATTAAAGGAGGTTGCTTAAAGAATGAATCCCAGTGTAGAGCTCTGCAGATGACTGAACCAGACAAGGGTAAGAAATGTAGCCTGAGGGGATCTGGGTCATCTCCAGGCACGTTCCCCGTGCTCAAGAAACAACTTTACGTGCAGCTTTGCTGGTGTGTCTCAGCAAAGTTGTGTAAGGTCGTCTTGCTACAGTTTGTTTTCTGGATGATTTTGTAACTTGTTTCCTAACAGATGTAAAAGAAACGTGATGTTTTTACTGCTTTCCTTCTAGCAATTTAGAAATAGGTGGTGTTTTCACTATCAGTCTGAGTCTGATTTAAAAAAAAAAAGAAGTCAAAACAAATTCAGACAAGCAAAATCCATGGTGTTCATTTTTTATTCCTTTAAACTCTAATGCATTATCCTATTTATGCTGCTAATGCTTTCTGCAAGTTTGCATAGAATAAAAAGTAAAATACGTAACACTGTCCCCCAAATGGCATGTGGATGTTGAAAAGTGGGGGGGAAAATAACTTGTGTTTAGCTGTATCTTGATAACAAGGGAAAAATGTTCCATCTATTCAGTCATTTTAGGTGCCTTTTTCCATCCTCATGTGTTTTTAATTGCAGGTTACAGTCTAAAGAGCCCATTTCAACATACTGCTCATGTGCTCTGACACTTGAAAAGCTGCAGTGAGTAGGCAGGGCTGTCAGCTATAAAGAACAGGCTTTGAAGTGTTTGTTTTAGTACTTGAAGATTTATGTCTTGAATTCCAGAGATTTTTTCTGGCAAATGAAAATGTGATTACCTTATCTTGGGATAGTGAGTTAATACTAGAACAAGAAAATTTTTCCATGTTTCTCGGGAGAAGTGAACACTCTGCTTGCACCGAATTTTGTATTTTATCTGTACTGAAATAAGAGCAATTCTTGCTTTAGTTGTGTTTCCAGTATTGCTTGCTTGCTTTGACAGCATCTCCTCCCAGCGAGTTTGGCTTGCCTCACCGGTATAAATAAATATGTAGCAAATGAAGTGCTGTCCCCCTCCAGCAAATGGACTTTACTGGTTCCATGCAGGGTCGGATCAAATGTGTCTGCCTGGCATTCCAGGGACATGATGCAGCTAGACAGGAATGACTGGACGATATGAGCCAGATAATAGCACAGACCTGGTCATGCTGCCAGGGGCAGAGTGGGTCGTCCTCTAATGAGGATGGAGCAACGCGAGTCCTGGGACACGTCCTAGGAGCGGTGCAGGGAGGTCCCAAAGGCAAAGCAGAAAGACTGGATCCCAAGGGTCATGAGTTTTGTCTGCTATCTTGTGGAAGGAGATGGAGTCACCACAGAATGACTGCTGTGCTGTTCAAGGACCTTTTTCCAGCAGTGCAAAATATTTGCTGTTGATGTGAATTTTATATTGGAGTTGCATTGCGGTTACATGTATTAATTTGCTTGGAGGCAGAGCTCATGGATGACCACTAACAGCAGGAAAATGCCCAGTTGCCCTGGGTTCTTTTCTCTTTCTCTAGTTGCCTGAGTCATCCTCCTTGGCATCCTTTTCTGAGAGAAATCACGAATGTCCTTTCAGATTTTCAGACCAACTTGCTGTATCTGTCAACAGCAGTCAGTCAGTCTGAGGGTATTCACAGCAGCTGGTCCCCCAAGTTCCCCAGGATAGAGATGAACTTTTAAAATCATGTTGAATAAAAGGATTATGAAGGAGTTCTTATCCTTGACTCCACTCCATGGCTGCCACTTTTCTTCCATACCTATTTTTAATTCACCACAAAGCAAATCAGAATTTTTCAGTACAAAATATGATAGCTGTTGAAATGGAAAGCCTTGCCCCCAGTATCTTCACTTTATTTATCTATTTATTTATTGGACATAGAATTGTTGAGAAAAGAAATTATGATGAGAAGGAAGAATACTTAAAAGGGAAACTTAGAAAGGAAAGGGTGCTTAAGGGATTTTTGCCAATAAGTAGTTTCAGGCCATGCTCTGAAGGACAGCTTGAGTGCCCCAAAGGATTTTTACAGCTATGCCAGTCTAATAACAGCCAATGCCTTTCTCACTGGAGTCATGCCTCACTTAGTTCCTTTTACCACCGAGGTTGTCATAACAGTAGTCTTGATGTTGCTTTTTGTAATTTAGTTAATTGACTGTAACGTATACTGAAGTTTCATATATAAGGAATGCATGAACACATTTTTTTCTGACCATAAGCATCGTAATACTTCTTGATTTTATTTTCTAGGGATTATGTTAGGAGCGAATTGGAATCTGGATATGAAGGGCCAATGTATTTGGAGCCTCTCTCTATGAATCGTTTCATGACCGCTTTAGTAGGTAAGTGAACATTTGTAATACAGGGGAGAGCTCTGCCTCGTTATCTCTCTTGAATATTACACACCTTTTACCTTCGTGGTTTCAAATTTCTCTTCACTTTGGTAGTTGTGATCTTCTTATGCAAGAGGTGTGGGAGGCCACCTGTGTGCTGCCTGGCTCTTTCTATGCCACAGATTTACCAATACTCCCTTGCTTACAGATTTGAAGTATTGTCAAGGTCTGTTTGGGGGGCTTTGTTTTGTTTCTAATTTAGTGTTGAATTTAAATGTTTTCTGGGTTCATCTAATTTTTTTAATCAATCTATTACCTTGTTAAGAAGATGCATTTTCTTGCAATTCTGTTCATCTTTGCTGTGACCTTCCTAATTGTCACATGAAATTCTCACATGTGTCTGAAATTAAGTAGGTATTGTAAACTAGCAGACTATCAAAAGTGAATGGCGTGCATGAGCTTACAGAAGCACTTTAAATTCATATTCAGGAGTTGAGGTGAAAAAAACGCAAACCATTTATCAACTTTTAGACGCTATTTTACTTCAGTTAATGACAGAACAGATTTTTTTTTTTTTTCCAAGGAGAGCTTTCTTGTTTTGTCTGTGGTATCTCTTTGGTATTTCTTTCAAAAAGGTCTTACCATTGTTTAATTCTTCTACACTTAACTTTTCCAAAACTGTGCTTCCTAAATATAGTGCTTTGCTTCCATGGTGTTCTTGCACGCTCAGGCTTGAGAATGACTGGAACATCTAGAATATTACTTAGGTAGAAAGTCCTGTAGAGATTCCAGCAGGATGGGGTGTTGACAATGCCCTTGTCTAGGAAAGTGATGTGTAAAGCATTTTTCTTTGTCTATATAGACGAACATTATCGTCCCCTTACAAAGAGCTGGTGGAAGGAAGCTTGGCTTGAGTGGTGTCTTTTATCCCAGATGCGTGGGTGTGTACATGGGTGTGCAGGCTTCTCTTTTAATGGGCGCCAGGAATAGTTCTAATTAAAAGTAGGTTTGACTTGTTACTCCATTACTGTTTAAAGCCAAGTGTGTGGTTAATGGCAGAGGTGACTTCTCTACATAAACATCCCATAGAAATCCCGAAAAACTCCATTTTCTACACTCTTAAGCTCCCTTCCCAGATGAGCTTTAACCAGAAGAGAATAAATTCAGCATTGAGGTTGCTAAGTTGAGCCCTATGTTCCATTGGGAGGCTGTTGGAATATATGCACCATGTGTATATTGAAATAAACTCGGAAGAAACATCTTCCTTAATTCCTTTCACTTAGAGGTATGGGTTTCATCAGACCATTGACAGATGTAGTCAGTTATATGCTCTTGGCAAAACTCAGCTTCTTGCTGTTTGCTTGCAGCTGCTAAGAGCTTGAGAAGCTGCTGGGAGATTTAAATGGATTTACTGCTTTATAGTATGTTAGGTCCACCAGAATATATACTTCTCCTGTGTATCTGTTTTTTAACTTGCAAATGTGGGATTTTCCTTTGCTTTTAATGGTTTCTTATGGAAGTAATGTTGGTGTTTCCCGAGGAAAGGAAATCTTTAGCGATCACTTTCCCTCTTCTGAGCCTCTAGATATATTAAATTTTGCTCTCATTTGTCCTACTCCATAGTGTTAGCATTGCTGAAGGTTTGTATCTGGCAGAGCTCCTTTTTGGTGAGCCAGTGACAAACTTGCATTGCATAGTTTTATTTCTTCCTGATAAAAGGACCTCTGTGTCTATCATGAACATTTATTGTCAAGTGACACCAAAGTACAGCCAAAGCCTTTTGTGCGTTTCAGTGAGAAAATGCCTGCAATTCACACTGTGTCTCTCTCCTAGGTGCCTCACAGGGACCTGCAGTGCAGGGTGAAGCAGGCTTGTCATTGTGATCATTTACAGTAATTGTTTTTCAAAATTAAGCAAGTAGATGTTTGACTGTGCTAGAACCTGGCATGCACTAACATATTTAATATCCTTATTATTAATTGCGCCTCTTCTAAAAAGTTTGGGAAAATCCTGTCCAAGTGGGCTTTGTGGCTTGTCAGGGTCCTGTTTAAAACACTTCTGCAAAGGTGTTGCTTGCCATGGTATCTGCCAGGTTTCTGGAGTGTACTGCACCAAACTGTGGCATTTTCACAGCAAAACAAACATGCCAATGTTTTGCTCCACCTTCTCCTTAAGTATTTTGTAAAGTCTTGTGTTGTAGCACTCTTGCTAAGTGCACTAAGGCAGGTATGTGAAGGAGTAATCGTGCTACTGATAGAGCTGTTTTTCGTGGTAAAGAGGAAGCTGTGCAGTACCCCAGTCTGTTCCTAAATTTAATCTGTCATTGTTAATGCTTTTATTTATTAGTGCTCTTGTAAACAGCCTCATTCCTTCCTCTGGATCTAATTCAGTCTGATGAGTGCGGAAAGGGGTAACTAACATGCTCCTGAGTGCCCTAGGAGGAATAAATACGTGTCTTTGAGGCCTGCCTTTTGGATAAACATGCCACTTTGTGAGCTGTAAAACTGTAAAAATTCCAAAGCTACATGGTTTTGGAAGCTATACTATCTTGAAAACTTGCTTTTTGCTTAGTGGTTCATAATGGGTTTGTATGTTAACTTCTAAACCATCCCATTTTTCACATAGCAGTTAATGTGGTAGCCAGAAAATTTGTTAACATCAGCTTTTTAAAAGTGGGAATGAAGCAAAGACGGCTCCGTACTAAGAGTGGTTTGAACAGAGGTTTTACCACTTCGGCTTCCCTGTCGCACATTTTCCATTAGCTTTACTGGCTGGGAGGCTTTGGCTGCCTGTCAGCAATGTTTAATGTATTTGTGGAGGTTTTGGGAAGGGAAAGAATGTCAGAAACTTCAGGCAACACAGATTTCTTCCTTATTCCCTCATTCCCTAGTAGACAGCCCTTGTGTTCGGCAGGAGATTTCCAGCTGTAGGATTCATTAACTGTGTCTGGCACTTTTCAGTCCATGGCATTTAAGTTTATAGAGCACAAATTGTCAACTAGATTTGCTGATTTTGAGCGTTAGAGTGCAAAATTTGCTGTATGTGTTGATATTAAGCATACACTCATTTCTTTTGGACTGATAACTACTATCTCACTTGTGATGTCTCACAGTATATAACCCTGTATGGAGATAAACTATGATTTATGGCAGAAAGATTTTTTTTTTTTAATCCTGATGTAAAGTTCTGCTAATGTAAAATTGAAAGTGCCAGTCGCTAGAAGTTCCTGTGTAGAAGCATCTTTTTATGCCCTTCCTGAAGGGATCAAGAAGTGACAAGACGCAGACTTCAGGAAGGAAATCAGAGCTTCAAGGGGACGTTCTCCATTTATATCAGTTGACGTGTCCAGCCCTCCTTCCCATGGAAGTAACTTTCCACAAGGGTTTAGGCTGCAAAGGTGAGAGGGAGAGAGTTTAGCAAAGATGAGTGCATCACTTCTTAGAGGAAAGTGGTCACTGCAGTTTAATGCTATGAGAGGTCCTATCTGAGGTCCTATTTCATGGTCAGAGAGCCCCAAAGTAAACCCCCTCCCTGCCCGGAGTGTTTGAACTTGGTATCGTGGCTGTATTTTATTTCAGATTATGACATTCTTATTAAACCCCAGGCGCATATTGGATGCTGGTGTCCCTTTGTATGTGGAGCTGGGTTGCCTTAGTTACCATGAGTCACAGAAATCGCAGCGAGCTGCCTGTGCCGGGTGCTGCTGCTGCCTTAACTGCGACTGTAGCAGCGTATTTTTGTTTGGAGGGGGGTCTTAAGTGTGTGTTTGGGCAGAGAACAAAATAGCAGAGAAAGGAGGCTTCAGGGCTGGAGTCTGTTGTACTTGTAAAAATGATAAACAGAGTAGCCTTCTCGGTGATAAGGCTTACGAGACCCAGTCAAAGTGATAAAGTGTCTCGCTGCAAATGCATCTGGTGTTTTGAAAATACAACTAGCAGATTGAGAGCAGGTCCTAATATGCAGCTTGAGAGGGGCCAGCATAAAGGGGGAAGAACTGTGCTGTTTAAGGAGGAGTGTTTAGAGGCTTCAGTTTTCAGAATAACTGAAACTGAGATGAAAGCAGTGCCTTTTCCAGGTAAGAAGCCTAGGTAGGATGAAAGACAAATCCTAATATATTATCATTTCTACTCTTCCACCTTCCCTTCATAATCCATTTAATTCCAGGAGGGCTCATTGATGTGAATGCATGGCCTAGAGGCATTATATTGCCCTGGTGTTATTAGGCTCTGCTTTGCTGGGGCTAACTCCTCATTGCAAGAAAAGCTGTGAAATTCAGAGATTAGTGGAGATAGCTGCAAAAGAGCATGTACAAAATTGGTACTGTGTATTGTGCCTTCCTGAGCAACTGTATCTCTTAAAGGAATATGTAATAAGTTTTCTCTTTACTGTAAAATTATGGATGAGAATTACTCTTATTCAAGCAATATGCATTTGGCCACATTCTGCTTCTCCTGAGATAAAAGCAACAACTTTCCGTGCTTCTAATAGAAGCACTGCTCATAATATGGGCAGTGTGGTCTATAAATACGGCCCCCCAACTCCGTGTGCGCGTGGGGAGAGGTGCTCATGCATGTGCCCCTGCCAGGGGTTAAAGTGAGTGTAGGTGGTCGCTGTCTGTCCCTCCCTCACAAACTTCAGAGCATAATTGTGAGCAGCCACCCAAGGGCATTGCGAAATCACTGAGTCTCAACTGCTGACCTGGCTGCTCTCCTGTTCTTGGCCGGTAATTCCTCTTGACAGTATAAATATTGTTGGTCTAAAAGCCATTCGGGACCTCTGATTACATTTTTTCCTAGATCAGGCATGATAAAATATTTGCATAGCTGGGCTTTGGAGAAGCTGTTGTTCCGTGTACAGATACTCGTGGGGTTTCTACTGAGCTGGGCATATTAAGGACAGAGACAGAGGCATGACTTGGTTAGTCATCCTCTGCATGATTTGTCTCTGGGACTCTGTATTAGTCTGAATATGATTCTGCATATGTTTTGGACCAAAATCTCACTAATCTATCAAGTGAAAGCATATCCTTTGCATATTTTGAAAATGTTAACTTCTGTGACCTGACAAAAGATATAGAGGAGCCGGATTCGTAACACGTCCTAGTTAGGGCTGTCATAATATGCTGGATGATAACTGTGTTATGGAAAGATAATGTATTGAAATATGTTTTTCTTGAAGGGATAATCAGCTTGATATCAAATACTGTGTTGCATTTCCAGGTCAGCTGGTGGTGTGTACACTCTGCTCCTGCGTCATGAAAACAAAACAGATCTGGCTTTTCTCTGCTCACATGCTCCCTCTCCTGGCACGCCTCTGCCTCGTCCCTTTGGAAACTATTGTCATCATCAACAAATTTGCCATGATTTTCACTGGTTTGGAAGTTCTCTACTTTCTGGCATCTAATCTTCTGGTGCCCTATAATTTGGCAAAATCTGCATACAGAGAACTTGTCCAGGTAAGACAGAGAACACCAGAGTTTTATTAGCTTTGGCCTGAACTTCTGTGTGGGAATGAAACAACAAAGTATTTTTTTTTTTTTTTTGTCTTCTGTGCATCCTTCTGTGCCTTAACTCGGGCTTTTTTCTTCTCCCCCCCCCCCCCAATGAAGTATGTGTTCCTGTCCACAGGAATTATCTTCTTTAATTATTGAAACTTGCTATTTGTGCAAGTGAGCAATTACAATATAAGCCTGAGTTACTCTTGGTTGGCTAAGCAAGCCCACTTAGTCTTTCCAAACACAAACTAAGACAGGACTGTGTCCAAAAGAAGTTTTATATTTAAGCCCTGTTAAATAATCAAGGTAGTCCCCATGCAGTAATTGCAGTAGCTGCTTTTTTTGTTTGTATTTTGGGGTTTTTTTGGGGGGGGGGTCTTTTTTTAAGCCTTCCATATGACAAGCATTTGTAAATATAATGGTCTTAAGCTGGCAACAACACCACAGCTGAACAGCAGCTGTAACTGTAGTATTTTCTTCACAACGGTAGCATTCGCTGAGACATCTAAAAAAGTTCAGATAAGACTGATCTGAAATGCATCTGTTCTGTTAACACTTTGACACCTATTATGTAATGTATATTTGGTTGAAAAGATGCTATGTTAGTGGTACATAAACATTATGCCTTCATTTGTATCAAAAAATTGACACTTGCTTCCTAAATTGACACTTGTTTCCTTCTGACTGACCTGCTAGTTCTGCTCCTGCTTCTTCCTGGATTTTGTTCAAACCATGTCCCTGTTTCCCTGCCTGCTGCTCTTCTTGCCAGAAGTAATCTGAAAACTAACTTGTTAAGCTCTTTCAAAGCTGTCTTTAAAGCTTTCCTTTGCTGTCGTATCTGTAATTTCCAAACAAGAACTTGGCATCAGTAGGTGTATGGTGTGCCAAGGTCTCGGCCTGTCATTTTGATCATTACTGTCTTGTTATTTATTTTATGTGTAATTGGTCTTCGGAGCAGGATTATCCTTCAACGTGTGTACAATGCCTAGCATGGTCTGATCTTGTCCATAGATAGCTTGTAGATTTGCTGATAAAACACATTTGGGAGCTAACAGGCAGAGTGCCAACATCCTCTTTTTCCAGTGAGGATAAGAAAGCTGGGCTTACTGTTTGCTTAAGAAGGGAGGAGGGGAAGGAAAAAGAATGAGCAGTAACATGGTAAAACAGAATTATACGCCTTGAAAACTTGCAACAAATTGGAACTAACACTTCAGTTTTGTACACGTGCAGAAATCAGCTTCCTGAATTCAAATTTAAATCTAATGTGGATTTGAGTCATGTATCTATTTTTTCTAAGAACTTAGTGTTTAGAACACTTCAGCATCTTATCAAGGTTTTGATTGCCTGCATTTTTTATTTGTTTTTGAGAGGGGATGAAGTGGTTAGAATTATATTCTAAATACAGCTGTTAAGAAAGCCTCCATCTTTAGGATTGTTTTTGTCTCTGATCTCTTTTTCTGGTATTTCAGATCTTTATTTGCTAGGCTGTATTATGCATTTGCAGGTTATGAGACAGAAGCTGTCCTTGTGCACGGCCTTTGGTCATTAGTCATGTTCTTTGTCCTGGCCTTTGGTGCAGATCAAGGGCATAAGGTGCTTCCCTTTAAACATGGAAAAAAATGTGAGACTTAAAATAGATTTGGGCGCCACTCTTCTCAATGAATGTTTGAGAGTGAGTGGGCTGGAATGCAGTTCTGCATGTTGAGTGGTTTCCATATGATAATTGCAATGCAAGAAAACAGGATTTTTGTGTTTTAAGAGCTAGTTGTTCTTTGCCTCTGCTTCTGAAACAGAGCAGAAAAAAGCCTGTTGGCTCATAGTGTGTTTGTGTAGCTGGCTACTGCTTCACTGCAGATGAAGATGATAAATATGCTTATTCCAGAGGAGGATATTGCTCTGTTTCCTGCGTATTCTCTTGTTTGTGTTTCTTTTGTTGTAACTGTACGTGGTGGTCAGTTCTTAGTGATGCTGTCATCTGCGTGGTTGTGAGCTTTACTGCTGGTTTAGGTGGAAACTGGTGCAGTTCTGCTCTCTGTGGTGGATACTGGGGAGCTTGGTGGAGCTCAATGTGATCCTGAATACAGCAGCTTAGGGAAGACAGTCCCGCCAGGTAGACAAAGGCAGCTTTTGTGTGTATGTGTATGTTGGGGCAGGGTGCATTTTGGGCTGTGGCTAATGGTGTAATTTAAAAGCAAGTCTAGAAGCTTGGCTGCCTGTTTGCTGCGGAATATACCAGAAATTCCTTGTGGTTACAAGGAAGTCTATATCTTGGGCATGACCCTTCTCAGAAATGGTAGAGTTGTGTGTCGGGAGCTGCATGGGGTTGGTCCCAGGCCAAGGGAGTTTCCTGAGGGCAGGACCAGTCTGTTCTGAAGCTCGGCTCTGCATCGCTGCCTGTAGCTTAATCAGCCTCCACAGATCCTGCAGTCCCCTGAACGTATGTCAGGAAGACTTAAGTAGGCAGCTTTTTGTTTTCAGTGTTTTGTTGAAGTACAAACTTTCTCACACATTTGCTAGCTGTTGTAGGTTCTCTGTCTTTGTGGGAGTAGTAAAGATGGGGAATGAGTATCTGCAGCTGATTTCCTTTTGACCTTTGGTATTAAATCAACTATACGAAGTTCTAGCTTCCTGAAAATCACTAATATAACTTCGTATTAGCAGTGCAGAAGGAGTTGGAGCTTCAGTCTTCTGAAATAACTTTGTAGCCATAAACCTCAAAAGACATTGTTAATTAGAAACAGCTGAAAGCTGAAAGCATTCATTTTGAGATACTTAAATATAAAGTGTCTGTGGTATTCAGTTTCCTTTAAACTGTTTGACCAAGCAGGATTGTTGTGCTGGAGTGATGTGGCTCGTTTCACTGCGTTAGCATACACGGTTGGCAGTAGCTGCAGAGAAGGCAGCGCTGCCGGCTCTGACCGAGGCGGAGGGGCTGGGTGGGTTGTGGTGGGCTCCAGACCTGCTTCCTGCTCTGCCGTCCCCGCAGGACAGCGCTGCAGTCGGCAGCTCCGAGCGCCTTCTCGGGAAGGGGAATTCAGCCGTGCACAAGGTCTGCTCCCCAGCTGGACTCTTGTCCGCTTTGAGTGAGGTAGCGGATCGGCGGGTAATATTTCCCTGTAGAGTCTGGGCTCGCTTTGGTCAGACTGTGTAGTCTGATCCTCTCTTCTTTTCCTTTGGGCTGGCTATTGCTGTGTGAATTATCCTCAGCTTCGGTGTGGCTATGCTGTTAAACATCTCTTCCATAAGTGCTGCAAACCAAAAGCAAACCGTTTTTCTCCCTCTTTCCCAGGTGGTAGAGGTGTATGGTCTCCTGGCTTTGGGAATGTCACTGTGGAACCAGCTGGTGGTCCCGGTTCTCTTCATGGTGTTTTGGCTTGTCCTATTTGCCCTTCAGATCTATTCCTATTTCAGTACACGGGACCAGCCTGCCTCAAGAGAGAGGCTCCTCTTCCTCTTCTTGACAAGGTAATTAACTAGAGTCTGCTAATAATCAAAACAAACAAACAAACAAAAACCCAAAAAAACGTGTGTGGCAATTAATGTGTTTGCTGTTTTATAGACTAAGATGTATAGGTCAGCTTTATGGCATTTAGATACCTAGCAAATATTTGTTCCTCTTATGACCATGTGTGTAAGCCCAGTTAAGCTTGTCCTTCAGAGGCATTAGTCCCAGCTCAGAACAGACAGCACAAACAGAACTGTGCGAGAGTTCCCCAAAACAGCAAAATACCCCTTTGATGAGGAAATCATAGGAATTTGAGTTACTTCAGGGGTCAGTTTTAAATACAAAAATTGTTTTTGAGCCTGAGGTATCACAGATGAAGTTACTTAGTTCTGTCCAACATCATATCCTGTTCATGATCATGTGTTTTCTATCCCTGTGTCTTGCTGTTTAGTTCTGGTGTGGGACACGTTGAATTTATCCAAGCAAAGTAACCAACTCTCACAGTGACTTTTGAGTCCAATGGCTAATTTGACAGACGTATAAAGGTCTTAAAGACCCCAAATTTCTAAAAGCTTGAATTAGAAAGAGAAAGGCTTGAATTAGTGCTCTTACCAAGAGAAAAGGCATTTGAGGGATTTTTCTGGCTGGACCGTACATGCCTAGTTTAGAACTAGCCACAGCTTGTGCTGACTCTTGTCTGACTAGAAATTATGGTATGAAACAGGGAGGGAGGGAGCGTGGTGAAGACAGGAGCCAGAGAAGGCAGGAGAGATGGAATGTGTAATCCTGGGACAGGGAGAAAAGAGCTAGGAACAGTGCCTAAACATGCCAGTAATGCAGGATGTATTCATAAGAGACCAAAATCATTAGTTCAACTGTTTGTGGAATAACTTGTCTGAAGAGCTTGCTCATCACTAGTCTTCTGACAGACTTTCCACTTGCTCAATTTCTGCATGTGTCTGTGTCTGGGTGTCTGGTAGCATTAAGCTCTCAAAAGTCATTGTCATTAAAGAGAAGTACAAGGCATTTTACTGCTTGAGGTATCACAGTCACTCACATGGTCATACTGTGCTGTGTAAGAGCAGTTACCTATTTTTCAAATAAACTACCAATGATTGAAGTTCGTCCTGTTCCCCTCAGCAGCAATCTTAATTTTACTGCATACAGAGTATTGTATTTAGCAGTTACTAGAAGTGAGGCAGGCTGTCATTTCCCTAATAAATCAGTTAAGTTGTTCATACACCAAAGTTGTTAACTTCCCCTGTTCATGGCAAAACAGGGAAGCTTGTTCTCCAGACTTTATTGATTGCTCCATGAGTGAACAAACACAAATTAATCGCTGTTCTTCTGCAATTGCAAAAATACAAACAGAACTATAAAAATGTTCTCAGTGTTTTCTCTGTCACAATAAGAATAACCAATATTTGGTCATCTTAGAAATATAAATTCAGGTAATGCTTCTGATGGCCGCTTACCCTTCAGGAGGAAGCTGAAATATCTCACATCAGACTGGCTAGTAAACATGCCCAGTTCAGACAGAATATTCTACTCTAATGCTGTGTATTTAACAAAATGGAAGATATGCTCATCCATTAAAACCAGTGACTTCTGCATCTTTACCCTTAACTTAGTGCATGATTGTTTAAAATAGTGTAACTGGAATTCAGATGAGAGTATTTTTAGTACTTCTTTTGAATTTTCACAAGAAAATTGTCGCACAATGTTGAACCAAGCCCTCGACTAGCCAGGGATGCATTTCTGCCAGCAACCCAAAGTGATGCCTGAAAAGACACCCAGCCGTTGTGACCAACAGGACACGTCCTAACAGCCTTCCAGTCTCCCATCCGACTTGTGCTGATGGACTTGTGAAGCTGGAAGTAGCTAATACATATTCAGTAACTCTAAAAAGTCTTTGCTTCCATCATCTTGTCTGTCCTGCCTTTGAACCCCTGTGTACTCGTATTGTGTGAAAGATCCCAAGGCATCCTGCTTGGTTTGGCAAATAGGCAGAACTTGAGGTTTGCTAGACACTAAAATCCTGGTGAGCAAGTTAAGGTTGTTTTGCATGAGTGCAGGTGTTGATGCCTGACCCTGTAATTGCCTGAGGATTTCAAGGTGTGTGAGCCCTGGCTAGCACATAGGTCTTTATTCAGTGTTGGGGCACGCAGCACAGAACTTGTCGTTCTGGTAGGGTTGTGTTTCAGAAGCCCCAGGACAGTCGGAGGCTGACAGTGCTCCGAGTCCTGCAGTGCCAGGGCCAGAGGAGCAACCCTAAGGGTGAGGGAACTGGAGGAAATCTTCAGCATCACCTCTGGAGTCTCGCACTTCGGGACCTTGCTGCTGTGACAAAGGAAGGCAGAAAGCCTCCTGAGGGAGAATATTATTCACTGTTGTGTTTTATTGCTTCTTACTCAGCAAGAATTTGAAAGATGAAGCTTGTTTTATGTTGTCGCATAAAGGCTGCACTAGTGTTTTGAACTCACTGCGAGTGCTACCTTAAAGTCCCCAGTCTGCTGGCTTATCTGTTAAGGGTTGTTTGCATTACTGTGGGTCTGAAATAGCCACAGTGAATCCGGCTCCTGTAACTGTTCTTTTGGGAGCTGGGTGAATTTTTAGCGAGTAACCGGCTGCCTTGTGTCTGTTGCTTAAACTGGCCTGGTGGTGGCTGTGATCCTACACAAGCAGGACAGTGCCATCATGTGGCCAGGAGCAAATGAACGGGGAAGGATCACACTGCCGGCCCCCAGCTCCAGCCCGAGGCGTCACTAGTGAGGAAGCCGAGATTAGGGTATGTCTCAAAGAAGCAGCAAAATCACTCAGAATGTCTATAGGAGGACTCCATGGCCTTGTATAGCTATTAATGTTTTAATTAAAACCAATTCAGTTTTGCTTTAAAACAGCTGGTGCTCTTAGGACATAAGGGGAACTCATCACACTGCTTTTAATTAACAAATCTTTTTGTCTTTTCTTTTGTCCCCTCTCCTCCTAGTATTGCAGAATGCTGTAGCACTCCATACTCGCTGCTGGGCTTGGTCTTCACAGTCTCTTTTGTGGCTTTGGGAGTTCTGACTCTCTGCAAGTTTTACTTGCAGGGTTACCGAGCATTCATGAATGACCCTGCTATGAACAGGTAAGGTCATTTTCGTGTCTAGGGTCTAAAAAGAAACAGCAGTGCTGGATGAACTATGGCTTGTTTTGACTTATAAGGTCTTGAATATCCTTTACAGACTTTTTATATGCTAGTCTAAGTATACATTGGAAAAGTTTGAGGTGAAAATACAGCTTGTCACATACAGCTTTTTGAGAGCTGGTTGGTTTCTGTAACAAATTCAGTGCTGCTGTTTTGGATTTGCAGTTGTATGGCTTGATTGTCTCTACCTTCATTTGTATGAGTCACTGGAGGATTTTCACATGCTTGAAAATTATAAACATTTATACAGTTACATCTCCATTTCCTCATTTGCCCTTTACTCCTCTGTTAAAGGCTGCTAATGTTTGAGTTTTAAATCGGAGCATTGCTGGATTGCTTATAAGTTACAAAAAACAGAAACAATCAGAGAGACAATTGTTGCATTATGGTAGTTATGGATGGTTCCTCCCCTGGCATTTCTCTATATATTTTTGAACCAATGTTGATGAGCAGAGATGTGATTGTTTCTTCTCCTGCCTGTGTTGATTTGCAGAGGAATGACTGAAGGGGTCACGCTCCTGATCCTCGCCGTGCAGACGGGTTTGATCGAGCTCCAAGTCGTGCATCGGGCATTCCTGCTCAGTATTATTCTCTTCATTGTAGTGGCCTCCATACTGCAGTCTATGCTGGAAATCGCTGATCCCATTGTTTTGGCATTGGGAGCTTCAAGAGACAAGTAAGAGATTGGTTCCCTAAACTGAAAGTTATTTAATGCTATTATAGGAGGTAAGAAAACGATAACTGCCCCAATTTAGATTTTTAGAAGCCTGTAAAGCTATCTGCTTTTTTCTTTCTGTAGGCTAAAAACAAACAAAAAATCTGTGCAAGGTCTCTAGTTTCTCCCTGGCTGTCCTGCCCCTCGCGTGCACGCAGAGGTGCATTTTGGCATGCTGTGCTCTGGCAAAGGAGGCAGACTTGGGGCACCAGCTCCCGCTCGGGAGCATCGATCCCTCTGGCCTCGGCAAGACCATTCTGCTTTGCAGCTGCCTGCTCTGAATGCTGTGCTGCTCTGTGGTTGCTTTCCTTAGCAAGACAAGTCCCTGTGCCACATCCATACTCCAGTGTGTAGCTTTGCTACACCTCCTCTCCAGCTTTCGCTCGACTGCAGTGGTCTTAGCTATTGAAGATGGGAAGTTTCTGGGAGTGACCTTGTATTAGCCATTGGGAAACTGCCATTTTTTTTCTATTTTTTTGCTGTAAGGCAGTCATCCTAGAATGGTCCACTTTATTGGCAGAAAGTAGGAGGAGTTCCATTAGTGCACCAGATGTTTTGATCATGTGGGCTTTGTTGTTGTTGTTATCTTCAGTCTGTGTTTCCAAGAGCTTTATTGATATTTGTTGTTCTTGTATTCATCCATTTGTATTTTCATCTTCTGTTAACTAGTTGTGTCTTTTTCCTTGCTGTAACCTGAAAGTGAGGAATAAAAAGAAAGATTTGTTTATGTTAGAGAGTACGTTTAGCGTCGAGGCTACTTGTAGGCGGTGTGGTATTCCAGCAGCAATACTGACTTCAAATGTACTAACAAAGGGGAAAGAATAGAGCCAGGATATGAGCATCAGCCCAGCTCAGGCAAGCAGTTTGTGGTGAGAGCAAACCTTTACTCTTCTGTTGAGCTTCCTGGGCATTTGATGCCACCTAAGGTCACAAATGCGAGTTCACCTCTCCCTTTTTCCTTATCCCATGTTATGCTGGAGTGCAAACCTCACAATAGCATCCTGGCATTTCCTCAAGCTCCATTAGCCAGTTTCTGCTGTCCCTCCGTCTTGCCACCCACCTCCACTGGTACTGTCAGTTTCTTTGTACTTCATTTCCAGAGCTAAATAAGGTTAAAATACAACCTGAGGAATGTGTAGAGGTAGTGTAGTAAATTACTGAAGACACTCTAAAAGCCTGTGCAAATGGATGAGTGTAAAAAAAAAAAAAAAGATTGATGGTGTGTATGGGCTGGGGAGGAGATTAGGAAGCGAGTGAGAGAGAAGAGCAGAATAAGGACTGACAGAGATGAATGTGCCAGTTGTGCTGCATTTCTTTTCTTGTGATATAAGAGAAGGGACACGGTTGGAAAGAGAACAGGCTTAAACCTGGTCGTAAATACTTCTGCCTAGTGCATATTGGCAAAAAGTAATAGAGCAGTTTTAAATATATAATCTGGCTGACCTCTGTTTAAATGGGAAAGTGTATAAACACTCAAATGTGTATTTAAATCTCAAGTTCAATCGACTTTCATCTGAAACTTACAGCATCCTAGGTACTTAGTTTGCCTAATCAGTGACCTGACCTATTACGACAATTTCTGTAGCTGAATTTTTGCCTGTAATCTTTGTAGTTGTGTTGAAAGTGGCAAAGGTCAGGAAAGATGGAACTTTTCAGAATGTGTGTGTTGTAGGGACACGTGCTGTAAATTTGGTGGTGCCTGTGTAGAATAGAAACTCCTTTCCATAAATTAAAGCCTTAAGCAAAGATCTAACATGTCTGCTTTCCAGCAAGTCTGCCTTGATAGATTGCAGCCTGTTCTTACTCTGACACTCGAATCTGACTTAAAAAGTGAAAACCTGCTGGGTTGTTTGCAGGAGCCTGTGGAAGCACTTCCGAGCCGTCAGCCTCTGTTTGTTCCTGCTGGTGTTCCCCGCGTACATGGCCTATATGATTTGTCAGTTTTTCCACATGGATTTCTGGCTGTTGATCATCATTTCCAGCAGTATTCTGACCTCTCTCCAGGTAAGAATGATACCCTCGTATTAACTGTTACCAATTTCTCTCGGGAGAAAACACATGGCCCTTCAAGAACAGGGGAGAGTGATAGAGGGGAAACACAAGATACAGAGATTTTTATATCCTATCTGTGACAAAGGAGCTCCTAAGGGGGTGCAGAAACATGGGTGAATGGAGGTTTGTTTCGAACTATAAAGGTGGGGGGTGGCTTTTTAGGGCGTCGTTAACTTTTACAGAATTTTTTTTTTTTTTTTTTTTTTTGGTTTGCTGATGATTTATGTGTTGTTATTTGGCTGTGGTTCTTTGAAAGCAATGTGATGCTCAGAGCACAGTGATGTAAACATAGGAAATGTTCTTTATGTTATTTTTGTAAAATATTCATTATTATTTGCTCTTTTTATTAATTTATAAAATTCCTCCTCCTGGTGCCCAGGATTTCTATTTAATCAACTCGGCAGCTCACCAAAGAACTTAACAGCGGGGAGTACTCTCAGGAATAAACTCAAGTGCACTTTAAAAAAAAAAAAAAAAAAAAAAGTGCTCTGCTGATGGTGGTATGCTCTTACAGGTGCTTGGGACGCTCTTCATTTATGTTCTGTTTATGGTGGAAGAATTCAGAAAAGAACCAGTAGAAAATATGGATGATGTGATATATTATGTCAACGGCACCTACCGGCTGCTGGAATTCCTTGTGGCTCTCTGCGTGGTGGCCTACGGCGTCTCGGAAACCGTCTTTGGTGAATGGACTGTGATGGGTTCTGTGATCATCTTCATTCACTCCTACTATAATGTGTGGTTGCGTGCCCAGCTGGGCTGGAAGAGTTTCCTTCTCCGCAGAGATGCTGTGAATAAGATCAAATCACTGCCCACTGCCACGAAAGAGCAGCTGGAGCAACACAATGATATCTGTGCCATCTGCTACCAGGTAAGAACAGAGCTATCAGCTTGGAGTTTACATAGCTCTGGACTCTCTGAAGTTCAGTCTGCAACTGCTAAGATAAGTTACTTCTATTATGCTTAGTAAGTAATAGTATGCTTAATAAATTTTAATTATCCAGCTTTCTGCCTTATGTACCTTGACTTTGAGGGCTAGCTTTGAGAGTGTCTTTTTTTGAATAAAAAGATCACTTGGATATATTTAACCTTCTGCTTCTTTCCTCCAGTTATCTAGCCCTTGAGCTTCTTTGAAACCTTTTAATGTGTTTGGGTTGAGCTAGTCTCAGTAGTAGTAGCAGATTTGTCCTTCCTTCATTACTGGAGGACTCTGTGAGGGAAGACGATGAGTGCTCAGTAGCTGATCTGTCGTTCTGCCTTAGAAGCAGCTCAGTCTCTACAGACACTGTTGCTGCCACTTCATGCACAATGTCGTTTTTTATAACAAAAATCTAATTATCAGAAGGTTAAGAGTGTCATGTAAGGCCACAGAAGTAAGGACACTAGAAATTAATGCTAAAATAATGTCTTTATCACACCTTCAGCTCTGAAGTATCTCTTTTAGATAGAAATCATGGTAGTTATGAATGAAAGAACCACCCTAGCCCTAATAGTGTGTGGTAATTGAATTGACTCGAAAGTTGGTATCAGTTATTTGAAAAATACTCTTTGCAGATGGCTGTGTTGAATGGTGGTATTTAATACACCAAACTTGCAACACGTGGGTCTGAGGTTTGAGTGCCATTTCAGGTGTGCTTTTATCATGCGTTGTAGCTGTACTTGCTGGTTGTGATTTGCTCAACTCTTTTTTACACAAGCTAATTCTGTGAATCTCACTCTACAAAAGCTTTTATTTGAAAGTAATAATACCTTGTAAACAAAGCTGCTGCCTAAATTCTAGTCTCTGTAGTATAAACAACCAGGCCTGGCCTGTGCTTGAATTGTGTGTGTGTGTGTTTTGGATGTGGAGACTTGTGGGTGTGAAGGAAATGGCTATTGGTCCCATTGGGTGAGGCAGAGCATGCATGAAGTAGCCTGAGATAAGAGGAGCAAGGTGGCAAATAATATGGTCTTTCTTTTTTTTTGTGTCTTTCAGGACATGAAATCTGCTGTGATCACACCATGTAGCCATTTTTTCCATGCAGGTTGTCTTAAGAAATGGCTGTACGTGCAAGAAACCTGCCCTCTGTGCCACTGCCAACTTAAGAACCCTTCACAGCTACCAGGACTGGGACCAGAACCAGTCCAGCAGCCAAATCTCGGTGCAGAGCGAAATACCAATCCTGGAGATGCAGCTGAGCCACCTGGTGTTGAGTGTGACAACGGGCCAAATGTGAAAGAGGGCCCTAGCCAGAGTGACGGACAAGATGGGCAAGATGCAGGGGGCCAGGGCAGCCAGGAGGCCTCTCCTGAGACCGAGGGGTCTGCGAGCGTGGACTGCGACACGAGCCCCTGTGAAGCCAGGCAGGGAGCAGCCTCTGCTGCAGAAGCAGTCCCAGCCCCAGAGGGGTGCCCCGCTCGAGACCCGAGGGTTTGTGTCCAGCTCTGAAGTGCTGAAGGGTGACGCAGGAACAAACGCATTTCAGAGATCCAAGTTTGACTCCGAAGAAATCCTCTCCTTCCGCAGCTGCGAAGGAGGTTTATAGCTATTAATGCTGGTCAAAATGTAATATCCAATGCTGATCTTTGTGGGCTGCTTGGTAGTGGTAACTCCAGTGAGATGCAGTATAAGTGACTCCAGAAGCTCTCTGAACTGTGGGCATAGGAAGGATGTCTGGAAATAAACTGAAGCAAAAGGGTGTTTTCCAGACGCAGGTGAGGGGCGAGAAGAACGGGAGGTCTGTGAGAGGTTGTAGGCAGAGGGAAAGAACACCAGCTTTTGTATAGGGCAGGAAGAGGTATCGTGTCCTAGGCTACAAGAGAGGAGTTAAATGCAGTAGCCTACTAGTCTTTGCCTGAGGTGCAGCTGTGGTTACTGATAATACTTTTTATGGCATGGAAGCAAAAATCAAAGAGCAGTGATTGTACTGGAAGACAGAAGCACTCTTAATACGTCATGTGTATGCTTTGGGTATTCTTGGTGGGGCAATTGCATTTGAATTCATGTAATCTATAGTGACTCTTGACTTTTATGATGGAGTCGTCAATATTTTGATGTATATGAAACTTTTGTTAATATATTGGGCGGTCTGGGCTGTGTGAAGTTAACTAAAGCTCTCATGAACACTTTGGCCTCTGCTTATCCTATGCAGGAGGAAAGTGTGATGAGTTTTAGGGCACAGATTGAAGCCCGGCAGTACTGTCCCGTGTAACGTTTAATTCTTGCAGCTGAATTAAAACAGTATTAAACTCTGGCGATATTTGCACTTTGGGAATGAGTACATTATTGTGTATGATCAGACTCCGCAAATGCCACTTTTAAAGCTGTTAATAGGTTTGCACCTTTTTTTCTTTGACAAGGACATGTCCATACTTAAATTTTTACATTCATCATGGCTTCGAGTAGAACTAGGGACTGGGGTGGGGAAATAGGTGGGAGTAGGGGGGCAGGCAATTTTTTATGTGAATTTTGATATGAAGAGAAATTAGTCACTTATTTATACAATAGGCTTGACTCAAGTGTTTTTCAAAGTCGGTATTCCTAATGTGAAATGTGATACTATTTTATTTTTAGTAGTAAATTTGGATGTAGACAGACAGACATAGCTGAATGTCTTAATAAATTACATTTGAAGATTTTTACACCTGGTTATGTGATTCTTGTACCGGAGCTATCTGGATTCAGTCGTGTTGAGGGGCCCCTGTGCAGCAGCAGCTGACGTTTCCCCTTGGAGGTCACCGGGCCGAGGCCACCTCGTCCCTCGTCCCCGTTGCGGTGGTCCCTCTGCCCGGGGTGACTGTTGTCCTTAAGGGCAGTTCCTGCCACCAGCCCTGGGGCTGCCCAGACCAACAGCAGAGCACCAAGGGTGTTTGCTGCCCGAGGCTGTGCCTGGTGCTGCGGAGCCCCAGGCAAAACCCTGGCCTGCTTCCTTCTTGCCTAACAGGGTGAGTATCGGTTGCAGCAGGCCGTGATCATCTCTGCTTTTTTTTCCTGCATCTTGATCAGAAATTTGGCTTCCCCGCATGCTTTACTGATCTGCTGCAAGCTGGAAGTGCAGGCAAAGATAAATTCTAAGAAAACTTTTCTCTGACTCTGTGCAAGATTGTTGCAAGGTGCTGTTTAGGACTGCGAAACAAATGCTTTTCCTAGAAGGTGTTCTTAAAGGATACGCTCAATCCCCAGGGTGCTGAGGGAGAACGTGGCGAGTCCTTCAAGTCAGTAGTAGAGTTTTTCCTTTGCACGTGGTCACTTCACTTCCCGTGTGTTCTTGGGGCACGGGCAGGAAAGCTGTAGGAGGGAGCAAGTAAAGCCCCAAAGTGATGGGGAGGAGGAGATGGAAAGAGCTGCTCTCTGTGAGTCACCAGAGGAGGGAGGCTGGAGAGGTTGCAGCTGCTACACAGATGCCTCCAGGTAAGTGTAAGGGGTGGGAGATGCTTGCAATCATCTGCAGTGCTCACGTGAGAGCAGTAGGGCATAAAAGGAATCGCAGGAGTAACCAGCTCGCGTCATTGCTATACCAGGCAGGATGACATTTCCTTGCTTCCCTAAATGGAGGAAGTTGTGTTTAAAAAATGAAAAATAAAAATAAAAAAAAAAAGGAAGGCTCCTCCTTACACTGAGAAGCTTTTTCAGAGCCTGGCTGATCTCTTCAAAATGTCCTTTTACATTTCTACCCTTACTTTTTGCTAACTGGTAAGACAAAAAACAGAGGGAGGAACTATGGACTTACCCCAACATGAGCAGGAGGGTAAGTGTGCCCAAGGGCTGCTCGCCACGGAGCAACAGGCAGGACAGACTTGGCTAGTGCTCCATCCGCCAGGAACGCGGGCTGGAAACGCGGCTGGAGTTGGAGAGGATCCCAGAGCACTACGAAGGTACTGGCTGTTGCTTAGGGGAAACGATGCTGCAGGATTCCCACCGAACCAAAACCAGCGTCCTGTGCCGGGGAAACTGCCCAAAGATGGGGAAGCTCAGGCAGGGTCCCGAGTCCTGGCAGCACAGAGATGAGGGAATAAAAACATGCCTGAAGGATTTGCTCTGTGCAAGAGGGAGAGGGGAGAGGAGAGGGGAGGCTGCTGGCTTGGAGAGCTCCTAGGAAAAGGAGTCTTGACAGATGGACTCCAGTGGAGTATCTGGGAAACGAGCTTCTGGCACTGAGCATGTACAGCTGGTCAGAGGAGCTTAAAGCTGAGGAATTTGGATAGTTGAGGGGCTTTTCACATTCTCATGGTTTTAGGAGAAGATAAGTTGTAGAAGTAACTGAGGAAATGTCAGTGATTTCCTCTTTCTACCCATTTTTCATTCACTGACAAGTAGAGGATTATACAGAGGTGCCAGGACTGTTCCTGACTGGAGCAGTAAGAACAAAACTAAGAAGAATACTGTGAACGATAACTCACAAGTTCCAGATATAACCTGGCAGGAGGTGCTGCAGGTCAAAGAAATAAAAAGTGTTCAGATATATCACATGTTTAAGGAGAGGAGTAAGGTTCTGTTCTTTTGCTCTTACTTTTTCACTTTTCCCACTCCAAAAAGCTGTCAGGATGCCATTCCCTGAAAAAGAGGCTGTGGACCAAGCTGGGTGCACAGCAAGCTCCAGAGGGAACTGAGAAATGAGCTCCCAAGGAATGGGAGGGTGGCAAAGAAACGCGAGTAAGACAAGCAAGCTGCATCTCACGGGTCAGGAAGTGCAGGGATGAAGTGAGAACTGCCAAAACTCAAGCTGAGTCAGATCTTGCAGAAGAAATAAACTATGTGACTTGAAAGGCAACAGGAGAGAAAGCGGGAATGCTGCTATGGAGCTGAGAGTTGAAGAGCAGGGGATCTGGGAATGAATCGCAGCTTCTGTCTGCTCCACAGAGCAGCTGGGTAAACTCTCCTGACCTCTGCTTGGTTTGGTGCAGAAGGCCCTCTCGGACACCGCTTGCTTTAGGCTGATTTTCTTTTCTCTGCAATTGTGCATGGGTAAATGCAAGAAATGGCTTCTGAGTGTATTTATTAGGGGGGAAAGGCTACAAGGCTTGAACTTCTTGGTGTGGACCCCCTCTGAGGGTGCTGTGGCTTTACCTGATGAATACGTGGAGTCCAAAAGATGCTTGCAGCTAGGTGATATAATGGGAAATTGGTTGGGGCTTTATGGATAGTTGGCTTTTTCTTGGAAATGAAAGCTCTGATCACATGGTGGAGTAGTGTGTGTGCCCAGCTAATCCTGCTGGGTTACAGCTGTGACTTAAACCTTTAAGAGGATCCCAGAACTGCTGTTTATAGATTCCTTTGCTCTGGTCTCAGGGAAATGTATTTTACCCAAGGTGTGATGATCCTGCTGGAGGATGTTAGAAGAACAACCGAGTTTGTCTAGGAGATTGGTTTGGAAACCTTTGTCTGAGTTGTGCAGAGACAGCCACAACCCCCTCCCTGGGCTACTGAGTATTTGGCAACAGGAGAATCTTTCCCTCCTTGTCTCAAGTGAAGCAGTTCAGTTAATGACAGGGGAGCAGGCTCTTGAAATACACAAGTTTTTCCAATGTGAGAAAACCTCTTCTTACCTCGTTCCACTCTAAATTTAATTTCTAATTTACAGAATCCTTTTTCCCTAATTAATTTAAGCTCAGACTCTGATTTTATTTAAATGTCTATTTGACAACAAGTTTGCAATATTTTCCCTGATTAGGAGAGTAGAGTTTCATTTTCTGCAAGCAATTTTCTGAGTTTTGAACCAAATAAGATATAAAGTACAAGAAAATTGATATCAGAGTCTAAAGCAAAAAAGCCTAGAAAAAAAAAAAAAGACCTGGCAGTTGCAAGCATCTCCTGTTGTTGGAATCCGGCCGTGTTCGGTGGGAGTAGCCAGATCCGGGTGGGACTGGTGTTGTTGGATGTCGTTCAGGGCAGGAGAGCAGCCAGCAGGAAGGACGCTGGGTTTGGAGCGGGCGCTGTGCTGGGCGCAGCGGTTCTGGAGAGCGGATGGGAAGCCCTCGGGAAGAGACAGTCCGTGCACTGCTGGTTTATGCTGCTCTGAGCAGGGCTGCGGAGGGGACCAGCGCGTTGGTGCTGGCTCTTCTCCTCCAATATGCTGCATTTGTGTGAAGAGGCTTCTCAATACCCTTCTGATGTTACTTTTTGATCTCCGCTGTGTCTGGAGTATTGTCAAAGTCTGACCTATGAGGTTTGCATAAGGAGACATTCCAAGTCCTACCTGTAATCCCCTGAACTTGCGGGAAAGATGGCCCACCTCCATCTAGCAATCTCATTGGCTTTACTTGCACTTTTAAAAGTGATAGTTAATGAGACCTTCTAACTCAATTTGTCTTAGTGTTAAAATAGAGAGTTGGAAATAAACTTATCCCCATTTTTGCGATGTGTGTATGTTCTATCGCTTTGGAAATCCCAGTTCCCCTTTCCCACGCCTTCTTCCCCCGGATGGACACACTTTTCCCTTTGGCCATGCCTATTTCTTTTGACTGTGGCTATTCTGGTTACCAGCCTCCTCCTGGAGCCCTGGCCAGAGCGCAGGGACTCTCCTCTGCTTTGTGGTTCGGTTGTGCAAACACCTAGTCCTGGTCTGGAGATCCAACCAGGCCAACGCGCTGCCACGTCAGAATTAAAGTTTATAGCTGCCTGATAAAACATTCAGCAAATGTATTCCATGACTCAGAGGTGTTGGTTATTCTCATGAAAACAAACACTAATTGTCTTTAGAGAAATAAGCATCCTGCAAAAATTTTGTGAGGTGTCTTGGAGTAAGTATAATAAACAGTGCTAAAGGAGCAGGTCTGTATGTGCATAAACACAGAGATGACCATCTCGGTTGAACAGGCAAGCTGTAAAAGAAAAAACTATTTGAATGCATAAGCAACCAAACTAAAATGAAATAATAATAATAAAAAACATTTAAAGTGTTACAAGTAATTAGGCACATTTTTCCCAGAAGTTGCCATTTCCTGGAGGCGTATAATCCACATGCTTAAATAAATCAATGTTAGCTGGAGACGGCTTCAGCTACCAACAGCCAAAGACTAGAAGATCTGCAGAATTTTGTAGCAGCAGATGTGAAATGCCCAGGCCTGGGAAGTAGATAAATGACTTCATTCTTAGGAATTTAAAGTGTGAAAGTCAGTAAAATTGACTTAATAGGCTAAAAAAAATTAATTGAATAGGTATCTTTATTTATAAATGAAGTGATATACAGTTCCTTAATTGACCATAGTCAGAGTTTTCTTTAAATTGATCATTTGCTGCTAGCTTGGGGGGGAAAAAATGCCAGCTGGAATGCAGAGGGATTAAGTTTTATTTATTTTCCTTGCTAAGAGCCATATTGTGCAATTTAAAAGGAAACGTCCTTGAAAGATGGGTTCCTTTGTAAACTTTTTTCAGCTCTTGTTTGTTTTCAGATGGAAATCAATTTCTCAAAGGCTCTCTGTGTTAGCAAGTATGTTTTTTATAAATAAGAAAAATGAAAAAATTGTACTCTTTTTATTTCCAATATAAAAACTGGTATGTATTTGACTGTTTGGTATAGATTTGGTCGTGTTGCTGAAAACGTGCTGGTCACAATCCTCACATGCACAGGTGGGAAGAACCATGTGCTGGTGGATCCACGTTTGGCCCCTGGTCACAGTGTCCTGCGGGAGACGCTCCTCCCTGTGCAGCCTCCGCAGCCCCCGCGAGAGCCTCGTCCTGGAGGGATCCGCAGCCTCCACGTGCACCGTGGCATCAAGAGCAGAAGATGCAGCCGGAGGTGCCCTGGGGTGGAGAGGTGGATCTGGGGACAGCCAGGTCTATTTCAGCCCTGATTTCTCCTGAAGTTTTGGAGCTGGGCAGAATAACTGAAGACAACTGTAAGGCCACTTTTTCTCTTAGTACATCTGAGGGATTTAAACCAAACTCTGAAAATTACCCGGCCCTGGGAGGAAGGTGCTGGTTTTAGGGTGCTGCTATTGCGCTGTTGTTGTCTTTTTCCAGGCTTATTCTCTACAGAGAAAAAGCAGGTCTTACCCTTGTGAGGGTTGTTACGTGGATGCTCTGTGCCCTGCCGGGCTGCAAATCGTTCCAGGGCGTTCGGAGCCGGCTGCTCCGTACCCGCTCCTGCGGCTCTCGGGGGGGAAGCGGGTGGCGCTGGTAGGTGACGTCTTTCCCAAATGCTTCCTGCTCCTGTTACTGGTGTTACTCGCTGCTTGACTGTGGGATAAAACTTTTCCCTGGCCAGAAAATTGGCCTTAAATCTGTGCTTCCCACTGAAGATCCAACCCTAAAGCCATTTGGACTTCCTAGAGTAAACATCTGGATGAAATTAAGCCTTCCA
Organism: Tinamus guttatus; assembly: GCF_059628265.1. NCBI lineage: Eukaryota > Metazoa > Chordata > Aves > Tinamiformes > Tinamidae > Tinamus > Tinamus guttatus. The sequence continues at coordinate 776,703 of NW_028288689.1, forward strand.
CTTAGGCTTCATGAACTGCCCCTTAGGGTCCCATGCAACGAGTCCAACTCCAAGCTTTCCAAAAGACCCACAATGCTTGAAAAGCTATTTTCCCAAGCTATTTTCGGGTTCTTTTCAATTGTAAATATGGCCAGGCTGAGCAGGGTAGAAAGAGTGAGAGAGAGAGAGAGAGGAGAGTAAAAAAAAAAAAAAAAAAAAGGAAAAAAAAAAGAAAAAAAAAAGAAAGAAAAAGGATTAAGAAATGTAAGAAATGACAGGACAAGCTCCCAGGTTTCCGATGAGGCAGTGCCTGCGTTTGCGGGTGGCCACGGCGGGGCACTGCAGCCCCGCGGACGGGAGCCCACGCAGGTGCCGGCGCCGCTGCCGCGCGGGCTCTGCTTCTCGTTTGGGCTTTCAGTTCCCCAACTCCAGGAGTTTTGGTGAAAGGGGAGAAAATCCGTGTTTGGTTTCCCCCTGTGGAATACAGCATCAGGCTCGGCCCCGGTGCGGAGCCCGCGGCACTGCAGGGTAACATCCCCGCTCCAGGAACAGCTCCTGGCCCCAACATCCATCAGGAAAATGGGATTTGCCTTTGCAGGGCATCGGGGATCTGCTCTCAAGCTGATATTTTCCTTTCAGAGTGCAAGATTTCCCCCCCCCACGCCCCTTTTTCTTCCTTAAAAGTCAGATAACGCATTCAGCTCCGTTCTCTATGACAAAGCAATTAGATGCTCTGAAGCAATTTCTTTCTTTGGAGCTTCCCACAGATAAAGATTTGTATGATAGAAATAATACGATGGAGGGGTCAGGTTTTCTTCTCAATATAACCCAAGGGTATTCTGAGAACTGCTTGGATTCCAGTGAAAGTCCCACTGGGTGCCAATCAACACTGCCTCAATTACGGCTTCAGTTATTTTTTCCTCTTCCCTTTGCACAGGGTTTTAAAGTGAGATATGCAAACACGGGCCATTGTCAAATACCCCGATGGGAGACTGTTCTTCCACTCTTTGAATACAGTATCTTTTGCCTTCTTGCATAAATATTTTAATTGCTAATTTGCTGGTCTCATTTAACACAGATTTGGCATTTATCATTTGAATTTAGACTTGTTAAAATTGTCAGTTTTCTTGGCTACCTATGTTAATAATTTAAGGAAAAAGCTCATTATTAAATTATTATGGGTAATTATTTTGTAACTAATGTAGAAATTGTCATTTTTTGCAGCCTTAAAAGATCCTAGCAGAAGTGCACACTGATTGGTATGGGTCAAATGCCAGCAAGTGGCAAAAGAGGTAAAGGAGTCGGGCCTTTTGTGTACAGCGTCACGTAACTGGGGCTGGGTATTAGAATTCCCTCTGTTTTTCACCTGGATAAGTCAGATTTCAGGAAGTGTGAGTTTATGCTAGTTAATAGGACCAAAGAGAGGGGATCTCAAGACTGCCAGCAGTTTATGTAAATAACTGAAATGTGTTTTCTCTGATTTTGCCACTGTACTGAGGTCAAAAAAGTGACTGTCTCTGATACTGGTCTATGACTCCTACCCTGGCATCCCTTTTGCCCAGCTCGTGCCCAAAGGATGGCCGTGCCGTGGGGCGCCCTGTGTGACACTGATGGAGGCAGCACCTTCCTCTCCTGGTGGCTGCAGTTTGTCTGTAGAGCCAAGAAATCCCACTTGTCCCTATTGCTGAGTTTCAACTCCTGTCGCTTTATGTTATAACCTGGAGAAACTGAAGCAGAACTGTTTGGTTTGAAAAACCCAGAATGCCTCAGTCTTGGCGCTAGTCTAAACCAGTCCCTGATTCTGGATTTAGGAACATTTCCATCTTCCCCCATAGCCCAAGATCATCGTTCCTTTGAGAACAATACCGGATTTGGCTCTCTCGTACGTTACTGTTACTGGAATATTTCAGTGCATTAAATAGTGGGTTTGTTTATGCGCAGGCAGGTTCTGCCCAGACATCATTGCCATAAACTTTTCCATCTGCATGTCCCCGTCCTGACCTGCATCTACCATAGGGCTGCCGCAAACTTGTTTGCGCTCCCCCATTGCAACCCTTTCCTTTGAGATTGGTTTGAAGGGGCTCAAGTTGCTGCAGGGCTTTTTCTGCCTATAGATGGATGGAGACCCATATTTTAATCTCACGTCATCAAACATTCATCAGATACTCTTGGTCATTACTGACAGAGCCAGATTTGAACTGGTGACCTCGCAGTAAAAGGTCCCATTAGCAATTTCCTTAAACTGTCAAGTCGTTGCATAACACAAATGAAATGCAAAGGGGATTTTTTCCCTAGGTAAAGGCTGTAGTTTCTGTCTTATTTTTATTAAATAATAACTGAGTTACCACCATGCTCTGTTTTAAAGCCTTTGTGTTCTCGCACAAGCCAAGAACATAAAGAAATGTAAAAGATTGGATATATTGCCCAAACGCAGCTCCTCTGTCCAGCAGAGCTGAGCAGTTCGGCAGTGCCAGGCGAACTTAATCTGTTTATTCACACGAGCAGGACAAGGGCTGGAGAGCCCCGGTGGTAAATCACGTCCTCCTCCTGCCAGGTGCAGCACGCGCTGCCCGTGCCAAGGCCAATGCAGCCCGCGTGTGTGGCTCTCTCCATAAGCAATAAAAGAGGGGGATGACAGGCATTTAGGAAAGCTTCCTTGGCTCATATCATGCTGCACTGTTCTTTTCCCAGCATTTTTTTTTTTGGTATCAAAGTTATTTTTTTTCTTTACAGAATCATTTGAGGAAATAATGTGTGAAAAAGAAATATTACCTCCAGCAGTCCTGCTATAATGGCTCTTGTGCTGACAGCCCTTTGGGAACAGTGGCAGCAGTGGGGTAAGTATATATGACATCTTTGTAGTGATAAAGAAACAAATAAATGTTCCCATTAACACTCCATCAGGTCAACAGCTATTCCAGACCAACAAGATGCTGGAAGAACCGGTTTGATTCATATCATCTAAGACACTTCTCCTGCAGCAGCTCTGCAAGGCACAGAAACCAGAGGTCCTGTGCGGACCAGGTGGAGTCATTAAAGAATCAGTGAACTTTTTACAAGTTGCTCCAAATACCCTGGCCAGAATCCAGCCCCAGTTCTGGTGCTGTGTCTGTTTAACAGTCCCTTCATCACACCACGACAGGGACTCTGTTTCTGGGCTGGAGGAAGTAATTTCTCCCTACGTCGTTTGTAAGGTATTTGGGGAGGCTTCTGGCTGCTTCCTGAGCCCTGCGGTGAGAGCCGGGGGACACGGGTCTTGTCGAGGCAGCCTGCGTGGTGGCGTGACGGGCGTCCGCGTGTGCACGCGGCGCATGGGGCCGCCCCACTCCTGCGCGAGCCGTGGGGAGCTGCGCTCGAGTGACCGTGGTGGGGTCTGCCTCCCTGCACAGTGCTGGGCACTCCCCAGTGCCCTTCATGAGATTTCTGTTTGGGGAAGTGTTTAAGCATGTTTTTGCTTTGCTGAAATGCAGTCTTTAAAATAGGTGCAGAGTTTCTGCACTCGGGAGAAGTCGGAATTCCTGAAGAAGGTGCTGCCTCCCCACCAGTGAGGCACCGCTGGATCTCTCTTAACCAAATTTTTGTTGTTTCTCTTTTGGATCCCTTTGAGAGGGATGGGTGTACAACCTTCTCTGCAGGAACCAGTGAAGGAAGGTGGGACACCCAAGTCTAAGCTCTTGGTCTGCCTCGAACCACAGAGATCCTGCTCAAGGACACCAAGGAAAATCCCTCCTCTGAGTCAGGCAAAGCAAGGGCTTGAACTCCGAGTCCAAGTTTTCCAAAGCTCAGGGTAATACATAAATAGATGAAATATCTCAGTACCTCAAAATCCACTGTAAACGAAGCACTGCTGTCTAATCCTGTGCAAAATTTCCCTGGTCAAAGGTATAAATCCAGCTGCAGTCAACATGTTCGGCCTACCAGCTGCTGTTGGTTCTACTTGTGCTGAAGTCAGGATGTGCCCGTGTTACACGGACACCAGAAAAAACTTGGGCTTCAAAATGGGCAACACAAGAAAAGCAGAAAAATCCCCTCAAATCAGTTCCTAGAAATGATAAACATAATGCTTGCCAATCCAGCAAGTTACTTATCACCCTTCTATTTGAAGGAAGAGCCTGAGGTTTCGGAGTAAACCTTTTAAAAGAGTTTGTGCCGCTTAAAAATCTAAGCTCACATGTAAAGTCTTCAGAGTTTATACAACCTTTTAAGAGAGATACAGAATTCTGAGTCACTTAAATACTTCTCATAATCTTCATCCTCGGTTCAGCAAAGCATCCGACAAGTTTAGTAGTTTAGTTAAGTCCATTTTAAGTAATATGCTTAGTCACCCTCTTCCTGTGCTGGCTTTCTGGGCCTTCTCCCTTGCCTCTAGAAGGAGAGACATAGACTTGCATCTTCCTAAAGTCAGGGGAGGCTGATTATATGTTTACCTGCTTGGCTGAATCATAGCAACATTTTGTGTGCTAAAATAATAACCATAAGATCTACAGGGGTAATCGCTGCTGCAAGGAGCAGATAAATAGGTGCTGGCCTCTGCTCTGTGGTAGGGGAGCAGGAAGCTGCAGCTCTTCGATCCTGGCAGGGTGCAGGGCCCCTGCTGCGCCAGGGAATTCCCTGTTTCCCTGGTTCGGGGTCCAGGGGCGGGTGCTCCGCGCGTGGAGGGGCCGGGAGCGCCGCGGGGGAGGCGGCGCCGCGCGCGGCCGCCAGGTGGCGCCCTGGTGCCGCGGCGCGACGGGGCCCCCGCCCGCTGCCCGGCGCTGCCGCGGGGCTGGCGCTGGCGGCGGGGAGCGGCCGCTGCCCCCGGCCTGGCCCGGCCCGGCCCGGCCCGGCCCGAGGGGGCTGAGGAGGGAGGCTCCTGCGCGGGACATCCCCGGCGGGGCACGGCGCCGTGGAGCTCGGGTGCTGCCCGGGCTCCTTCCTCTGGAACAGGCGCCCTCCTCGGCTCCCCGAGCTTCTCTCCTCACCCGGCAGTGGGAATGAAACATCCCGAGTAGGTGAGCGGGTTGGTTTAACCACCCTGCTGGGTTGGTTACACCTGCAGAAGCAGAGTGTCTGCGTCAAAACTGGAGCCTGTTGGCTGAGGGAAAATTACTTGTGAAAAGGGTCTTTACTGCAGAAGACACAAACAAAATATTCCCGATTCCCCTGGTCCCTGCTCCTCCACGCTCAGAAAGTGCAGGTACAAGCTCACAGACCGTTGCTTTCCCTTCTTCAGTCCCACCTTGAAAGGAGAGGTGACTTTTGCCCTTTGCCCCTGGATTCAGTCTGCTGCTCATCTCCATTCCGGGAAAGGCAGAGGAGAGCACGGTCCCTCCTGGGGCTCCTGCTGTGAAACTCGGGGAGGAAAGAGCTTTTCTCTCCTAAGTTCCCATTTCCAATTATTTCTTCCCTTGCTTGGGGTATGGACAGAGGAACTTGAGGTCTGAATGTCCCCTCTGTGCCTGACACTCAGAGCAGGCCCTGGCAGCAGGAGGAGGGTGTTACCCTGGACAGGCTCCAAGTCAGAGGCAAGGGGGGCCTTGGACCCACTTGGAAACTGCCAGGGCACGGGCCTTGGCTCATTTAGGACACTGCTTGCGCTCTGGGACCGTTATTTCCAGCTGTACAGGGCTCTTGTTCCAGCGCCACCATAGCACCTCCTTCCTAGACTGTCTTGCTCGAAGGTGGCCTCCACAACCAGCCCTTCCCAGGGGCTCTCTCCAGAACTGGGCCTCCCTGCAGCAACCCAGGCCAAGGTCTTTTCTCCTGTTTCCCCTCTGCTGGTGTTTGGATTCTGGCATCGACCCATCCCCGCTGTCAGCTAAGACCAGAGAGACTGTGACCACCTTCCCTACCCTTCCCAATCCGATATATTCATGCACTGAAGGAGCAGTTCTCAGTTTGTGTCACTGGGATAAAACACACAGCTCAAATGTGCGGCTCTTGCTAGCTTTGGGAGCGAAGAGTTGACGTACCCGTGGGAGAAAATTGCAGTCTCCGAGTCTGTGTGTGTTTTACTCTGCATTGTATATTGAGAGCGTTTAACCTGAGACTGCAGGAAAGCTCCATGAAAGCTCCATGCCCGAGTTTCCTTCAGCAGCGAGAGAACGGTTAAGTGCAGAAATCAAGGCAGGCAAGTGCAAACTCCCCCGTGGCTGCGCAGTGTCCTCCAGCTAATTTTGCCATACTAAGGGAAGGACAAATACGCTTTCCACATGAATACGCTCTGGTCTCATAACCGGCGTGATACTGATACGCATTCAGGAGAACTTTGCTGCAGTCAATGGAGTGAGGTGGGTTTACAACAGAGCCCAGACCTGGATGATGCGGAGAAAGCGAGTGCTAAACACAACTGGGAATTGTTCTTTTTCTTTTCTTTCTCTCTCTCTTTCTTTCTCTCTTTCTTAGTCACAGTCTGTTACGTTTGGCCTCTGTGGGGGATGGAGCGCAGCAGCCCTACTCCTGCCCCCAGCCCCTTTTTGCCAAGTTCAGACTTTCTCACCCCCTTCTCATTTCAGCCCTGCTTTTCTTTCACACTCTCCCTGGGGCGGGGGGTGAAGCAGCGTTTAACTCTTTCGTCCTTGTAGCAATTAGTCTGCGGCTTTGGAGCCAGCTGTGAGCCCCAGGGGGTGGCATCTCCCTCCGGGCCGTGTCACCCGGTGTCACCTCCAGAAAGCTTCCTGTGTGTAGGAGTGTGTGCAAGGGGAAGAAAGTAGCGGAGAAGTTGTCATTTTTATTGTGGTAGCGGCTGGCTGTCCCTGCCCAGTGGAGGTGCCCTCAGACTGCTGGTGTGATGCAGTTCAGCATCCAAGCATCCAAATTAAAAAAAAAAAAAAAAAAAAAAAAAAAAAAGGCATGGAAAGAGTCCCTTGCTTCCTTGGACAAATTTGAAGGGCAAAATCTGCCAACTGCTCGGTATATTGATTCCAACGCATTATTCCTCTCCCAGCAGATCCCTACCCTGGGAAAGGAATAATCAGTGCAGGTGCAAATAGCTTTTAATTGCAAAAATGTATCTCACCATGGAGGCATTTAGGCTGGATGGGATACAATTGAGGCAGCAGCAGTCTGAAGATGACCCATAAGCCAGAGCACTGCAGAGGCAAAACTGCTCCTATACAATACATATGGTGCAGATATTCATGTATGGGATCCTCCACGCGTCCCTGAGGTATGGCACGGTACGATTATGTGAAGATTCAGGCATCATCTGCAGGGAATGTGCAGGATCCCTCTGTGACACGGGGCATACGTGAGAACAGGGCACTCAGTTTGGGCGGGAAGGGTGTGTGCGGGACCCACGCAGACCCGAGTGGCTGGCTCGGCTTGTGGCTGCGGGGGAGGCGCTGGCCGCGGGCTTGGTGCCGGCTTTGGGGCGATCTGGCCGGGTTTGGGGTGCGCAGATCGCGCCGATCCGCCCGGCCGCTGCGCGCAGCGCACGGGCCCGGCGGCTGGAAGTGTCCCCTGCCTCGAACGCCTATAGGGGGGCCTAAAGCGGCGCTTATAGGGCGCTTCCGCGCGCTCCGCAGGACTGCGCGCTGCAAGGATAACCCGGGAGCCGGCGAGCGCCTCCCTGTGCGGGGATGCGCCGCGTTTTATCGCGGAAGCTCAAGGGCGGATTTGGGCAGACGGAATCCGCGCGTGGGCCCAGGGAGGTCCCTTCCGCGGCGACACCCTGCGCCGAAGGCGGTCGCGGCGCCCGCGGGCAGGCGGGACTCACGGAACTGCGGCTCGGCAGCGAGAGGAGGTGGGGGGGACAGGTTCGCTCCCCCGGGCACCGATGTGACTCCGCGGCCGCGCCAGCAGATCGGGGCGCACGGGGAGCTGCGGGCACCCTCGGAGCCCCCCTCCCCAGCGGCAGCTTTTAAAAATCATTACCATCATTATTTTCTTCTCCTGGTAGAAAAAAAATAAAAAAGGAGTTTTTCCATGAACGCTCCTGTTTGCAAACTGTGAGTGTTTTTCCCGTAAAACTGCGCTTGGGAAAGGCGCGGAGGGACTCCGCGCCAGGGAGATGAGAGGGGCACTGTTTTTTAAGTAGGGGGATGCGGGCACCGAAGTTGGCGGGACGGCGTGTGGAGAACCGCGCGCCCCCCCACGCGCGTCCCGCAGTCTTTGCCGTGTAACCGCGCGATCCCCGCGGCGCCTCAGGGCAGCCCCGGCTTGTCCCGCCGCGGGGGTGGCGCGGCCGGGCAGCGGCGGACGCGGGGCCCTGGCCCGCTTGGGGTAGGAGGCGGGTGTGGGAGCTCGCAGCACGTCGGGGCGGCCGCCGGGGAGCACCCCCCGCCCCGAGGCCGGGCTCTGCCCCCCTCGCGGTGAGGACTCACCCCCGGCGGCTGTAACGAAGTGATTAGCGCGGCGCCCCGTTAATGAGGGCCAGCCGGGGGTCGCGGCAGGGGCCGAGGGTGGCTGAGCGCCTCCCCCCCCCAGTCTAATTAGTAGGGCCTGGCTAATTGCGGCCGGGGCTCTCGGGCCGGCACTCGGCCCCTGATGGAGCCGCGGGCTCCTTGATGAACAAAGGGGCGGCCGCGCCGCATTAACGACCCGCCCGCCCCCCCCGGGGAACTTTCCCCGGGCCGGGCCGGGAGAGAGGGGGCGTGTCTATGCTAATGATATGGGCGTTGCCCCGCCCCCGCGGCGCCGTCTCGCGGCTGCCCATTGGGCGAGCGCGGCGAGGGGGGAAGCGGTGACGCGATGCAAATGAGGGGGGCGGGGCGCGCGCAGGCGCCGCCCCCAGCGCGGCGCCGGGGCTGCCGTGCTCGTGTTCGGCGGCGGGGACAGTCAAAGTGGCTCCCATAGGGAGAGACGGCGAGTCCGCCCCGGCGCTGGCGACAGAGAGGGAGGGAGGGGGCGCGGGCAGAGGGAGCCCCAGGGTGCGCGGCCGCCCGTCCGCCCTCCCTGCCCGGCGTGTGCCCGGCTCCGCCGCTCGCTTCCTGCGCCGCTCGCGGAGGGAGGAGAGAGCGGCGGCGGGGAGAGAAGAGAAGAAAGAGGGAGAAAAGAAAGAAAGAAAGAAAAGAGAGAGGAGAGGAGCGGGGGGGGGGGGGAAACTTGCCTCTCTTGTCACTGGAAAATGACACTTGATGTAGCAGAGCCTGCCGCAGCTCCCGTTCATCCTATTGTTTCTTAAACTGCCATCAGAGATTTTTTTTTCTTTTTTTTTCTTTTTTTCTTTTTTTTTTTGCCTGCTGCCATCCAAGGGGTGTCTTCATACAAAACGGACTTCAAGTACTCCTGCGGCTTGCGAACACTCCGGCAGCCCCGGCAGCCCCTCCGCGCACCCAAACAAACTGCACACGCAGCAGCCGGCGGCAGCAAAGCGGGCGCTCATTGCCTCTGGATTTTTTTTTCTTTTCATTTTCTTTTCTTTTTTTTTCTTTCTTTTTATTTTTTAATGTGCGTGCCTCTGTTTGCGCTCTCTGACTTGCATTGATTCCACAGATCAGCTGCAAAGAGAGAAAGAAAGAAGAAAAACGTTTTTATAATCGCCCGCCTGGCGATTTTATCACTTCTTCTTTTTTTTTTTTTTTTTTTTTTTGAGTAAAGAAGAAAGATTTGCGCTGTTGTTTCTGATTCATGTTTGGGATTCAGGAAAGCATCCAGCGGAGTGGGAGCAGCATGAAGGAAGAGCCCCTCGGCGCGGGGATGAACGCGGTGCGGACGTGGATGCAGGGAGCCGGCGTCCTGGACGCCAGCACGGCCGCTCAGAGGTAGGAGGCTCCGCGCCCCTCCGCGCTGCTCCCCCGGGCACCGCTTTCCCCCCGGCCCGACAAAACCCCGGCCCCGGAGTGCTGCTGTGGGCAGCGAGTTGCGCGCAGACGCCAGCACTTAAATATTTATCCCTGTTGTCCCGCAGGAATGACTTTTTTACTAAAAAAAAGAATATAAAATAAGGGAGGTAGTGAGTTTGGCTAGGTGGGATTAGGTAATTTTTCTTTTTTAAATCTCGGTAGTTTCTTGTGTTTACGTGGAGGAAGGAGTTTTCAAAACTCTGTTCGCTGCTGATGGAGGCTGATGATTTCCGAATGACACTTTCCTCCTCCGATAAGCAGCGAGTTTCTCGCAGAGGTACCCGAAATTTATTTTTCCTTATCCCCGTCAGAATCAATAGCCTCTCTCTTTCTTCTCTGATAAGCAAGGAGTTTTGCAAAGCTTTCCCGGGGAGAAATTTAATTAAAGCCCCTTTTGCAAGACCATCGCTACTTCTCTTAGATTTAAAATAAAACCTTTAAAATGGGAGGCGAATTTCGGGAAGCTGCTCCCGGCCTCGCTTTCCCTCCTTCTGTCCTTCCTCTTCCTACGGAAAACTGATGCCGACTTTGCAGCCCGAGCCCTGGAGCCGGCATCAGCTAACAAGTTTCGTGTTGACATCTGCTGGTGTCTCCCACCTCGGCCCGCACCCCTCCCTCCGGAGCCCTCTAAGGAAGGGAAAGTTCTGCAGGGACAACCCTGAAATATCTCGCGTCGGCTCCCGGGCTGTCCTGGCGCTGCTTTGCCACGACACCGGCGCGGGGAGGAAAGCCTCGGAGGACTGAAACTGAAAGATAAGGACAGGGGCAATCGGATGACAGCTTCGAGGCACTGGCAGGACGGCACCGCTCCTCGACGTGCAGGGCAGCTGCGGGCGCCCGGGGCGCCGGTGGGGCCGGGCCGCCTCCCGACTGGCCCAGCCCGGGGCTTGCGGGGATGCTGAGCGGGACGGCGGCCACCGGGAGGGATGGGGTCGGCTCCGCTGTGCCCCGACGTAGCCGCCGTTGAGCACGGGTATCCTGTCCCCCAGGCGGCTCGGGGGGCTGCTCGGCACCGCGGAGCCCGGCTGGGCCCGCCGGGCCGGGCTGGAGGGCAGGAGGCCGCGACACCGGGGCTGCCGCTAACTCGCGTCTTTCTGGTCCCAGCGGAGTGGGTCTGGCCCGAGCTCACTTTGAGAAGCAGCCTCCTTCCAACCTGAGGAAGTCCAACTTTTTCCACTTCGTCCTGGCTCTGTACGATCGACAGGGGCAGCCCGTGGAGATCGAGCGCACCGCCTTCGTGGGCTTCGTGGAGAAGGAGAAGGTGAGTAGCCCGGCTGCCCGCGGGGCCAGGCTGCCTCCCGCTCCGGTCCCCCGGGGCCGCGGCAGCAGTTCGGCTCGGGAAACCCCGCCGGGCGCCTCGGTCCCAGCTGGGAAGGCAGCCCAAGAGGGCTGCTCCCTTGTGGTCCCTTCCCAGGACAGAACGAGGCTGAGTTGCCCCGTGGCGCTCGGGGACACTGCTGTCCGGGTGATGGGGAGGCTTCACAGCGCTTCTTTTTTTTCTCTCCTTCCTTTCCCCGTGTCTCCTCCGAACCTAGGAAGCCAACAGCGAAAAGACCAACAACGGGATCCACTACCGTCTGCAGCTGCTCTACAGCAACGGTAAGGGCCAGGAGCACCCCCGACGGCCCCGCCACCCCCCGCCACCTCCCCGGGGAGCGCGGCTGCAACTGCCCGCGGAGGACGAGGCGCCACTGCGGCCCCGCAGCCCCCGGGCGCCCGCGCCGGGGTCCGGCGCCGCTGGGTCCGGCGGGCCCGAGCCGTCGGGCGAGCGGCGGGCGCCGCTCCTCACGCCTCTGCCTTGTTTCAGGGATCAGGACGGAGCAGGATTTTTACGTGCGCCTCATCGACTCCATGACCAAGCAGGTAGGTGCTGCGGGGCGGCCGCGGAGGGCAGCGGCCGGCCGCGCTGCCGTCGGGGAGGCCCCGGGAGCGCGGCGGCGGCGAGGGGGGCAGCGAAGCGGCTCCCCGCGCACCCCGGGCAGAGCAAGGGGCCCGAACGGCAGCGTCGGGGCGGCTCTGGCTCGAGTAGTGCGAGTAACCCCCCTCCCAGCACCCCCGACGGGCGCCGGCCGCTGTCGCTTCTGTTCGTCCTTTCTTTCTTTGCCCCGGCGAGTTGGGTTAGAGGAGGAGCGAGCGAGCGGTGGCCAATTTGCATGGAGCGGTAGCCCCCCGAGCCGCCGCGCCGCGGGCGAGTGGGCGCGGGGTCCGCGCTCGAGGAGAGCGGCAGGACAGCGAGCCTCGTAAATGGATTAGCCCTAATTTTAAGCTTGCTCTTTAGCTTCACAAACAGAGCCATAAAGTGTGTGACTGCCTATAAAACCGCATACTTTTCTATATAAAAAAACAGCATTTTTTTAAAGGGACTGTTTCAGCAAATCGATTTTTTTAACTCGTCACTCCAGCTTTCTTTTCTGTTCTCGTCAGAATCTTTTCCTCTTGTAACACATTTTCTTTTAATAGCTGAGGATGTTTTAAGTCTTTTTTTATCCTTCAGATATGTTTTTTCTCCCTTCACATCTGTTTTCTTTATTTAAAAAAATCCTAAAATTTATTTTAGTAACAAAAAAGAAAAATATTGGGATTTTTTTTTATTTGCACAGATAGGAAAATCAGTCCCTGTATGTTTAAACCCTGCTGTCTGTAGGAAATCTCTTGGCTTGTATTTGAATTTCTTTTCTACAGCAAAACAGAGCTCTAAGGGCTGAGTTTGTTTTAGAAAACTCTCTTTGATGGTCCCCAAACATCTTTTCCTGCTATTGAAGACTGCCTTTCAACAGAAAAAAAAAAAGAGGAGGGGGAGAGAACTTGGATAAATTTTACTAGGCAATCCACTGTGCATCTGAACTCTGTTAAACTCTCCACTTCTAAACAGAGCCCAGATCCTATAGGAATTAGAACAGCAGCACCAATCCCTGCTCCACAGCAAATCTTGGAAAGCATTTGCTGTCATTCCTTGTTTTTCCAGCGCAAGTTGGTTAGCTTGTATCAAAAGTAACAAAATCCTTCTGATATGTGAACTCTTCTTAGTCCTTTTGGAGCTTATGTGTATCACTGTAGCCCATGCAAGAAAGGCTATCAATAAATATTATCTTTAAATAGCTTTCCTATCATTATGGAAATGCAAAAGCCTCTGTTCATAATCCTACTGAAAACAGATCTCTGAACTCATGCCGAGCAATGGATTCAAAATAATTTTCTTAACAAAGGCATCTTGCATATGAAGAGTTCATCCTAAGGCACTGTTTGACCTCTTCGTCTCTCATTATTATCAAGTCATCAGAGGGTCTTTGGAGAGAAAAGGGGGACCCCCCTCCTCCCCACGAGATACAGTTTATTTGTAGAACCTACCATGTAGCTTTAAAGTACATTTGCAATGAACAAAAAATCTGTCCGATTTCAGGAAGTCTCACAAAAACAAAGTTAGTTCAAATTTATAGGTTTTTTTGGAGAAAGTGCAATGGAGCTGAGAAAGGAAGGATTTAAGAACAAAAGCTCTCTGAATTTAGACTAAGAAACAGGGAGCAAAATGATATTTCAGATACAAACATGTTTCCTTACATATTAATTTCACAAATACAATTTATTTAGGCATGATTATAATTGCTTGTGAAAAGTAGGGTATTGTCATGTCAAAACTGTGGCATGTGCTGCTCTTTTTTTTTTTTCTTTTTTTTTTCTTTTTTTTTCCAGGAGCCAGGGGATAAAATCTCCTTGCTGCTTCCTTTTTTTTTTTTTAAATTCATTTAAGTGCAGTTATTTCAGAGATGTAACCACTTTGCTTCCTAATAAGCATTTAGTAACCAAAGTTCAGCATACAGCAGCAGCTCACCAAAATGTAGAATATATCATTTATGCTTTATCACAGTGAATTATATAGAAGATTCTCGAGTAACTTTCAAATCATCAAACTGTAATTAAATATTGCAAAGACTGTCTGAAAATCTTTAATTTTCAATGAAAGTTAAATATATATTGTCAGTCTACTTGAAGGTGTAGTATTTTAATGCCTGATGCTCAGAACAAATTGGATAATGAAATGATTACTTTTAAATGAAACTATTGCAGAATGGTACATGTTTCAGCTGGCAAGGAGCTTCTCAATACTTGTCCAGGCACATTCACACACTCAGTAGTAGTGAATTCCCAGACTAAAATTACAGCTACTCTGAGGTTTCTGGTGGCAAATTAAAAATCCCACAGAAGCAAAGCCTGCCTGAGTTAGGTTCCCCAGAACAAATGGGAAAGTACCTTCTGCTCTCTCCTTATGTGAAGTATTTTTTTTTCTTAGTGTGGACGAATCAGTAGTAACTGTGCTCTCCTGATTTCACAAGCTCCAAAGTTTACACAAATGCAGATTATTGAGTTAGGTGAGACAGAATAAAACGCGCTCGGCAGATCGGACTTCCTGCATGTGGGATTGCTCCTCCCGGCTTTAGCACGAACGGGGCGATAGCAGCCTGCGTGGTGTCAGCAGACGCACGGCCAGGGGTTCGCAGTGCTGCGTGCTCTGTGTGTGTGTATATGTATACATATATATATAAAATACATATATATATATATATATATGTATATATGATAACCAGGGGCTGTCTTTGGTGCTGTCGAGTTATTGATCTGTATAGGTGGGGACGTGCTGCGATCACTTGCGTGTCCTCGGCCAAGAGGCTCACGCCAGGCGCCCTGCCGTGGAGGGCAACGCGCTGTCCCGGCGCCCACGCACACGTTGTGTCAGCCGTGGGGCTCGGGGCGGCCCAGGGATCCCGCTGAGGGTTTTGTCCCCACCGTGTGTCCCACGGCAGATCCCGTGTGTGGATACGAAGCGTCTGGGTGCTCTCCCGCACGGCGAGCCGTCCATGCGCAGCCGGGCTGCGGGAATAAGGAGCGGGAAATGGTCGTGGGATTGGTCCCAAGCGGCATCGTAGCGAGTTGTGGGCAGGATAACGGGCTTGGCCCTTGGTGGCAGCCGCAGAGAAGCGCTGGTAGGACGTGGTAATTACTGGCCTTCGAGGGGTCTCGCTATGTTTCTAAAACGTGTGCCAGTCATTTTAGAATTGTAAATACAACGCTCGAATCGTTAACTTGGTGGAGAAATTCTTTTCACTGAGGATAACAATATTGAACGTCAATACTGCCTTAATTAAATTTTCTTTTATGTTATCTTGGCACCTCATTTTATGTCAGGATCACATTCCTAATGTGTTCAAAACCCTGTAGGATCCCAAACTTTATAGCTGTTGCTTTCTGTAAACCAGCAGCTTTTGCTGCAGTAGGTCTGGCTCGAACAATGATGCATTTTGAAAATGCCTGCAAAACGTGAAATATGCCTGCTCTAATAAAAGTGGAGGTTTTAGGCAAGCCTAAGGATTTTAATATATTTACAGAAAAGAGATGCCTGCTATTTCTTCAGTTATATTTTCATAAAGTTGAGATATTTCGCTATTAGGAAAGATGGAGGAAATAAATCTGAAATACTTGTTCCCCACCCATTTTTCCTTCTGCCGTTCTCATCCATAAGATTTAACGGATGGTAATACAACTCAGGCCTCTTAAAAATCCTAAGTTTTGTGAGATAGCTATTGTCTACTGCTGAGAACCCTTGTGAGTCAAAAATGCTTCCTTTGGACACTGGGTTTGTTTTGTTGTTTTGCCCCCCCCTTTTTTTTTTGTTTGTTTGGATTTTTTTTTTTAGTAATTTAAACTCTGGATGCAAATGATTTTTCTGTTTTTTTTTTTTTTCTTCTCCCTCCTCTCAAGTTCTGTGATGTCTGCAGATATCCGATCGTCTCTGTCTTGTGCGTAGCATGGTCCTTTCCTGGCAGCTACGCACATGGGGAAAAAAATGTTATCAATAAGTTCAGAGGAGCCTTAGCAGAATCAGAGAAATTTCAAACAAACATAAAACAAGCCCTAACCCCTACGACGGGGAAAGTTTGTGTTGCGCCAGATTTTAACAGCTTTCTTGTTCCTTTGGTGATGTGTTAGAAGCGCAGGTGATTTTAATTTTCTCGTACAGAGAGGAATGGAGAAGTTTGGAATTTGCATGCATGATCAGGACCTGTGTTTGGGAAAATGTAAACTCATCACAGTGGAAAATGTGTTGTTTGGAGTCTGAGGGTGAAAACAAAGCTGAGGATTTTGGAGAGACTGCCTGAGCCAGATGGCCTGGTGCATTCCCAGTCTGGCAGCCCAACTGCTCCCTCCTGTATAATATACAGCCATTTGTTCTGGGATATTTACGCTAGAGCTGTTTCCATGTGAATGTTTGAAAACCATTAAAAATGAACATATTAGGAGAGATAAATTTATTTAATTTGTGTGAATATGTTGATAAGCAGGAGGTGTATCAAAGGCACAGGGAGACCGGATAAAATAATTAGGTGTTGCTGAAGGATGTATGGAGCCGCCTCGCAAGAAGGACCCCCCCTCGCTCTGGACCCGTTGCTGTGCACTTGTCTGGGAGAAACCCATGTCAGGATGAGTAGAAATGTTGTCGGGTAATGCGTGAAGGCTCGGGGAGTGCAGGGTTAAGCGTTGGAAGCTGAATAAATGTAATGCACTGAATCCGCAGTAGTTTTTGTATAGATCCATAGCGGATGCGAGGCTAAAGCTCCCTGGGTGAAATTCTGGCCCATCTGAAGTCAATTGCCAAACTCCTATTGAATTCAGCAAGGCCAGGATTTTATTTTCTCTCTGTGTGTATGTCTGCATACGTCATTACAAATCATTTTGGTTTGTTTTTTTGAAAAGACCCTCATTCTAATGGGTTTTTCTAATGTTTTTTTTTTCCCTCCTTTTTTTTTTTTCAATGAGAGAATGCAGGAGATAGCTTGTTGTGTGAAGCAGATGAGGGATTTGGAGGCGAGTGGTTTCAGACACTGGTGATTTCGCTCGCTCTCTTCCTCTTTTAAAATCAAGGCCACGACAAAAGTGAATAATATAACGACCATGATCTCATTCCTTCAAGACTGTCGCTCGTCGAGCTCAGAAAGCAGCATTGCTAGACTGGCAAATTGACGCCGTGAGACGCTTTTGCCCTCGGTTGTACCAGCGTAAATCTGGATTTATTCTGGAACAGTTAAGAACAAAACACGGCTCTGTATTTTTCTAACTTATTCATCGACTGCTTTACTGCTTCATCCCACTGTCTTTACTCAGGCAAAGCTCCCACTGGTTTGAAGGGGAACTGTAGCCTTGATTTTTATATTATCCCCATCCCGTTTTCTTTTTATGAACTCCGTCACTGAAAGGTCGAGGCGAATTGTTACGGAGGCACTTGTAGTCCAGCAGGGACTGGGATGTGCTCAATGCAGCAATCTGTTTTTGCTGGAACTAGTGAATTACATTTGATTTTTTTTTTTAATTTCACTTTATTTCACTGGCAGTTGGGACGTCTTGTATGTCAGTGCAAATGTTTAGGGGCCTGTTTTGGAAATGCGTTCATGCCTGAGGGATCCTTGCTCCTCGTAGAAAGGCTCTGTCTGTGCATAACGGTTTATCAAGTGGAAGGTGAGGTTTTGGGGGAAAACGGTGAAGTTGTTAAAGAGAAGAAAACATGTTTTGAGAAGCTGATGAAATACGTCAAGTTACAACTACAAGAAGTAAACAAAAGGGAAAAAAACAAAGTGTATAATTTCGTATTTCCTTTGCTGGGGTTCTGTTGTGCAACTCCGGTGTGTATTCGCAGGCTTATTTTTAGCTCCGCTGTGGTCTAAGTTTATACACAGTAACTTTCACTCTATCTCTCATTAATGCGATTCCTGTTTGACAAAATTGCGGCTGTGTCAGCGCGATGTGGAATTGTGCCATGGTGACCTGGTTTTGAAACCTGAAATTTAATAATTAGAGGAAAAAAAAAATCAAGACCATTCTCTTAGAAGTGTTTTTTTACATCTAAAGTTAAGACTTTTCACAGCAGTAACGCTGTAGACCCTCCCTGTAAGAAAAGTACTCCAAGACAGCTATAAAGATCTGAAACTTTAGCAGAAGTTCCTGTTTCCTTTTTGAAACTAATTGTAGAGTCAATGCTGCAGAGAAGCTTGAGGGAGGGTCGAGGGCTGCCGGGCTCTCTTGCTGGCACTCGTCGTAGCCGGCGCTCGGCTTTGCACACCTGTTTGCACGAGGAAACTGGGCAACGGGAATGGGAGCTGGGGCCGAGCCGCTCAGAAAGGAACTCAGTGGTGGCTTCCGCTTCCCAGAATTTCCTAGACGTTCCCGGAGAAGGAAGATGCGTGGGAGAATTCCCGCTTTTGGGAAATGACGATGCGTGCGGCGCGACGCGAGGCCGTCGCGCAGACAGGGTCTGGGGCGCGTCGTGCGTGCGAAGGAGGGATCGCTGATGTTAAGCACATTCGACAAGGTGATTACGCACCGCGGTGTTGACTCTGCCTGCTCGTTATTGCTATTTAGCAGAGTTATTTAAGCCCGTACCTGGAGGTTAAGCAAGCAGAGCAGCAGGAAGAGGAGAGGAAAAGGAAGCTAAAAAAAAGGAAATTTGGAAGTTGTGATTTGTCCTCCCTGGTGGCTCCTTTCACAAGGTAGCCCCCACTGGGTACATTTATTTTAAGATTTGGAAGCCCACGAACACCAGGCCAAGCCCAGCAACCCTCCCTTGGGCACTATTCCCGCATGTTGCCCATGGATGAGCAGGGGCTGGGGAATGGAGGCGGGGAGTGGCTGCCTCCGACGTCTGCTCCCATCTCTGCCCTTTCCGACGCTGATTATTCATTATTATTCATTGCTGAAGGACAGTGGGTGCTTTCCCTCTCTCTGCCATCGTGATGGCCCTGCTGACCCCACGGCTCACCAGCTGCTCACTTATTCCTCCAGTTTGGGCCAGGAGAAGCCTGTCTCCACCTCAATGCATGCAGCAGAAATGGGGATCCTCTTTGGCTGGTTTTCCCAGACGGTCTTTATCATGGTCAGTTGATGGGAAATGATTTTTTTAAAAAAAGTTGGATTACTTTAACCTTCCTATGGCATCTCAGGGCAACACGGGTTGTGGATGGACACCCTGCAGCCTTCCAAGGCCCGTGCAGAGCGGCTGTAGCTGAACCAGGGTGTGTGGTCCTTGGCAGTCCGGGGGTGTCTGGCCTGGACCCCCCGTCTAGGCCACGTACCCAAAGGCCCCGGGCCCCTTTTCCTCCCCAGCAAAGAAGCCTCTGGGGAGAAAGCACGTAGAGAAACTGGAGTGGAACAGTTAAAACTGGCATAAATGCCACAGAGCTGTTCTTAATGTTATTTATGGAATTGCTAAATCATTGTAGAATGCTTGCTTTTAATATTGCATATTACTATTAGAAGGGAGTTGAAAATCAGCCCCTGCCCCTTCAGCGCTGTGTGTGCCAGGATTCGTGCCCCAGCCGTGGGTGCAGCACCTCCTACCTCAGGGGCTCAGGAGGGACAGGGAAGAGGACCCCATGATCCCCCTTCAGACTATAAATACCTGGATTTTTCTCATTGGGATTTTCCACGTTTCCGTCTTAAAACTGTCTTATTCCATAAAATACTCTTCATCCACAAAAAATTCTGTTGTTTAGTATTTTCAGTACTGACTATTTTTTATTATTAGCTGCATATCAGATGTCACTTTATCTGCAGAGTTTGTTTTCCTGTCACCCTCATTTTTTTCTTTTTCTTTTTCTTTTTCTTTTTCTTTTTCTTTTTCTTTTTCTTTTTCTTTTTCTTTTTCTTTTTCTTTTTCTTTTTCTTTTTCTTTTTCTTTTTCTTTTTCTTTTTCTTTTTCTTTTTCTTTTTCTTTTTCTTTTTCTTTTTCTTTTTCTTTTTCTTTTCCTCCATATGTTAGAGGTCACAGGGGTCCCACCGCGGGCCAGGGGCAGAGCTGAGGCTACGGTGAGGGCCCTGCCCGCCGCTCCCTGCTGAGTCCCAGCTCTGCACCAGGTCCCAGCGCTACTGAGAGGTGCTGCGAGGGGCCGTGCTGGGGTGGCACTAGGGCAGGTATCGCCCTCCCGGCCGTGTTTCCTCGGGTGGAAGGCAGGGACAAGCGGCTGGAGTGGCTGCAAACAGCCCTGGTAGCGCTCGGAGGGATCCGCTCCCATTACCGGGGTGTGCACGAAGCGCCGATCCCGTCTGCGCCGCGGCCGGGCCGCAGGGAGGCCCTGCGTGAAACGCGACCGCCGCCGTGTCCGTGCGCAGCTCGGAGGGCTTCCCCGCCGCCCCGAGCCGCGGGGCTCCAGCCGTTTGGTGCTCCGTTTGCTTTGGTGTCCCTTGCACTCGCAGGGCTGCCGCTTGCTTATTTATATCGCTCCAACTCCGGGGCTGCTCTGCAGACATCGGTGGATCACTGGGTTCATGCGGAGAATCAGGGCCGAGCTCTTTCTGGAGCTCCCAGTAAAATGCCTGGGCTGTGCTGTGCACAGCTTTCGAATTAAAAATACATGAGCTCGCGCTTTCTTTCCTTTTTTTTTTTTCTTTTTAATGAATAGAACCCAAATTGTGCCAAGCCTTTTTTTTTTTTTTTTTTTTTAATGCTATTAGGTTTATATTTTATTCTGAATTGAAAAGAAAATTGTGGTTGTCTTGACTACTAAAAAAAGCCCATCCTACACACTGCTTGAGGGATGTGCAGCAGAGAGGAGGGAGTTTAGCTGCACTCAGCTCGTGTTGTTTTCCAACTGCAAATTTCAGAACGGGTTCGGCTGCGAAGGCGCCGGGTCGTAGCTCGCCGCTCGGGCTCAGCACGCCGGGACTCTGATGCATTTTTGTTTTATTCTTTCCAAACTCAACTTGATGCACGGCTAAAAATGTGTTTTTGTTTCTAGGCGATAGTATATGAAGGCCAAGACAAGAACCCAGAAATGTGCAGAGTTCTGCTCACGCATGAAATAATGTGCAGGTAAGAAATACCCTGCTTCCAGTTAATTAGTGATGAGAAGATGAATTTTGTGTCTCAAAATCTAGGTTGAACCTGCAGCTATTTTAGGGCTTAAATTTATCTTTCTTGCATTTAACAAGCCCAAAATAACACATTTCTGTGTGTGTAATTAGCAGCAAGGTCTTGTCACACCAGTTTTCAATTATTTATAGAGAGTGATTCTTAACGGAGCGCCGCTGGTTTGCATTTAGACGCTGCAGCCCAGAAGAGGTCTCACCGAAATTAATAAAGTCAATTATAGTCTTTCTAGCAATAAATGTCACTGCTCCCACCCCCTGCGATAACTTCCCCAGTAAAATGACAAAAAGGCCTTTTTTGGTTTTGCTGGACATGTGTTCAGAGTTGAAATTGGGAGCCCCTTTTTTCCTCCCCACCTCCCTGCAGTTTGACTTTGCCTGAGCTGTTTGCGCACGCGGCCTGGGCGCCGCCAGCACTACCCCTCCACCCCAGAGACGTCTTTTGGTCGATTTTTCTTCCAACATCCCCTATACAGATTTGGCCCCACACTCTTTTCCCTTGTCCGTGCCTGCCTGGTGCTGGTCACTGAAATACAGTGTGGTTAAATATCTCCTCTCCCTAATGCGGCACTTTTGCAGCGAGTGGCCGCTTCCTTCTCTTTTCTAGCTGGTAGCAATACGTGAGGCCTCTGCTACTTCCCTCCTCTTGCAGAGAAGTCAGCATCTTCTCATAGGGCCCCACAACACCTATGCGAGGTTGACCTTGCAGTCTCATTAAAGTTGGTGGGTGTTTTTCCATGTCTGAAAAATTCATTTGTTACATGTTATTCGATGGCAGAAAATAACTCCCTGGTGGAGCGCCGGGCGTTCTTGCATAAGCTCATTGTTATAATCAAGTTGTTTTAAGACTGTAAAAATGCCATTGCATGCGTTGTAAGTTTTACAAAACATATTTACTAAAAAAAAAAGGAGTAACTCGAGGGTAAAAACTAGTCCCCACTTCTGAGAGAATGAACTTGGATGAGAGTTTCCTGATGGCGGAGTCTTAGACAAAGCGTTTCCATGAAATATTCTCTGCCGGTTAATTTATTTTATTTTTCCCTCACCCTTCCTGGGGATCTGTCTGCTCTGCCCCCCATGGCAGCTCCTTGATGATAAACCCAGCTTAGTTTTTTTCTGGAAAAACTAAAGACACAGCTTACTATGGCATGAGACCTGCTGGAGCAGGCAGGTACCTCCAAGGAACCCAATCCCTGCCGCTGCTGGGAGCCGAGCGCAGTTTCGCTAAGGGCTCCCGAGCCTCCTCGTCCTTTCCAAATGGAAGCCCAAGCCATGCTGACAACCCGGGATTGCCTGAAAAATCCTTGGCCCAATTAGCACTGCTTTCACACCAAATAGCCGGCTAGGAACAATTCGTGGAAATATTAAAGGAGGTCCCTGACCTGATAAGGCTGAAGTGCAGCTTTGCTTCGTTCCTCAAAGTAGACCAGTGGCACAGGGCAGGCTGCTCACGTGAGCAAGAAGCAGCACTTGCTAAAGTGTCTATGTCAGCAGGGTCCACATCTGCTCGCTGTTGGGCCTGGAAGATGCACCTTATTGCATCTCAAACTGCAAGGTTTTGAGGCAGGGTTTATATCTACCTGCAACTCTGTGCGAGCACCGTTAGTCAGAACTGCAGCTTTTTGGGGGCTGCAGCAGTACTGCAAAGCAGACGGTACCAGTCCTGTAGTCAGGACCTGGCCATGGGGCCAAGAAAGCCGACAGGAGCCCCTTGAGCAGCAGCAAAGACTCGTTCCTAAACACGTGAGGAAGAGCTTTGTGCTCCTCCAGCCGACACTAAAGGCCTCTGGTTCGGCTGCCTGCACAAAGGCCAGAATTGTATACTTTGATGCATTAATTTTCTTACAAATGCTTTGGGAATATAAAGAGTAATAAATAAATTGTAACTTATATGTAGAGCTAAGTTTTAACTGAAAGACCAAATATCTGCATCAAAGATTTACAGCCTTGTCAATATACTTTGACTGAGACAAAATTATTTCCATTCTGGGAATGCTGAAAGATGTGCTATGTCATTCCGGAGCAGTCTTTCTCTTTATTAAAGCAGTTTACACTTTCTTCGTTCTTAAAATTCATTGGATCAAGAGCTTTATTCTTCTTGTATTTGTTTACTGCTAGTCGCTGCTTTGGGCTTCATAAATATAAGTTAGAAGGGTGGTGAAAAAAAAAAAGAAAAAAAAAAAAAGAAAAAATCTGACCATGGTAGGCAAATGTTGTGTGTCTGATGGAGTGGAGGAGATGTATTCAAATTTCTCACAGCTCATATTAGAAATTACCCATTTCCCTGTCTGCCCATACATTTGTAAGAGGGTGCTGTTTGTTTACCAGGCCGCTTGACCCTATTGCACAAATCTGTCATCTATTGTGCTGCTAACTCTCTTTTAAATTGCAAATCTGATGCTCTTTAGGGGTCTGGAAGGAAAAAAAAAATCTCTCTCCACACCATTCTGTTTCTCTTGATTTCTTGCCTGTTGTAAGTGGAAGTTGGGATGTGCTGAATTTGCACCAGGGGTGCAAATGCAGCCTCAATTATAAGCATAAAATTAGAGTCTGTTCCCCATTAATCAGCCCGGCTAATTGCTATGCACTACCATTAGCCATATGGTGTGAAAGACAGCTTGCTCTCCCTAAGATGAAATTTCTTCATTTCAGACATGAAATAGTGAGGCCTCTGTATTTTAAAATAGCTTGTTTTAGATATTTAATTTCTAAACAACTTTCAACAGTGCTTTCTATCAAGGCTAACTGCACAATAAAACTTTGCATTTATGTGACAAATCTGTGTATTTATAGCGTGCTACAGCCCTGGCAGGGATAAGACAAAGAATCCGAATGCATAGGAGAGGCCTGGCTATGGCAGCCTAGCGGGATCGGGGTCGGCTTCAGGTGGCTGTTTGTGCCCCAGGATTTCACTGTGTTTTGTCAAGCCTAAAATCCCCGCTTCTGGCCAAAAAAAAAAATCTTAATAGTTGGGAAGAATTCCCCACCCCAGTAGAATTTATTAGCATGGTAGGCAGCATGGGGAGGGACATCTATAGTTAATAATGCCTCAACAATTTCCATTATGAAACCTTCAGTGGCTTACAGCTTTGCCAAACTTAAACTGTTCTGGCTGAAACGTCCTTTGCAGGGTGTCAGCCTCAGGCTGACTTTCTTTGGAAAGTTTCAGCTAAAACGGTTCAGTGATTTCTGAGAATGAGGTTTGAGTAAAACGCGACTTTTGCTGCGTGCAGAAGGGAGTCCTGCCGCCGGTCCCGCTGTGAGGCCCTTGCCCCTGGCGCTGCCGGCCGCGGGCGACGGCGCCCGGCGTTGGCCTCGCCAGGAGCGGCTGCCGCGTCTCCCACGCCGGCGGCGCGTTCGAGTCTGGTGGCCATGGATGGGGAAGTTGCCCTTGCGCTGGCCACGTGCCACCGCTCCCCCCCAAAACCCCTAATTCCTCATTGTTCGGTGTCCCCGCGGAAAGCCCGAGCAAGCGCTGTGGTGCGCGAGGAGGGAGCTCGGCCGCGTGGCGCTGCTGGCCCTGGCGCTGCTGCCTCCCGCTTCAGTCCTGGGAAGAGCGAGGGAAGAGAAGGCGGATACGGGCCAAGGCGGCTGAAGGGCAGGAGCTGCCCGGAGAGCCTGGGATGAGGAGTATGAAGGGAGGCGGGAGCAGTGCGTCCCAGCCTCGGGAATGCCTCTGAGGGGCAGGATGGGGGCAGCACCAGCCCCAGGATGGGTCAGTCAGTGCCACGGCTGCAGCGCTTGTCCCTCTCGCTTCCCGGCAGCCAGAGGATTCTTGGAAAAGCCTCTGGGAAACCTCGCACTCCTCCAGGGAAAGTGGAGGGTGCTGTCCCTTCAGGATCTTTCTCCCAGGGTGAAGGAGGCACTAACTCCCAAAGCCTCAGCGTGGAGCCGAACACAAGCGCTCCCCGTGTCCTGCAGCTGGCTCCTGAGGTGAAGCTTCCTGGGGGGTCCGAGAGCGGCAGCGCTGCACAGAAAAACTAGGGGGAGGCATGGGCTAAACTTCCACCCTGGGAAAAAGCTGAACAAGCAAGCTTAGGTTTCTTTATCTTAAAAAAAGTAGATCGAGATGGGACTTTTGGGGCCTCCCTCTCCATCGCAGGGCAGCCCGCCACAGGGAAACACCACCGTGCTTCTCTCTGCCACCTCAGAGGACAGCGAGCTCTTTTGCTCTCGTTCAGACTTTCCGGGACTTGTCCCTGGGAAGCCCAGCTCAGCTGGAGACTCTTCCGCAGCCGATCCCCGTCTCCCTGAGCTGGGTGGCACCAGTGACTCCATCCCTGCGGAGCCGGGAGCGAAGCGTCACCATCCTCATCCTCGTGCTGGGAAGGTGCTGGCCCCAGGCGGCGGTGACCGGCCGCAAAGCCTGGGAGGCTCTGGTGGCCGCATCCGTGTCCCTCGGGCCGGCTGTGGGAACGCCGGGGACCGGCCCGGATTCGCCACAGTCACAAGCACGGCATTGTCTTAACTCCTGCCAACTCTGGTTCTCATTACGTTTTAATCATTTAGAAATGATTAGCAGTTTTTATTGCCTTGTTTGTGGGTAAATTTTCTCACCCCACACATTCGAGCTGCACTCCAACGACGAGGCCTTTTATAGGCAAAAAAATGCGCCCCCTAAACACCCACGTGACTACTTACCTACAGCGTGTTTTATTCCTTCCTAAATTTTAGTGCTTTCTGGGTGCCAAGGCTCTTGTATTTTTTGGTGAATCAATTGTGGTATTGTGCTGTAAAATTAAGCAGTTTTTTTTGGCAATCCTGAACAATGTAACTTCCACAGAAATGAAGATACCGCACATGTGTTAACTGTGAAAAGTTTCAGCCCTGAATAGTTGCCTTGAAGCTTTTTGCAGTGCAAAGAATTATGTATTTTCCCCTCTTTGAAAATATATATATATATTTTTTTTTGGAAACCATGTTTAAGCAGGCTGTTTTTGTAAAAGGCCCCTTTTTTGTTATCTTTAGTGTGGTTAGTTGCTTTATTGGTAATCTTGGTGGGTAACTGTATATTATTCACTCTATTGTTCAGCAGCACAAGAGAACCTTTGTCAGGCTCCCGCAAGGGCTATTTATCTAGCACGGCGCTCCTGGGGACCCTTCCTGTGCTGGGTCCTTCCACCTCCTAGGGGAAAGAAAATAGTCCCTGTGTGAGGCAGCACGATGCCCGTTACTTCTACCACTCACCCCGAGCTGGTTGCTGCAATAAGAGTCACGCCGGGTTTTTTGCGACACCTTTCAGAGCCAGCTTGGTTGCCTGTGGGTGAGGTTAGACAAAATATGTTGCAACAGAGAGCACAGTAAGCAAACGAGAGTCCCCCTTGCTGGTACCACCCATGATGTGGCCCCTGTGTGCAGGATCCCTTGGGTTCTTGGTCCATAGAAGGTGCCCAGAGGGACTACAGGAACCCAGAAGAGCTTATGAGGATCTGGAACTTCTTGGGTTTTCATTTTTTTTCTTGGAGCCTTCCTGTCAGTGGGAGATTTTTTGTGAAGTTGTAGGATAGGAGCTTCCCCTGCTAGATGGACTTTGACACTCAGGCTCAACTGGGGCTTCCTCACTTGCTCTCATGGGCTTCAGCTGGGCGAGCAGGGCTGGATGGGCCGGCCCCAATGCGCTTCACCTGTGACTCCAGCCAGGCAAACCCAGGTGATTCTCATCCAGTGCAGCAACCAGTATGTGGCTCCTGAGCTTATATATGGCACATCTGTGAGCCCAGCTTTTGGTGGGCTATAACCCCTTGGTGGGGGTGTCCCTGGGAGTGTTGGTTAGCTTTGGTTTGGGAGCAAGGAGCCTTCTTGGTTCAGCAGGGCCCCAGTCTGAAGGTCAGTGAGGAGCAGGACTTTGGCAGCTTATGTTTCTACACTGCTGTGTATGACCTGGTGCGGGGCAGCAGCCCCAGAGCTGCGCTTGCTGCAGTGTTAACAGTCTTGGAAAACTCGTTTAAACAGCCAAGCTCAAGCATAAGATGTTCTGCTGGTGGCCTTTGTGCTTTGGCTTCCCCTGTTAGCAGCACTGTTGTGTAGTGGGAGCGTGGTTGAGATTTGGGATCTGGGGGAGGTTTCTCCACAGCTGAGCACCCAGCTCTGTGTTGAAAGTAGGACCGTTGTGCGGCCATGCACCAGAGCTCGGCGAAGGATGAGCCGCCCGGTCCTGTATGCACACGGGGCATGAGGCTACAACGGGCATCTCTCCTTGTTTTGGGCAAATTATTATTTGTGAAAGGAGCAAAGCCCCTTTCTTTTTATATTTTCTGTTGCTAGCCAGCTGTGCAAGAAGTTAAACACAGTAATTAACCCATATGTGACCCACTGCATTTGACTGATTTGCAGACAGGGAAGAAGGGTAACTCTAGCTGGCAATTTGAACCTAGTATGTTCGTAATGATGATTTTACAGAGTAATGGTCGCACTAAATCCTTTCACTTTTGCTCTGTAGCCGCTGTTGTGACAAGAAAAGCTGTGGTAACAGAAATGAGACTCCATCAGATCCAGTGATAATTGACAGGTAAGGACTGCTATTGTTTCCTTCTATACATATATATTTTTTTCTCTCCTCATTATGCTGAAGCACCTGCCCTGTGTTGCTAATGGGGAAGAATTCGGAGTGTCTGTGGATGAAATTTTGTTTTTGATACCAAATTAGTTGTGCTTTGCAATTGTGATTGCCATGCAAGGGCCATGTGGGATATAACGGAGCGACCTGCTCTCTGGAAGGCTCCGGTTCTCCTAACTGATTCATGCGCAGCACGAGGATATTTTTCTTTCTGACTTTCTGTGGCTCAATTCACATGCTGTGCCAGGGAAGCTTCAGGAATAAAATAATAATAGTTTGTGATTTATGAAATGTGGTTGGGTGCTTATAAATATTTAACTTTTATTTGAAAAATGTTTGAATCATTATCACTTTTAGCTACAGTAGTTCTGTTGGATGCAATCCATCTACATTTTACGGTTTTTATTTATGCATAAAACAGTTTAAAAAAAAAAAAAAAAAAAAGGTCTGCAAACTAAGGGTTTTTTCTCCTCTTATTTTCTTTGCTTGGAATACTATTTTGACTGTATTGTCAGTTGATTAATTCATTTTTGCCTGCCTTAATTATCGTATTTTTAAACAGATTCATATAACTAATCAGACATCTCCGAGTAAATCATTGCAGTGCAATGTATCTATTTTAGCTATTCTGAGCAACATGTAGCTTCTGTGCTTGCAATTAGGCAAAATGGTACCAAATAGTCATTTTTACATTTTAATTGTTGAAACTCCTTGTACGAAGTCATGTGTGATAACTGGGTGGTTATGTAGCGTTACTCTGTAAGAGTTAAATGGCCAGGAAGGACTGAAACTGTCTGTCATCAGCTAGGGAAAGCAAAACCATTGCACTAATCTGCAAGTACAGTGACCCTGGAGGGAAACTACCTATGCAGATAGAAGCTAGAGGATAGTGCGGAGCGCTGCTCCTTCTAGTATTGGCCAAGTTAATGCCAGCTGTGTTAAGTTCAAAATGCTTCTGTGTGCGAGGTGTCTGTTTTTATTGGGGGGCGGTGAAAAAAGGGTAAAGGAGAGGTTGATGTCTTCATGTCAAAAGCGAATTACAGGGAATATCACAGTGCCAGGCGAGGCTCGGTGCTTACGCAGCCTTCCAGATTTATAGTTCTTGTTCGAATTTGTTAAGAAAGTGCATATATTGAGAGCTCATAGCAGATGTTTTGATTAGCTGTAATAAGTAATTCTGTGAATGTTTAAATCTCAGAAGATAGATGTATCTATTTTAACTAGGCGAATTTTCATCTTCTGCAAGCGTTAGGTAGTACTAGGGAAGGTGGAGGGAGGGGGAAAAAACTAGTGAAATCTGTATAGCGATGTGCTTTATAAGCGTGCTGCAGAGTTGAACACTATAAACACAGCGTTGAAGTGGCATTTTGAGTGACATGAAAGCCACAAAATTCACATGAATTTTTCATTGTAGTGAAAAGTGAGATGTTAAGATGCTAATGGCAGGTTTAGGGAAATATTTTGTTTAACTATCTAGTATGCAAAACCGAGTTGCAAATCATTTTAAATTATGAAAGCCAGAGATGCTGCCTGTTACGTGCTTTCTACAAAGCGAGCAAAACAGGTACATGGAAAAACAGACTTAACTTCCTAGCGGTGATCAAATTATCAGTATTCACGTGAATAGATGCAAAATGTAACACTTCTGAAGATTATATTTAAAATACTAGCTAAACGTAATTTGAAGATTATAATATAAGCCTCTTACCACCCATGCTAAATCACATTTTGCTTGTGAATGGGTTAAGCTTTTAAGTTCTTCGCTGGGTTTTAAATTGTGACTTTGATACAGAAGGTTGATATGACTGTGGTTTGAATAACATCTGATTTTGACCTGTTCCTGTGGGCTGCAGTGGTATAAGAAATTTGACTCAGCAGTACTGTAATTAGCCCTCCCTGTGTTTTTTGAAACAGGATTGTGTTACCTGGACTGCATTAGTGTGGCTTCTATTGTTGCCGCTTCGCATCTGTCCCAGCAGGGCACTTAAAACCTTTTCTTGGCCAGGGCTAGTTCAAACAATTTAGGCCAAATAAGTATGTGCTTTCTGCAGTTGGTGGCTTTAGTGATGTTTTGTGACATTTATCCTATTCCTTTTTTTCCTCCTCTTGCTTTGGAGAGGATAAAGTGATCTATACAGAGTGTGTGTGTGTGTTTTTTTTTTTTTTTTTTTAAACTTAAAATGAATCTTTTAAAATCCATTAAAATGCCTGCACAAGCCAGAACATATGTTTAGTTGCATGCTATTGTCACTCCTGCATGTGCACAATTTTAAACTATTATGTCAATTGATATGCAAAACCATATTTAGCTATTTTTATTTGCATATGAGCTCACAGAATTCATTTACCATTTGGGTTAAAGCACTCCCTCATGCCTTATAGTCTGGTGATAAAGTCTTGCCTATGGATTTAATAAAACTCTTACATTGAATCCTATGAATCTAAAGAATCTGATTTAACATAGATTCTATCTGTGGGATTTTTGACATATGGACTTAGATGGTAATGGTATCCTCCTTTTACATTCTGGAATACTATTTTGGATTGATTAGTTCTCTTTGATGCTAGAGATACTTGGGATGGAGAGAGCTCAGCCTTTGTGGTGGCTTAGATAACTTGGTGAAGATGCTGTTTCACAACTTCAAAGTCACTTTTGTTGTGTCCTTTTTCAAACCCTAGATATGTGTGAAAAAGTGTATATTTTGTTTAATCAAAATGCGGGGCCTAGAAAAAAGAAAAATCTGTGGGCACACTTGAAACAGGATATGACTTTATTCTTTCTAAAAGTACTTTGTGCTTTACTCTGTTATAGTATCAGCAGATGTAGTGGTGAGAAGGTCCTAAAGGAATTTATACTCATACAGTGATCTAAATTTTCTCTGGGAAACAGTAAATCTACTATGCTGGTAGAGCAGTAATTTCTAGGAAGTTTCTTGGAAACCTGCGTATGCCTGAATCGTGTTCTCAGCATAGCCTGTGTATTTTATCACTAATCCAGTTACATGTGTTCTGATGAAGCTCTGATGAACAGGAACTCATTTTCAAGGGGTTTTATTGTCACAATACAAATGCGCAGTTCGTCCTCCAAGTATAGTAGTTGAGCTGTATTGTAATCATACTTAAAGGAAACAGAGCACTTCCTGTTATTAAATTAAATTCTAGATTGATTTAACATTCAAATTGTAACTCATATTTGAATTTAAAAGGTTTGCAATAAAATTCCTGTGAAGAAATTGAATAAATTGTGGTTTTATTACCACTCTGGATATCCCAGTGTCCTAACCTTTTTCCTTACAGTTATCTTAGTTCAATAAATAAAACCTCATTAGACTATTCCCATTTCAATGAGTTTATTAAATTTTACAGGAGTAATTAGCATAAGCTGTGCTAATTTTTCTGGAAGACTAATGAGAGAGCTTCCTAATTAGGTTTGCTTTGTAAGAATCAGAAAAGATGATAATGACAAAAGTCACATAGGGGAGAAAGCGGAGCTTGATATCATTCCTGGGTTCAGGAAGGAGGCTTCTCTCTTGGCATTCTTTTCCAAACTTTTAAACCCAATTTCCCACTGTAGAGACCAGTATTTAATGGCATTATCAGTGCCTGCTAGGGATTTCTTTACCTTTTATGGCTGCATCCAGTAAACAGTAGTCCTGTCAACTGGTAAAATAGAAATAATCATTGCAATGCCAAATATAGAGGCAGACAAACTCTGTGTGAAAGATCACGTTCTGTCGACCGATCTGTGCCCTGGAGCTCCAGGGTGCGATGTTGGGTATTGCCAGTTTGGTAGAGCAGAGTGGGGAGAGCATGTGTTGGACCATAATATCTTTTTACCACATTATCAGTCTTCACAAAGATGTGTTTTAACACATCCAAGCATTAGAAAGGCCGGTGTGACCCTCCAACAGGCTGTTTTGACACCATCCGTATGGGATGCACCATCGGATGCTCCTGTGTGTGTCCATGGTGCTCCCAGCCAGTGTGGTTACGGAGGGAGCTGACTTGCCTACATACATTTTTGAAATCTTTCAATCTTTAATCTGAAAAATGTTATGACTGTGCATAGGATTTCACTCCTCAGTGACATGAGGAGTGGGTGACTCTGTCTCTATTTTGCTGCTTTGTGAGTTGCTGGGTAGTGGGTTGTGTTTTAAGGGCCTCATTATCTTGTCCTAAATATGAGGCAGGTGGGAAAACGGACTGTGTTGCACTTGCTCTCTGCTCCTACAGATACGCTCGTTGGGGAGATGCAGCAATGGCTGCAACTTGCAGTAGCTTTCCTTGCCCAAAGAGAAGGTAAGGGAAAAGCAGGAGATCATGGGATAGCAGGCCAGTTTCCAGAAAAAGTGAGAGGAAGAGGGTGGGCACTTTGCTTGGGAGGAAGCTGCCAAGAGCTGCTTTGCTGCAGGGAAGGGATCGGTGTCTGCAGCTGATCCCTGGCCAGGCTGCAGGGCCACCGCTCTGTCACAGTGCTGGCATCATGGCAAAGTGGCAGGAGGTGCCAGGAGCTTTGGCAGGTGGTGCCAAATGGATGTGAGGAAAACCTAGCGCGAGGGCTGCTGTGGCGTCCGTCCCTCGAGTCGTGTCCCTCTGGCCCTGCGTGAGGCTGTGCTGGCTGAGGTGCTGCGTCTACTGGGGATGTGCTGCAGGTCCTGAGCACCTGGGGACAATGCACTTTTTATTTTTGCATGCAAGAGGGCAGGCACAAGTCCCTCTCTAATAGACATCAAGACATAGGTGAGGAACACACCTGGACCAGAATATTTGGACGTTCTCTTGACTTTGGTACTGGAAAGTGCCCACCTCATTGCTCTGTCCTTTTCAAGGGGGTTGGGGGTGTAGAAAACTGGGCAACAGAGGATACCCCCCAGCACCCATGAGGGATGTGTCTCAGGCTGTCTGCCAGCCTGGCCCTCCCCATGGGGTGTTCAGATGGGCACAAATTGGCCCCAAATGCCCCAAACCCACTCATGGGTTCCCAAAGCCATGTAGGAGCAGGGAGGCACTGAACCAAACATCCTCCAGGATTTGCTTATGATGGATGGGCTACGAGGGCTACGAGGATGATCAGGGGCCTGGAACATCTGACCTATGAGGAGAGGCTGAGGGAGCTGGGCCTGTTCAGCCTGGAGAAGAGAAGGCTGAGAGGGGATCTAATCAGTGTATATAAATACCTCAAGGGAGGGAGTGCAGAGGACGGGGATGGTCTCTTTTCAGTGGTGGCCACTGATAGGACTAGAGGAAATGGCCGGAAACTGAAACATCAAAAATTCCATAGGAACTTAAGGAAAAATTTCTTAACAGTGAGGGTGACAGAGCACTGGAACAGGCTGCGCAGAGAGGTTGTGGAGTCTCCTTCTCTGGAGATCTTCAAAACCCGTTTGGACGCAGTCCTGTGCCACGTGCTCTAGGTGTCCCTGCGTATGCAGGGGGGTTGGACTAGATGATCTCTAGAGGTCCCTTCCAACCCTAAGCATTCTATGATTCTATGATATATCTGAAAAGCATTTCCCAAAGAGCATTTCCCATGTGACTCAGTCAACCAAAGGCACTTGGAGCCTTAGTAAAATAAATGGGAGACTCTGATGGTGACAGCTTCTTCTCTGGAGAATCGGGCAACCTGCTCCCCCTCTGCCAGGGTTCCTGGTGAGTGTTCTGCTAGCCCTCTTCTGGGTAGAGAAACCACTAAAGCTGCAGGTAACTTTGCAAGAGTTCTTGCAAGAATCTCTCATGGCTTCAGTCTAGGGATTGACACATAGGGCTGTCTCTCCAAGCTTCATTTATTTTCCTCCTAAGTTTGAATGAACTTGGTCAGGGGCAAAGTATCTTCCATTTATTGTTTGTTTGATTTCTCCCCTGCATTCAGTAGTTTGTATAATTTCATAACTATTATGCAAAACCCTAATTTGATCTCAGCTTCACTCAAGAGGTTTATGAATCTCTCAGCAAACCTGTTCTGAGTTTTCAGTTTGTTATAAAAACCCCAAACCAGGAAAGTTTTATGTGGTTTTGGGTTTCACTGCAAACATTTCACACTAATAGTTGCTTGCTTCTCTCAGTGATGCCTTTTGCATTTGTGGCAGGTGCTTTGGGCTTGATTTTGCTGTGATCCTATAGCTGATTATTCCTGTTTAACATCAGGGAGGCTGCTGTGACAAGGACGGCTCCTTGTGTTGGATGCCACTACCTCCAAGGGGGTAGATGATCCCATTCCTGCAGAGAAGTGGTTCTCCTGACACAGTTTGAAAGTTGTGTCTGAGATTATTTTCCAAGGAGAATAAAGGAGTCAAGCACCAAGCCTGCACTGGAGACTACCCTATTGCTCCTGGCCTTTGACCATTGCTTTTACTGCCAACCCATGGCCCTGTCGCTTTGGGACACAGCAAGCTGTGTGTCCTGCTGCGCATCTGTCCGGGTAGGTGCACCCAGAGCACACACCAGGCCTGGGGTTTGTGTGTTTGTGCCCCAGTCTGCAGGACAGCAGCGCTGGCACTTTGTGCTCTGAAAATCTCTGCCTTGGTCAGCAGGGATTAATGAGTTTAGGAGGCTGTTGTCACTGCTCCTCAGGCTCCCTATCCCATGTTAACACCTGATTGACTTCTGTGTTTGCCACGGCATCGGGAACACACGCAGGGCTAGCTGAAAAAGAGAGGGGAGAACATATTTGCAAGGATCCTACCCAGTTTTAATGCAGTTTAGCTAAAATCGTTCTGAAAATGAATTTTCAACTCTTCCATCACTTATAGGCAAGATGACACTGAGCACTGCTCTGCAGAAGCTTAGGTGTAGGAGCAGTTTTGCTTGTGTGAGCAGCGTGAGCCTTTGCATGTTCCTGCCACTGGAACGTGTCCTGGTGCGCAGTTGGCCAGGGCTACAAAAACGCCGACGCTAAATTCCAATCTAATTCAGTCTGCTGCAAGTGCATAATTCTAATACAGCATCTAGCTAATGAAGTTAAAAGAGAATGAAAAACAATTGCAGGTTTCTGCGTGAATCATGACTGAAATAACTTTCTAGAAATATGTTTAACACCCTCTTCAAGCAAGTCTCTGGCTCAAGCAATGGTAAATCTGGTGCAAATTTTCTCTTTCTCTGTAACATCAGTGTGTTTTTTGTTTTTGTTTTTCTGTAACATTTCTGGAAAAGTACAGAAAAGCCATACAAAGTTCCTAGTGTGTCACATCAGGAACTTTACATAGGTAGTTTGTGATCAGAATATATTACTTTATTAAATGAATGTTTACTTTTTTCTTGCGACTGTATTTCAGAGGATTTTTAAAGCTGAACGAATAATTTTCTACCCACTTCAAAATGGTTTTTGGAAAGAAGAAACAAGAAAACAAATTTTCTGATGTCAGTATGTGAATTATATGAATTAGTTATTAAAAGTCCTTATTTCAAGCCACTGAAATCATATCCTGGGCTGCAGTAAGGTGACCCAGATATGCAGCCTCTCACTGCAATCATTGAACTGCTATGAACAGTGCAGTTTTGTGTGTAGCTTCTTGCAGCCTCTAAAGGTGTAGGCAGATGAAGATAACTTTAAAAAGAGTGATTTCTCCAATTACAGGCTTTTGTCCAACAGCAAATAAAGATTTTGGACTAGCAGGATTCAGTAGGGCAAAATTAAATGCCCTTAATCTGGCTCAACTCCGAATTTGGCAGCGGTTTGGGATTCTCTGTTGCAAATAGAGCTGCCGTTGCCCCGTATCGCCTGTAGGCAGCTGCTCCGTCCTGCAAAGAGGAGGGTTTGGGCAGGGGCTGAGGTGGGCGCAGTGCACGTTGAGCGAGCGCAGCCCTCTGCTCCGGGACTGTTTTCCTTTTCCCACTGTCAGCAACGTGCAACTTCCCCCTTCCCTCCGCCTTGGGCGGGAAGGAGGGAAAACACAAGAATCCCCCCAACCTGCGCGCGGCCGAATCAGCAGAGCTTCTGATCGCAGCATCCAGCCCGGCGCTCCGCAACGAGGCTGCCTCGCTAACCGTTTGAGGCACAATAGGTCCGTAATATAATATAAAAAGTAATGGTGTTGGCTAACACATCCTTAATAAGATATTGTCCGCGGCTCTGCCATATGCTACTGAGCGGGCTTTCCCTCTGCGGGGCTTTTGAGTTCGCTCAATAAGATTATTTCAAATACTCTAATCCTGAATCATTGACATGAATACAAAAGCCTAGTGACATCTAATAGATGCCTCTTAGCTTTGCTTTTCCTCTTGTTCCTCTCCTTTGGCTTCTCTTTTTACCTGACAAAAAGCTTACAGACACTTGGGCTCTGTCTCTCCATGCCAGCATGTGGGTCCCCTCGTGAAATATAAAAGAGCAAAAAGGGCTGACATAGGGCTGATAAGCCACAGAGCAAAGGACCGTAGATTAAAAGTAAATGCCAGTAAATCCTGCCCTGTACACTCCGTTGTTCTTTTATTGCTTTCTTTAACTCTTCCAATGCTGGGCTAGGACCCAAAGAGTTGAAAAACGGGAGGTTAAAGGGAGGGGGGAAAGAAAGGGCAGAGGGGAGGGAGAAGGTGGGATGACGCTGGGGTCCTAAGTGTCCTGTGTGCTCAGGTTCTCATCTCTCTGTCTCCCTCCTCTGATCTCAACTTTCTAATCAGAATTGAGAACTTCAACAAAGTTTATTGCACCATTCGGTTAGCTAAAGGCTTAGGTGACTTCTGAAAGATGGTTTAAAGAAAAACAAACTTTTTTTTAAAAAAAAAGTCCTCAGTTGACATGTTTGTCACCCCAGAGAGAATAAATTTTGCATAAAGAAAACTGTTAAGAACTGCTCTCCCTCTGTGAGTGTCTAGCGATAATACAGGATCTTCCTCTTGTGAGTGTTATCCTCTGTTCAGCCTCTTTTTTTTTGTGGGAGGCTTTTCCAAACTGTTCATGAAATGACTCCATAATTTGCCTTTGGCACAAGCTGTTGGTGCATCTTTGTGCAGCACATCTTTATACAACCGCGTCTTTAACGAGTTAAAAAGAAACTATGGTTGAAGTGTTGTCACTTTCCGTAATTCCCGCTGCGATTTTGCAAGGAGCCTCTTGTGCTTTCCTGACCAGGATAACCAGCCACTTCCACCCAGTTGAGTCAGGTCTTTGCTGTAATCTCCCCGAATATAATCTTCCAGTTAGATTTTTTTGGCATCTCTACTGCTCCATAACCATTGGCTGTCTTCCCAGATGTTAAGTCACTTTGATAAGTGGATGTTAAAAAAACCCACTTTACCTAGTTCAGATTTTGCAGAAGGATGATACAAGGAGAGGAGAAAATGTATGCCAGCTTCATTATAAAGTCTTTTTCTCTAAAAAGAGTAAAATTAGCCCCTCTCTGAGCTATTAAG
Organism: Tinamus guttatus; assembly: GCF_059628265.1. NCBI lineage: Eukaryota > Metazoa > Chordata > Aves > Tinamiformes > Tinamidae > Tinamus > Tinamus guttatus. Next base: position 813,255 of record NW_028288689.1, read on the forward strand.
CTCTAACGGGAGCTGCTTCCCCTGTCTGCTCCTGCTGCTTTGTGGTGCTGGATGCCACTGGGGATGTAGGGTGAGGAGAGGACCTGGGCATGTTGAGTGAGAGGGACTGAATTTGGCCCATTTTAGGGGCCAAAATAATTAAAAATAAGTAAAATGATCATCTTTTGCTCCTACTGCATGTTTCCTTCTGCTGCATGGCAGGGAGCATCCTTCCTTGTCCAGCTGCTGATGCTCCAGGCCGAGGGCAGAGCTGGCTGCCCGTGCTGGTGTTCCTGAGGCTCTAACAGCAACTCTAGAAAAGCCGTTGGCTTCTTATCCCTGGTCCCCACGAGCCCTGTGGGCTGGAGGTGCCGGTGCCGCTTGCAGAGCCGTGGGGAGCGGGGCGGCCGGCAACGGAGAGCGCGGAGCGAGCGGCATCCTCGGCCCCTGGGCTGATGGACGAGGAAATCAGTTGCCTGCGTCTGCCTTTCCCATTTTGATTCCCCATTTTAAAGCATGGGGAGTTCAGGTGTAGCTCTGGCATTGTGAAAAATGGAATAACCTGCCCCAGTCATAGGAGAAGGTCTTGCTGAAGCCTCCTGTGCTGCTATCATGCTCCTCCTGCCAGGGGAGAGGGCTGCTGCTCCCCAGGAGCTGCCCTGCTGTGACAACAGTAACTTAATTTGTCAGAAATTCCAGGAGCATTAATACATCATGCCCTAACGCGTCATTAGTGTGCTACTACTCTCGCAGTCGTTGGCATTTTTTCTGATGTTGGACTATATAAACGCCCTCTGAGTCGGATGGGCTTTCACAGACTTGAGTTCCCCCGTTATAATTGTAATTGAGACACCTATTTTCCCTGATTAATCCGGAGAGTTTGTGTACAGCAGTCAGCCTTGTTGACATTCACAGCCATTTGTGCTTGAAAGAAGAGCGTGCTGTAAGTTAAAATCATGCCACTTTACAATAACGAATATTAAAAATGAAAAGTGTGAGACTATTCTTGGGGAAATAAAGGAGAATTTTGGGGAAGCTTTTTGCCATGGTAACATAGTTTTTGCTCATTAATCTGTCAAACATGAAGCAGGTTGCAGACTATACCATGGTGAAACAGGGCGGTGTTCCATGGGGTTCAGCTCCTGGCTGCTGCCTCCTGGCCACGGGGCAGGGAGGGTTAAGGAGTCCTGGGAGCCCCATCCTGTGCCCGGCCGGCTCCATGGGAGGTGCTGGGTGCCACAGGGTCGAGGACTGGAGTTGAGCATCCTGCCTGGCGTTGGAGCATGGAGCTATGGATGCTGCGCCGATGCCTGCCACGGGTGCTGGCCCTGAGTCCCCAACATGAGTGATGTAGGATGTCCTTTGTGGGTGCCACGCCATGGATGCCCACTGTGGCTGCTGGCCATAGGTGTTGTGTTGTGGGTGCCACCATGCCCTCCATGGGAGCTGCAGTGCCTTGCCATGGCTGCTGGCTCTGGACGCTGGCTGCTGAGTGCTGCTTTTGGGGACTCCTGTATCTCCTAGGGGAAGGAAGTCTTTCCTTGGGCTCTGAGATAAGGTGTCATTCATGAGAGCAGGCGCTGAACTAATCGGGTTAATTGAGAGGCCCTGAATAGCTCTCATTGAGCGGCTCCCTCCTTCCTGCCCAAGGCAGATAGTGCAGACCGGGAGATTACCAGGGCTTTAGACTTGCTCACATCCCTGGATTTCACACTGATTTCAGGATGACGAGTGTCAGGACAGACAAGCAGCTCACGGGTCGTGTGATTTAGCTTTGCCAAGAGCAAGTTGTGTGTATGTGGGTTTTTTTTTTTTTTTTTTTTTAACATGATTTTCTGTGATGTGGCCAGATCCTCCTGTCTCTCCTGGTGCTGACGGGCCTGGGTGCAGTGCTGGAAGTTGCCCTGCTGCTTCGGGAGGGATGCAGAGCACTAACGCAGGCACACGACAGGCTCTAGATTGACCTGCTCTTGAGTGTTGTTAATATTAAAATTGTTTCAGAGCTAACTTGTGGCAGGGTTACAGGAAACATTAATTTTAAAAAGATGTTGTCAGTGTTTGAAGCAGATAGCAGTTAGTTTTATTGCTTTTATGGTATCATTTCCCTTTAAGCCTTCCTAATCGGAGTGGCTGTACGTAATTTTATTCAAGTTTACCAGAACGTGAAAGCATTTCCCTCTGGATGCTCTCGCCAAATTAGGAACATCCCGGCTCCAAACCTCACTCTAATCTCCCTACTAGCCACAGTCTATTACATTTTCTCTGCAAATATTGTAATCGTTAGAGTGCGAGAGAAGCCCAGAACAACAAATTCCACGGGAGGAGCGAGGTCCTCCTGGCTGGGCCAGTTGCTGGTTTGCAGAACCAACTTCTCAAGTCTCTGTTACTGCCATCAGGGATGTCCTTCCTTTCCTTCTAGCCTGGAGAAATTAAGTATTTGCCATACTTTATTAATCCATTTTAGTGCCAAATTCAGTTAGACATTGTGACCATACGTCCTGTCTGAAGCTATACGGGCCCTGCTGCCGGTGGGGTGGTCGATGCGGAATCCCAGGGTCTCCTGAGGAAGCTTCTCCTGTGCAATCGTGTGACTCCTATCGTGTGGGATATTGAATAGTGGCCAAGTCGGTAGCTTGGGTAAAAACCCACTCTGGAAAAGAAGCCTCCTGGTTCCTTAAAAAAAAAAAAAAAAAAAAAAAAAAAAAGTTTATAGCAACCAAAATGATTGATTGCTCAGCTTTGAACAGATACCTTTAAGTGATTTGATTTCTTTACTGCCTGGAATATAATGACTTTGACTCTATTAATATCCCCTTTAGCACAACTAAAGTATTTTTTAAAAAGCTGAAATTGTTTAGCGCTCAGCATGCTTGGATCATACCATGACCTAAATACTGTTATATATTCAAATATATACATGCTTACCTGTATACGTGCATGTGTATATACCTCTCCCCTCACAACTTTTTTTTTTTTTTTTTTTTTTTAGAGTTTTAGACTTGAACAAATATTCTACAGCTTCTGGGAATGTAACATTTATATGTTTTCACTTCTGCATATTTTTTTGCTGATGCATTTCTTTGGTGTTTCAGTGTGTCCTTTTGCACATATGTACATGCATGCTCACTGGTGTGCTGGTCTAGTGTTGTATTTTTTAAATCTGGGCTTTCCATTTCTTTAAATAACTGCTCCCTTTCCAGTCACTCAAATTTGGATGGAATTTTACTTCCTGTTTCAAAGGTCAAGGAAAGCTGACCTCAACAGCAGTGTTGAGGCTGCTGAATTATTCATATCATTGACTTTGTGTCAGCTTCCACATTTGTGCAGAGGGATGTTTTATTCATTTATCTCATTTAGGGACCTGCTCTGCACCTGTTTCTACCATTAAGTACCCTGTAATTTGCATTTGATGCTAATTTAGTTTCATATCAGCCTGGTCCCCCCTTGTTAATTTAATTTTCTAAGACCCTTTTCATTACAGTAGAAATGTTTCCCTCTTTAAAGCAAACATCTATACAAGTAATTGTATAAACTGCCTTTTAAATAATATCTTTTAGAAGATTCCACCGTTTAATTCCTTAATTCCTATAATTAGCCATGGTTTGATTAATGTTTCAAAGGGTTAAATTAAAATGCAGAATTACTCAAATGCATACTCGAATAATTTCCTCTCTGTAGATAACAGTTTTTGCATTGCTGCTTTTATGCTGCTTGTGATTCTGAATATTACATGTACTAACAAGTACTAATTTTCCTCGTGTAGTGATTTTATTCTGCTAACTGATAGCTGGGTTTTAAAGCGTAATTGTCGACGACTCCCTATTGCTGGGGGTTGCTTGATTTTTATTTATTTATTTTCTTCCTCCTGGAAGATTGTAAATAGTTAGGGAGAAACACTGCAGTGTGGAAGCGGCTCTAAGGATCCTTTCAGGACTGCGAGCAGTTTGAAGGGGCCCTTTCTGTGGTGCCCGGACACCCTCGCTCGCTGGCTGCAGGGCCTGGGCACCCTCACGTGTGGGTTGCGCAGGTGGGAATTGCGGTGCCGCAGCCTCCGCGCGCGGTTAGACCTTGGGAAGGGCCACGTGGTGACTCCCCCGCCGGGTCCCCCGAAGGCCCTGGGGCTCGGGAGACGCTGGCTTGTCCCGGTGCTGTTCCCAAAAGCCCGTCCGTGTTGGCGCCTGCCCCGGTGCAGCCCAGTGAGCTGCAGCTGCGGGCACTGGTGATGCTCGCGGTGAGGAGGCTGCCAATGCACAAGGCTGAAGCAGAGCCTCGTTTTTTAGGTTTTGCTGCTGCCTCCTGTTACAGAGAAGCCTCCTGGGCTCCGGCTGTGTGGGCAGAGCGAGAGGCTCAATGTGGTGTGCGGGGTGAATCCATCGGGCAGAGCTGTCCCCAAATTTGGATCCTTGCAACCGCTGCCCATCGACTTTATCATATATGTGCAGTAAGGACTGCAGTGCCGGGCATTTCCTGAGCATTAATGACCAGCTGGGGTTAATGGCCCTTGCTTGTGCCTTGAGCCATCAGCTCCTCCTGACTGGTCATTAATTCCCAGGAAAAGCCCTCTGTGGAGGTCATTATTGCTTAATTATCTCCATACACTTTAATGCCAGTTTTGACAATGTACAGTCTCATACTTTGAGTTATAGGTACTTTATAATTCATTAAATAGCTTATCATTAAAACTGCAGATGATCTTGATTATTATTTATTAATGTTTTCCCTTTGATTTCTTTTTCCCCCTCCCTGAACCTGGCGCTCGGGTGCTGTAGTGTGGAGGGCACAAAGGTAGATGGAGCCGCGTCCTGCCACATAGCTCTGCGGCCATCAGTGAGACGAAAGGCTCAGGGCTCAGCTCGATCGCGCCACTGTGCAAACCCCTTTCCTGCCAGCATGCTTAGCTGGTGGGGAAGATGACGTGGGACAGGGTTAGACCTGCTGAAGGGCTCAGGTAGTGTTTCTGGTGAGAACGTGTGCCTTGCAGCCGCACCGTACCCCGATGCGTTGGCTTTTCAGCCGTGGGGCTGGATGGTTTGCAGAGCCTCCTGCACTGCCACAAGCTGCTCCGAAAACTCCTCTGTGCTGCCTGAAACAGTAGAGTGGTTTGAAAGGGAGGGAATGGGCAAGCCAGACTCCCTGCACAAACTTTAAAGGTAGCGTGTCTTGTGAGGATTAAAAAATGGGAAAGGGCAGGACCAGACTGGGCTGCTCTGCTGTTAGTGCTGTTGGGCTGGTCCAGTAGCTGGAGCTGATGGGGAGGTACTAACTGAAAAAATGAAAAAAATAAATAAAGGCAAAAGGCAGCAATGTAGTTTAGTTATTTATTTAAGAGGCTAAAAGATTTATGGTAAAGTTAATTTAGGAGGGCTGCCTATTCTAAGTTGCGCTGCGTGCAGAAGTCGTCCTTGTGCGAGGCTGCGGGACGGGGCCGCGCGTTGGTTATTTATTTTTCCCCTCCCTGCTCTCAGTGGTGGCATTGTGGGCAGCCATGAATCGCTCCTCAGAGCGGGAGCTCCGCCATAAATCGCGGGGCGGGCGCTGCGGGCGACGCGGAGCCGCGGCCTCCCCGCGGGAAGAGCTCCGGCCCCGGGAGGAGCGGGAGCTGCACGGGGCAGTGCCCAGGACCAGGGAAACCCCACGGTGCAATGAGCCCCTCTCATAACCTTTTTTTTTTCCTCTATTTTTTTCCTCTTATTTCTTCTTTTTCTCCCCTGCTTCCCCTCTCCTATTCTTTTTCCTTGCTAAAAGCCAATAATAGGGTTAAAAATGCCACTTTGGCCCTGTGGGGCATGGCATTCCTTGAGGATTTTTTCCTGCACAGTATGTTCCGTGTCTTCCTCTCAGGCCGCCCTTCCCGCAGAGGGAACTTTCTCCCTTTGAAGGAGTGCAGAGAGGGGACTCCCCTGTGAAAGTGTGGGGTGTAGGGGACGTGTGACACCTTTTCCCTTTTCGACATCCACAGAATTACTGCTAAGTCAAGCTGAAAGCCTTGGGATTAGGGAGCTCTAGAGTAAAGTTACATTTTCCAAGATGAAAATTGAGCTCGATATTTAGAAAAAAGTAATTAGTGGCCAGTTACGTGTCATAGGCTGTAAAACCCAGCGTGATATTTTGCTAGGGAAAAGCAGAGGCATTCAGGTTTGTTACTATATGAACTATAAAATTAGCTTTATTTACATTTATTTATTTCTTCATGCTTTCTAGAGAGCAAGCGTAGCTATGAGAAATCTTGATACATTTGTTTTTCAAAAAGAATAAATGGCATGAGTAAAGAAAACATTGGGAGGAATGGATGTGATCGACAGTGATGGTGTTGCCTTTTTTTAAGGTTTAATTTGAGGGTGGGAGCCCTGGAGTCGCATTAGATGGGAAATGTATGTGCGCAATGAAAGGCTGCATTTGAATGCAGCTTTTTGTTTACATTTTCAGCAAAACCAAGATGACACAGCTGGGCATGTTCAAAGGGAAATAAAAATAGGAATGAATAAATAAATAGTAATAAAGAATAGTAGTAAATAAAGAAATACATATTCCTCTGCATGGCAGAGCACTGCCTGTCTGGGCACATGGTGCTGTGGAGGGAACTGGTGTGGGTGGCATTGGAGGGAAAAGTGGAGAGGACCTTGAGTTTGGCCGCCCAAGGGTGCGAGGATGGGGAAGAAGGGAGAGCTGGGCAGCTGGATGGGACTGGAGAGCAAGTAGGGTCTAGGAGCAGCCCGGGAGATGAGGAGTCACCAAAGATTTACTGGACGTGTCTGGATGGAAGGAAGGAGCGAGCCCGGCGGTGGGTGCGTGCAGGAGACCTCCAGCTGTGCCCATCTCTGCTGCTTCTGCATCTTCATCCAAAGCTTTCCCAACTGGCCTTGCTGCTCGCTCCCCGTTTCCCTGCCCCTGCAGCAGGCAGCTCGAGCTGGACGCTGCACTGGCGGCGCAGGCAGCAGCCCTTTCCCGAGGCCTCCCACTCCACAGGGATCAGGGAAGGGCCGTGCAAGCCGGGTACCTGCGCTGAGCTGGGCACCGCTCGGCTGCGCCGCAGGGCTTGGCTGCCCTCGGGCGCTTCACCCAGCGGGTGTGAGACCCTCCGGCCGCAGCTAACCCCAAGGCAGGTACCGCCTTTTCTAACGGGGGCAGTTTGAGAGCTGTCCCCTCTCATCAGTGCCGGAGCCGCCATTCGTGCCCTCTGTGAGGGCAGCGCTCCACGGAGCCCCGAGACAGTCTGGTCCCCAGCAGCGCTTAAGCTCCCTCCTGGGAGGCTGTTTCTCATCCAGGAGCAACCTGGAAGCATCTGACTCATTGGAAAGATCTTTCCTCTCCTTGTCAACATTCACATCCAAGTGGTTCCCCGTGTGATTTTTCTTGGGTCAAATTCTATTTGCTTTAGCAATGCGAGCAGCCCCAAGGACCCTCTCAGGAACAGGATTTACCTCTCTGCCTCAAAGGGCTGGTTATATCTGCAGTGCTGAACCTTGCAATGCTCTGACTCGGTATGGATTTCTTCCCTGCCAAACGAGCAAATGCCTCTGGAGTTCCTTGCTGCTCCGTACATCCTGGAGATTCTCTCAAGTTGTTCAAACTCACATTAGTATTACCAGGGATGCTTAATTAGAATAGTTTTATATCGAGTAAATATTTTCTTAAATGCATAATTGATTGTGTGGGGAAGGAAGAACTGCAGCAATGGAAATCATACATCATTTCATTATTAATGGCAATGTCTAAATAAAATGCAGACCTTGTCATATTTAATGGATGGCTGAGTACATTCGGCTTTAAAACACAAACTATTTTTTTTAAAGGTGCCTGCATAATTTCAGCCAGTTTAGGGGGGAATTATATTTTCAGAAGTGCATATGAGGGGGTTTAAGCTTGGAGGACATAAACCAGTTTTTCAGAGCAAAACCCTCAGGAAATGGTCTTGGAAATGAATATTCCTTTAAAGAGTGTTTTTTTTTTTTTTTTCCTCAGAATAAGTTAATTTAGGGGTGGTCTTACAAATTACCTAGCACTCAATGATGGACAAGAAGGGTGTAAGGGCTGGACGTTAACGTTGTGCACGTTAACGTAGCGAGGCGGGAGCGTGTTCTTTGGTGGCTGAAGCTGGAGGTGGTGACGCTGGGCAGCTGTGGCCGTGGTCCCTCGTGTCACCGGGGGACGAATCCTGCCCCTTGCCCCGTCTCTGCTGTGAGGGGGGACGTGTGGGGCTGGGGTCCTGGCAGGATGGGCACAGCACAGAGCGGCTGCTCCGGCCTCCCAGAGCGCCCGAAGAGGCAGAGGGGGAAAAGCTGGAGGGCACCAAAGTCCTGGACTTCCCACGGATGGTCAGACCGAAGCCAACAGGGCTCTTGGTGGGACAGGTTTTCCACGGTTCATTGTATGACAGAGGCGCGAAGGAGGTTCTTGCCTCGTGTTACAGAGCCTGAAGCTCCTTTCAGCAGAGCATCTCAGTGTCATCTCCAAACCGTGCAAAGCTCGAAGGATTCGCTGTGTTACCCCTGCACGAATGCCCGTGAAGCCTGGGGTGCCTGTGACGTGGGCAGGTGCCAGACCTGGCATGCATGAATTTTTTTTTTTTCTACCAGGGTTGCCCTGTCTGTGCCCCACTAGTGCCAGGACAGGAACCCGTCACTGTGAGTCACACACATGATGCAGATTGTCCTTGCTTGGGACTGTCCCCCGTGGTGCAGTGACAACCAGCAGCTGAGCAGTGACTGGAATTCCAGGAAAAGAGAACAGGGTGGCTGCAGAAGGGGGGATGAAGAAGCACGACCGGCCTCGTGGCAGCCCCAGGCTCATGTGGCCGTTGGCGATTTTGCTCCCCAGGGCTTGGGGCAGTGCTGTTGCCTCTCCCGTGTCCAGGGCAGGGCGCAGAGTCCTTCAGATCTGAGCTGTCGAGAGCTCCTTCTCATCTCAATCTTTAAAATATTGCAAATAGTTCATTTGTTTTAAAGCTTTAAACTCAAGCCTTTGATGTTGCTTTTAGGAAGTTAAATAATAAAGCACAATGTTCTCTAAACGAGGGCTTTTGTCAGAAAACCTTGCTTTACAATGAAAAGAAGGAAAACATAAATAAATGATACTCAAATATTTATAAAGGTATTCAGCAGATCAAAATGTTTCATTCTGCCTTTATATTGTTGCTTCATGTCTCCTTGTCTGGGGCAATTTTTTGTTTAAACTGTGCATTGCAGGATATATTTTGTTTTTTCATGTCATTAATTTGAAGGGCTTTACAGAGCCCTTTCTTCTGGGGAGATGGAGCATTCAAGGGGTACGTATGGAAGTGTATGAGCACGAGGGCATTGGCTGTCTCTCTTGGGCCTTGCTGCCCTGAGTTGGGCACGCGGGATGGAGCTGGAAGCAGGGACACAAGGGTGCTCCATGGCAGGGTCCCTGGCTGGCCCTGCTGCCGGCTGCTCCCATCGAGGAGCCTCGGACATGTCTGACTGGGGACAGGGGCTCGGAAAAGTGTCTTGTGGTTGTCGCTGGGGACCTTCAATGGGTTTTAGGATGTGGTTCTGAATCTGTAGTGTTTGTTGGTTCCTTTGACACAACCTCTTTTTTTTTTTTTTCTCTTTTAAAATTAGTAAATTTTATTTATTTAACTTAGACAAGCTTGGTAGTACAGGTTAGCAAAAAAAACAGACTTATTGCTGAGTAACTTTAATTCCTCCAAGTGAGCTGTAGTTTTTGATCCTGGAAATGCCAAGATCCCTGGGATTCTTGTTGGAGAATGAGATTAGCTTTTTGTGTGTGTATGTAGTTTTGAATTCAAAGAACTATGGGCAGGCAGCAGAAAATTAGTGCAAATATATAAATACAAGAAAGCCTTTTTTAAAAGAGAATTTGAAGTAGAAATAGGGAATTATTGACGAACGATGTAGCCTAGGAAAACAGGAGTTTTGCTACCTTTGTGCTTGGGTATCCAGCTTTGCTTCATGGCTGATGTGCAAGGGGGAAGTTTAACTGACACAAAACACCGACTGCTCAGGGCAAGCTGTTCTGAACGCTGTTAGTGCTCATCCAGGGGAAGGTGGTGGGTGCAGGGGCCACGAGCTGCTGTGATCCAAGTAAATAATCACAGCAAAGCCCCGGCGCCTCCGAAATGAAGGAAAATAAAGTTTGTCACACGTGGGCTCTGCTCAGTTGGTCGTGCGCGTGTCCTGATGTGGGGCTGGAGCCGAGCGCGGCTCCTGCTGCCCCCAGCCCCAGTGCAGGAGACGGGGCCTGAGGGCTGGTTCTAAACGAGCAGGCACAAAACCAGGTATGCGGCTCCTCTGCTCCAGACAGGGCTCTCACTGCTTGGCAGTTCCACTCCAGCTTCAGTACATGGGAAAAATTTCTCTTCCAATTACACAGCAGTTTTGTGGTGGCTGAGTGCTATAAATGGGAACGCTTTGCAGCCAAAGATATCTCATTCATAAATCCCACTGTTCCACTCTATAATTTTTCTCTTTTGGATAGATCAGTTTTCTGTGGTCATATCAACCACAATCATGCAAGCAAAAATGAGTAGTTAAATATTGTGACAGTCCTATAAGTCTTCTTAAGGTGTTGTGCATAGCACAGTCAATCAAAAGTGTCACTCGTTGCACAAAAAGGAATTGACCCTTCAATAATATTTTCCAGTGAAAACTCTTATTAAAAATATACCAGAGATATCTGGTTCGATTGGTCAATTTATAAATTTGCTTTAAATAGAAATATTTTATTACTGCTAAAGTTGACTGCACGTGTGCTTCCCAGGCACATGTATATACATATGCACAGATCCACTAGGGCCATAAAAATGCAGGCGTGCTATGTATGCGCTCATACGTTATCCTTATATGCTTGCTTACTTTCCAGTGTATGTTTATGAATTTAACATGACTCTGCCTCTCCATTTGCTGTCCCTGGGAATACCTCTAGTAGGCAAACTAAAAAATGAAATACACATCCTAAGGAATATCCCCATAAAAGAAATAGCTCCTGATCCCAGCACTCGTGCTCCTGCAGGCATTAGCATACAGTGTAGCAGGTACTTTATTTTTATCCAGATTCAGAATGAAAGACTTGGGGTGCTCAGCATGCTGGGGACCCTGTGCTGCCCCAGCTCCATAAATCAGCTGGTTCAGGTGAATTCGTGGAGATTTTTTTTTCCTTAACTCTAGAGCAGTTCTGTCTGTCTCCAAGCATATACTCAAGCTGAGAGGTCTGGTGATCCCCTAATAAGCACGCGTAACTCCCATTAGTGTCAATGGGAACTCCACATGCCTATCAAAGGAAGAACAGATTCATATACTGTGTGTGGGATCTGAAATGCAGATTTATAGTTCGTGTTGTGTTTAATGGATAAGTTCTTTGGCAGAGAGCTAAAAACTCAGAGGTGTTTATAACATTCCTGGTTCTCTTCCTTTTGAGCTAAAAGCAATAGCAGAACTTAAAATGTCACTACCGTTCTGTTGTATTAAAAATGTACGTATTTACAGCGAGTGCTTTCCCCCCCTCCGGCTCTTGTGATTTTTCTGTAATGGTTTTCCTGTTTTTAAAATCTCGCAGATAGTGACCTCCAGGGTCTCGGAGGGCTGGACGCGCTTGTGTGGCCAGAGACCAAGCTAAAATGAAAGATTAAAGCGATCCTGAAAGATTTCCTGATAGGCCCTGGCCAGCGCCGTTTCAGAGAAGAAGTCCCCATGTCCCCGGCCCTGCCACCTCGCCGGGTGTGCGGCCGGCAGCGACTACAGGGTGGCACTCTGAGGATTTACAGAGAGCTTCAGTAAATAATTATGGTGTTTTTTTTCCTTTTTTGTTTTGTTTTGCTCTGTTTTCAGGCACGTTCCCCTCTGTCCAGCCCCTTTCGGAGGGGAGCGGGGAGGCCGCACCGAGGTTCCCCTTGAGGAGAGGCCATGCGCGTAGAGCAGTTCCCAGGATAACAAGGACTGCAGGGCCTTGGGGTGCTCTGGAGACAGGGCTGCCTCTAGCTCCCCTGCCACCTTTACTGGTCCCCCTAACAGCATGTCCTCAGGTAGCCTGCAACATATTTCAGGCCCTTTTGCCTTCAGAAGTAACATTTACTCTCTGGAGCCCATGATCCCTCCTGCTGCTGGAAACGAGCCATGAGGCTGGGGCAGGAGGACGCAGGTAGGAAGGTCGCAGTGGCACCTTCCATCCCAAGGGGAACCCACATGGAGGCAGATACAGAGGAGAGGGGCTAACAGCACTAACAGACCCTTCTCCATGCGTTAATAACGCCTGTTCACTGGCCTGTTGTAGGGCGAGCACCTTTTCCCTAGTACTTTAATTACGCTTTAAGTGCAGTCAGCGCTATAAGCTTCTTTCAAAGATTGCATAACAGAAACCACAGCTGATCTTTAAAAGCTGTTCTTTTTTCCATGTGTTTTTGGAGGGAGATTGTGATTATAAATAAGAAAAGTTTGATAGCTCAATTACTTTAACTTGATTTAACAGCTTGGTTTTTTTTTTTTTTTTTAAATTATACACGAAAGCTAAGAGAAAGGATTGATAATGTAATATGTAGAACACATTCGACATAAAGACTGCAAATCCTACATCGTACCATTGGAAGGGAAACATAAATGCGTGCTGAAGTCTACAGTGGTTTTATTTTAACTAGTATAATATAACAACGTGATATGCTGTGAAAAATAAATAACTTTTGAAAATGCATTTTCCAGGAATGAAAGTAATATTGAAAAATGACTGAAGTAATCGCTTTTGCATGGATTCTGAGAGCAAAAGAGAGGAAAAGAATAATTCAGAACTCAATGCAGGCTGTTTCATGTGAAAACACACAAGGATTTCTATAAAATAGTGCTTAAGGCTGTGCTGTATATCTGCTGACGGTCAGAAGTGCTGAACTTGGAGTCATCTCCTTTTTTTGTGAGCAGTCTTATTAAAAGTGGTGCATCCTGCTATGCGGCCTTGGAGCGGCAGGATACGGCCTGTAGCCAGAGCGCTGGAGCTCTTGGCCTCCTCCTAAAATGTCATTTTTGCTTTTGTTACCACCGTTTGGAATGGAAGACCCTGCCCACATCTGAAATCTAATCTGGTTCCCATTAGCCACGATAGGAGCAGCACCGTGTCTTCACTTTTTGTGATTGATATGTTCTCCCTGGGAACTCTACCCTTGTGCTATTTGCATACAGTTCAATATCATGTTTTTTTTTAGCTCACGGTTCCAGAATATAAATGGTTGTAATTCTGCAAGACTTGAAGTATTTACCTTTATTTTAATCAGAGCAGTAACAGAACCCGGTTTAGAGATTTTGGGATCTGAACCTTCTTTCTAAAGCACCGTGTAAATAGGGTTTTCCTTCACGGGGCCCTTCTTGGTGCTCGTGTTTCCACCCGGCAAGCTGGGCAGGAGTCGCTGGGGAAGCCCCAGCTCGGTGGCTGTCCTGTTACATGGCACAGGGAGAGCATCCAGGCTCAGCTGCTGCTGCAGGAGGGGGCTTTGACCTCTCCTGCTCTTCCTTGCTTGTTCACAACCTCCTGCTAGGATGGATCTGGACAAAGGACATGGTGAAATGTCCAAAAGAGGTGTTTCATGTGGCTTGATGTTAATTTATATTAATTTCCTGGCGGAAAGTGTTGTTAATCTCCAATATTTTCTCTTAGACGTCATAGAACAAGATATTATACCTACAGCTGTATTAACTCACTTTTTGTGGAGCTTTTATTTTTGGTGCAAAACGGTGACTTGAGCATCCTGTGTATGAGGTGGTGCGTGGGCAGGCGAGAGGTGCAGTGCTTAGGGCATCCTCTGCATCCCACAAATGATGTGAGCGTTGGGATGGAGCTGAAAACCCAGAGCCGTGGCAAAAATCCCCCCTCGGAAGCGTGAACAAAGGACCCCGTGCGGGTTGCCCTGAAGAGACGCATTGAAACGGGAGAAGCCTCTCATTTTTCCCCTGGAGGTGTCAACCCCTCTCCAGGCGCGAGGGGGTTAATCCAATAAAATAAATATAAAATAGTCTCTAGGCTGTTGGGCAGAGCTGGAAGGGGTCAGGGGTTGCCGAGCTGCTTCACTAGCACACTAATCGATTTGCTGTCAAGGTAGTGGTGCTAGGGTTTCAAGTAAGAGAAGAATTGAGTGCCGCTCGGGCCCAATTTCCATAATTGCTCGCTGCCTTTAGTGTACAACCTTTTATGAAACACAAAAAATATATCACTGAATGGTATTGATTAGCCATTGGTCTGAATAATTCACTTAGTATTTATTACCTGACCCTCAGAGGTTAAATAAATTCCCCTATCTAACTTTGGCTTGGGAGAAATATTACTTATTCATTGAAATGTGGACTGATTATTACACAATAGGAGTGTATCTTTCTTGTTCTTTTTACCTCCTCGTGGAAAACTTAGTCCCTGCTGCATCTTAATGGCAAGAAGTTAAAGGGAAATATTTATTGATGGTCAGGCATGTTTTCCAAAATAAACGCTAATGGCTCCACAGTGATATTGCAGCATGTTTTTTTTTTTCTTTCTTTTTTTTTTTTTTTTGCCCATATTTGGGGTCAGATTTCAGGGTCAAGATCCAAATTCTCCAAAGTGAACCTTTTATGCAGAATGGTGAAATATGCACAAAGTTTTCCCTGCAAGCATAAAATCTGTGCAACATCCTTCTCGCTTGCCATGGGATCCAGGTCTATTTTTATAGCACTGTTTTTGGAGAGCTCCTGAAGGCTGTAAATCATCCTATCATATTAAGCATCCTCTGATAATTAAATTCTCAAAGAAAACAGAAACCTTTCCTTACATGAAAAGATAAAATTTAAACCAATGAACCATGGACAGCTCACTGTCATTACAATAAAAATGATTTCACATTACCTTAAAATGTTTTGGACATAATCTGCAGGGCACTTTATGGCTTTTTCAAACATTAAGCCAATAATCAATTATTTATCAGAGCATGCTATTTACATATTGCTTTTAGCATAGTTAAACAGTCCTTATTTTGTTGATGAGCTGATAAACCTCAAACACAATAGCATAGCTCCTAAATTTAATTATATACTCATTTACCATAAGATCTAGTCATCTAGATGAAATTGTTCAGTAGCTTGAAGTATTCCCTCCAAAAAGATTTCCTAACTTTGTGTAAAGTCTTTCCTCAGTTTCCTGCCTGCATCCTCCAGCATCCCAAAGTATTGTTTTTGAAGTTAGATGGAATTTGTGTTAGGTCAAGAGGAGGAAACTATGTGAAGTTTTTTTTTTTTTTTTTCTAAATGCAATGTAAAGGAAAGAGCCCAACGTGGTCTCGGTGCTACCTTGTGTTTGTTGATCGCTGTGTGTGTCTGTATCCAGGATCTGGGCTCGGCGTTTGCAGGCGCTCGGCACCCCCGTTCGCGGTGTTATAATCCGCAACCTCCTTTCCTGTATCACATAATGGAAGGAAAAGTCTGTCCGAAAATAATGGGCTGCCGTACGGACGAAATGCTCCGGCGGGCGCCCAGGTGGCCGGCGTCCCGGTTCCTGAGCACGGAGCTGCAGGAGGAGGATTTATGAGTATTTCGAGCTCTCCATCCCATGCAGCGCGTCCCTGGCCGGGAATTGTGTGGGAATGCTGCTGGATCAGCCAGCCATCCTTTGCATTCGCGCCCATCTCCGCTTTACGGTGCCCGGCAGATGTGCTTACGCACAAGGAAAAAGAGGGATTTGCTTCTCCCGTTGTCCCCAGCCCTTTGTCCAGGTAGAAGCATCCTAACTGGGAAGCACAAAGCGGGAACAAAATGATTTTAAAAAAAGCTTCTGATGCCATCTCAGGGTAATGTGGTGGTGAGCGTTGAAAGGCGTATGTCAGCTGAACGGTCTCATTTGGAGAGCTAATTAAACAAACAACATTTTTAGAGCAAGCTAATGTCATAATAAAGTTCATAACAGGCAAACAATCTATTAGTAAGAGGATCCTAAAAGGGCAGCTCTGTCCTCAGAGGAGAGGGTTCCTGTGTCAGTCAAGGCTCCTGGCTGTGTTTTCTCTGGGCTTTGCCCTCGTGCAGGTCCCTTGTGCCATGGTCCTGGTCCTGTCGCTGGGCTCTGTGATCTCCAAAGTTGCCTGTGGTGGGTGCAAAATCCCCCTGAGAAAAATTACAATAGTTTACCAGGTTAGTTAAATCTTGGCCTTCTTTTTGGCTTTGTGTGCGCTCTGTAGAGCAAAATTTCGTCGTGGTGAAATGCTGCTGACAGACCCTTTGGATAGACTATTTGGAGGTGTCCAAGGGAAAAGGAGGAGAAACTGCTCTTTTCCATCTCTCCTCCTCCTTTGTACACCTTAACGCATCCTGAAACACGCATTTTCTTTTCTTTTTACCTTGCATTTTATGTAATGTTTGAAAAGTGCTGTCAAAACAACTCATATGGGCAGAAAAAGTAATTGTCTTGATATGTGATGATTACATGGAGCTTAAGGAACAGCAGAGAGAGGGTTATTTTGTTTGCAACTTAACTAGAAGTGCCCAAGATTTCCCAACTGTTCTATTTTTACAAATGCAAAAGTTTCATAAAGGGTCAGATTTAGGCCCTTGTGTGGGAAACAACTGATACTGCCAGCAACAGGGCAAGATCACTGCTGTGTTGTGGTTTCAATGTCTTATTGCATTCCACGCATTGCTGAGCTGTATATAGAATGGATGACTCTAAATCTCTAGGACTTTGTGTGAGCTGGTAACCCTTTGATTTTGTTTTAACATTTATGTATTATTTTTAACCCTCAATGTTTGTGACTTCGACCCTCCTCACAGCTTTCAGCACAGGAAATGGGGGGGCAGTCGCAAACAGCCTTTAGAAATGGAGACCACTTTTGTTTTTATTATTTTCTTTTGGACTGTTATCTCTTTAATTTTCCCATCTGGATGGTTTGGCCCCTAAAGGAGAAGCAAATGTGGGCTGGGGAAATGCTGCCATCAGTTCAGAAAATATATAGATCTCACGTGCAGTAATGATGTATCTCAGTAGATTTAGTAAAACTAGAGATGTCACATTCACAGCTGGTTAACATTTTACACTTGAAGTCCTCATAACATTTGTATATGTTTCAACACTTCTTTTTTTCTAGCTTGGGACCATCTGTATTTCTCATATGTGACACTGACTGGGAAGCACAAACTTTCACAGAACCAGCAAATGACTAGCTAGCTCTACCAGATGTCCGTGTCTCCCCACTTTATCACTCTGGATGCTACTAAATTGGAATCGGGTGGGGGAAACGGTGGACTTCTGAACTAAGAACAGTTCCCGACAGAAGGTTCACGTGAAGAATTTAGTTCCCAGGGTCTTTGCTGCACTTAGAATAGCAATAATAAGGCTGATGGATTTGTGCAGAAGGAAGACTTTTTTAATTTTAAGGAAGATAATCATAGACTAATCTAAACAGGTATTACATCTGCAAGAGAGGCTGTTAAAACCTATCCTCCTAAATTCAATTTGCCCTCCATGTATTTCTTTGCTCAGCTATATGGATTTCATTGTGCTTTTCTTTTGCTTTTAGCAAAAGTTAATTTCTTGTATTTGCAAAGGATAAATGCATGACAAAATTCTCCCTTTCCTCCTGTCCAGGTGCCATTAGAAATAGCAGGTTTCTCACTGCAGCTTTTTGGAGCAATCCTGCCCCAGCAGTTTGTTTTTAACCTTGGCAGCCGCCTGGCCATGGTTCTTTGGCTGTTGTATTGACCACGTAGGCTGGCATGTGAAGAGCCCTGTCCTGCGTTTTAGTGCAGAGTCAACTTCCCGGGGAGGGGGGAAGCTCCAACACAGGCAGTCACGAGGGACAAACAACACCTTGGTATTGTACAGCGCAGTGTGATGGGCATCCCCTGAAGATATAGAGTTAAGTTCGTTATGTTTAATCAACCCAGGCCTCACAACTGAGTTAGACACCTCAACCTTATCCTGCTAGTGCTTTAATGTCCTACTTACGCTCAGGGCGGAGGTTCAAGGGGATGGATGTGACCATCTGGCACTTAGCTGAGAAAATCAAAGATCCCTTCAAATGGGCGATCTGTGGGTAGGCCTTTAAAAAGTGGTACACAATGCTTGAAAAGAATATCACAAAGTTGTTTCAGATCACGTTGCCGGGAGCTTTCACTAAAGGGAAAACTTCTCCCTCCTCTCTAAGGTTTACATTGTCCATAACTAAAGTTAGCAGGAATCTGATTCCATTTTTTTACATTCAGACGGACCTGTAGAGACATATTAAGTAGAAAACCTGCAGCAAGGGAGAACGGCCTATAGGAAATCTTGCAGAGTTCAGACGAGGGCAGTTTCATGTGACCTCGTAGATTGGATATAAAAAAGCTGCTATTAGTTCCATGTCAGCTCTTATAGTGAATGTTGCAGAGTAATGGAGGGTGTTAAGCTGTCAAATACTAGCAAGGGTTAATAAGGTTAAAGAAGAAGTAAAAGCAGGCCAACAATAAAAAGAAAACATGGATAAATATGCTGTAATAAATAAAGGATGGCATATTGTGAGGGGGAAAAATAGTCATAACTTGGGAGCGTAGCAGTTGCACAAACCCTACGCGGGATACCGTGCGTTTTGTTCGTGCTGGTCATCTAGCTACCTCCAAGCAGTGCATAATGCAGCTGCAGAGTAAAGCCAAATTCCCCTATTTACCACTGGTATTTGGAAAGAAAGAAAAAAGACTGAGCTGTGCAGCTGAATCCCCTAAGCGCTCTAAATATAAGTGGAGGGATGCAAATGAGTGAATAAATGCCATACCTGAGCTAATTAATTAAATAAGAGGATCTTGGGAACAGGAGCAAAGCACCTGGAGTTAGGTATGATCCATGTTTTGACATTGTCCTCTGAGATGATTTGAGCTTCTGTACTTTTTTCTATCTGAATTCCAAAGTTATTCTGATGTATGATTTAAAAAAAAAAGGGGGGGGGGGAAGGCAGAACTTGAAGCTTATGTCATACATTAGTATTATTACTGGTAGTTTCCATCATCTGTCTTAATTTTGACCTGCTAGAACATTACTAGGGAAGGAGTTTTAAAGCTTTTTAAGAGTATCCTTAAGAATATCTTTTTTGGTCAGGCCTGAGTTTTGCAAGGCCGCGCTCGCCTGCTGTCCTGTACCCTTTGGCACGGTGTCAGTGAGCTCAATTATTCAAAGGAGATCAGTATTTCCTTCCATAAAGTTAAGGCTGAGGAAAGCATTTGCAGGTGAGAGCTACTAGACTGCAAAAAACGCTTACTTATGCTCTGTGATCCCAGTGGGCGTCATGATTTTAGGGAAATTTCTGGCAGCTCTCAAGCTGTTCTTGAAGCGATGTAGCTTCCTATCACAAATGTGGTCAGCAAGGTCTTCCTGCTGCTGGGAACCTTCATAGTCTGGTTGCTTTTATTATAACTAGTGTATAAAGTGCTGGTGAGGATATAATTTCCCCTTTTTTTTTTTTTTTTTTTTTTTTTTTTTTTCAGTACTGCTTCTCAGCCTTTTCAATTGCAGCTACATCTGTCTTACCTGGGAGAAATCCCAGTCCAAGGGCTCATCCTTGGCTTGGCTGCCAATATGTCTCTTTGCAACCAAGTACCAGCTGGGCTGAGCTTGGAAGGTTTGTGTCTTCTTTTGGAGAGCAGTCTGCTCTCCTCAGGTGTGCCCATGACAGCATAGCGGTGGCATCCAATTAGTGCTATTTTCCAAGAAATCTTTGGTCAGTCCTCTCGTTGTCCCTTGCAACCTGCCCGAAGAGGGGCGTCATGTTCCAAAATGGAAAGAAAAGGTTGAGAAACACTCAGTAAGGATGTGCTGAGAAGTGAAGTCAGAAAATATTCAGGCATAGCTCTGTGTTTCTGTCTGCCAGGGTCTCCAAGCAGGCAGGGGATCCTTGGGTCACCCAGGGCAGTTCCCGTGAGGGGGCCACTTCACTGCCCTGTGGGCCATAGGCAGAGACCCTTCCCATCCCCAAAACGCTGTGTGAACCATCACCCTGGTTCGCTGGCCTTCATGTCCTGGTTTCAGGCATGTCCCACAGCGAAAAGGAGCTCCAGCCAGGAATGGAGCAAGAAACAAGCGGATTCATTTCCTCTGTGAAGGAGCCCCAGGATGTGCCTCGTTTGAAGCCTCCTGATTAATAGCTCAGCCGAGGTGGCGTTGGGAAAGGTCCTCATCGTTTTTTGGGGTCTTTGTGGGAGGGAGCCGCACACAAGGCCGGTTTTCTTGACTCTGTGTCCCTTGGCTGCTCGGCGGGTCCTGCCGCGCTCTGGCCTGGCCGTGGGGCCCGCGCGGGAGGTGGAGGGCAGCCCTCCCGGCGCTGCCTTCCCAATCCCAATTATCGGACTCATTGTTATTTTTCAGCTGAAAATTGGAACATTTCAGCAAATGGAAAATTTTCCACCAGGACGTTCTTTTCTGTCCAAAATGCTCTTTTCCAGAAAAGTACTTCGATGAATAAAATTCTAGTGATCTCTGTGCCTGGAAAACCTAGCTCGAGGTTCAGGTCTGTGCTCCAAGCTGGCCGTGCTCTCCTGGACCCCTTACAATAGTTACACATCCCTCTGCTCGCTGGGCTATAGGATGCTTGGAGGAGAGCAATATGTTTGTTTTTAATGATGCTGCTGGTTTTCGCCATAAATTTAAACAAAGTGGGCGGTATTGGAACCAGCTGCTGGAGTTTTTTTTGTTTGTTTTCATGAGAAAAATGGCAATGCACTGCAATAAATTAAACAATGTACATATTTTTACATAGTGCTGCCTCTCCGCGTGTTGCTGCCAGGAAATTACAGAAGCTGAGGGCAACGCTGGCCCCGTATTCATTTCACACGCACCCAAGTAAAGCGACGAATGTTTCAGAGTAACTGGATTTCCTTTTAAAGTGACACTTTATTTGCACTTGAAAAATGTAATGAGCCTTGCTAAGAGACTTTTCTGGCTGTGTTCCTTCTGTTAGGACCTGCCCTTATAAAAGCCGCTGAAGAAAGAATTTTTAGAAATTAAAAATTAAAAAAAAAATAGGAAAAAAGCACCTGAATCTGTTTGGCCAACTTCTTGGTTCCTCAGCCCGTTCTTCATTAGTGTTTTGTGGGTGATGTTCATCCTGTTTCTTGGGGACCCCCCTCCTGCTGTCCCCATTGTGTGTTTGGGAGCCATTAAGGCCATTTCAAGTCAAAGGGCAGCCTAATGGTATGAAGTAATTATTGGGATCAGAAAAATGGCCCTGTAAGTTAATGCCTCTGATGGCCATGGCCCCTGTTTCTGTCAGCATGGCACGACTCGGGCGGTAGCTGACTTGCTTGGGCTTGCTTAGCCCCAACGCCGTGCAGTTACCGAAGGGATGTTATTAATACTCGGTAGAGGAGCTGGGGATCAGCGTTTGGTTGAACGTGGCTTGGGAATAGGTGGCACTTGGTGACCTCATGCTCTGCTGCCTGGCCGAGGCCTGCTCTGCATTCAGGCGGGCCGCGCAGAAGCGATGGCCTTTCCGGGGCTCTCGAATGATTTTCAGTAATTAAACTAAAGAGGGATGGCTCCCATCCCTGCCCTGCTGCCTTTATGAGGACATTTGTCACCTTTCCAGGGCTCGCGGGCTACGGCAGCCTGCGGTCCCTGCCAGGAGGGCTTGGGGCGCACGGCAGATCTTGATCCTGCGGTGGGATCTTGCTGCCTCTTGAGGACCGCGCTTGACTCCTGTGTGGGAATCAATCTGGAGGTGTGAGTCAGGATTTCAATCTGCCGAGCCAGGACGTGCAAGGGGAGCTGTAGGAAGGGAAAAGCAGAATTCCCTAGCACTCTGTTGGGGCTGGATGATGCCAGGTATGGGATGGGGAGCAGTGTGGGCAAGGAGCTGCCATGGGACATGCCCAGGCGCTTGGCTGTCTGTCCCTCCTCGGCACGTAGCGGATCAGAGCTAAGAGCAGCCGGTGCTGAACAGCGTGAGTCTCCAAAAGGAAGAGGGAGGCTGATTTTGGACGTTGTTTCTCATAATTTTCTATTCCTTGACACTTTTTCCTCTGTGCTCTGAGATCCAAAGCTATTCTAATCATTAGTATAATTTTGGTAATGCACACCAAATACTGTTTTAAAGATGCAACAGAAATGCCAGCTTAAGTAAGCAGGAGCAGAGCTCTACCAGACATCTGAGCTGCTCCTCAGCGATCAGAACTTAACAGCAAAGCAGGATCTTTGTGTTAGCAAAGACTTGCACAGCGAGCAAGGAATGCAAACATTAATGAGCCTGATATAAAACATTTTTAAAGCATTTTTATAGTTGCTATAGAAACACCTTGGCCTTCACTCTTGCTAATTAGTTGGATTTTGCACATTTTATATTTGAAAATGCAAATCGCATTTCATAAATTATTACTTATTTTTCATTTATATTTACAGTACTGCTACCCAGATATACACAGGAAGTCAGAGATATGAATTAGTTATATAACACAAATAAGCATGACATTTATGGTCACAAGACATCTTTTGGTTTAAATATCCTTCTGGTAAATGCTTGGAGGAATTGCGCAGAGATTAATATTTTTGTAGGAGAATTAGGTAAATATAAATGTATGAGGCCCAGTATGGTTTTAATAAAGTGCATTGTCGGTGCTGCTGAAGAACTGCTGCTATTTCAGCCTGAGGGATGCAATTCCACCTCTAGCTCGTTGTGTGGGGCTGGGAATATTGATTGGATTTTTTCTCATCTTTATGCTAGTGCAAATCAGCCTTATGCTGGTGCCAGACCAGCGGGGTGACACAGAAGTGAGATGAGTGTGAGAGAAGTCACCCAGAGCACCGTACTTAGACCTGTCTCCTTTACTTTCTCAATGTGTATTTGGTGTGTTATGCTGATGTACCTCACACCATATGCAGTCATCTAGGAAATATGCCAAATTATTATTCAAAAATACCCACAATACCCTTTACCTTAAAATTTGCTTTCAATAAACAGCCCCTTTGAGTTGGTGAGGATGGTGCTGAGGAAGAGGCTGCAAAGGTCAGGTTTGTGTTTTTGCTAGTGTGTACACTCACTATGGATACATTTTTGGAGACTCTCAAAGTTCAGTTCTTGTCCTTGTTTAATTGTGTAGTTAGCAGAAAACAAAACAAAAACTTTATTTGCCGCTGTGGTCTGGTGGATTTTCTATTCTACTTCACTAATTTTATAGAACTGTTTTAATAATCAGTAAGAAGAATAGCCTCCTTTTTCCTGAGTCTGTTCCATATAATTCCAAGTTTTCTCACATGCTAAATGCAAAATACTTTTAGCAATATGTTTAATAAGTAACTGAAAATATGATTTGTTCAAAATTTATCATGGTAATCAATGACTTCCCTAGATGCATGTGCTCGAGGCTGCATGCACTATGTTTTGAATGTGTTTTATTAGCTGGGAATGTGAACAGCTTGTTCAAATTGAGTATAGTTAAAGCATGAGGATAGTTAAAGCACAGTAAGAAGGATGCTAAACAGCTTTACCTTAAATGTTGCAATAAAAGCAAGCAAAAGTTTGGAAGACGTTTATTCTTTGGGAAGTGATATCTGCATTGCTGTAGTCAGGAGTAGGAGCAAGCAGATATCGGCAGGGCTGCAGGCAGCGCTAATGGAGCAGCCCCACATCTCAAACCGTTCTCATGGGCTATTTGATCCTGGAAATGCCAGCAGACAGCCCATCTGAAAAGGGAAAAAATTACATTCCTGATATGTTACATTGTGTTAAATTGGATTCTGTTGTCGTGCCATGTACTGCTGTGTCATTTCATGTATTGACTTTTAACTGGCTGGAACCATGTCATCTTTAGAGATTGCAACATGACAAAATCCAACCTGCGTTATTGGAAGAGAAGTCCGCGTTCTCCTTTGGGGCTGTGGAAAACAGAGGATGAATTTGCTCCTAACTATTTATGGATTGAGAGGCAGGAATATGGAGAGCGTTTTCACACCGATTACTAGCTTTCCTGCCAAAGGAAAGACTAGCGCCCATGAGTGAGGTGGGCAGATAACTACACAGAGAAAGGTCCTGCTCTCGTGAAGTTAAAGCATTTGGAAGAGGAGAGAGGGAAGGAGTGGGCTGGCATTCTGCAGAGCCCATCTGCAGGGCTGAGCAAAACTGGGCTGCCAAACTGGTTGCTCTGATTTGTGGTGGAGATGGGTGATGGAAAGGTAGCGCTCGGGAGGTGCGAACATCCCAAAGCGGGACGTGCCACACAAACAGCACTGCCAAGGGCAGAGGAAACGCACGTGTTAACACCCTCAAAACCTCCCCAAACCAAAATGGGCATATGAAGAAAAGGGTCAATCACTTCTATACAAATTGAGCTAGGAGAAGATGCTTGCAAAACTTGGAGCAGTTCTGCAAATGCAGTTGTTTTGAATGTAGATACAAAAATAGCTAAAACATGAAATTGAAGGCAAGGTTCGCTGAGGACTCGAGAAACGCAGCGGGCGCCGGTCGTGTCCGGGCTGCTCTGCCCGGCTGCGCTGGGAGCAGGACGCGGCTCCCTGCAGCGCTGCCCTGCGGTGCGGCCCCAGACTGGGAGAAGGGGCAAGGGGACAGTTTCTGCACTGGCTGTTTTCTTTTTATGGACATTGCCTCTTCTGCTCTCTGAGTCCTAAAAATTGCCCTTTTTTTTTCCTTCGTTTTTGGGATGGAATAAGCAAATGTCTTGGCGTTTTCTACTGTTCTCCCCCTCCCATCCTTTTTCAGTGGAAGAAGGAAAGGAGACCAAGAGAACAGAAACACAGAAGTTTTCCTTTCCAATTTCTTTGCCAAAATTGAGGTAATGAAACCAGTAGTGCCCTGGGGATTTCTCGCTCCCTCTTGCAAATTTTGGTATTTGTGACATTTGCTCCTCGTATGAAGAAACGTTCCTAAAAAAAGGTCCCGGGCTGAAAATGTCAATAAACAGAGCACTAAAAGGAGCAGGGCTGGGTAACAAAAAGACTTTGTTTTTTTGGCACGGGGAGTGCAGGACTGCAACTACCCTCAAAACAGACCCTGCGCTTCAGGCCGAGGCCCCGGCACCTCTCCTGCGCGGGCTGCATTAACTCGCCAGCCATTTGCTAGCCCCGAAACAACCTCCCCCCCAAAAAAAGCAAACAAACTCTTGAATTTGACGCTGTCCCCGGAGCTGGGAAGGCCCTTGCAGGATCACAAAACAAATCGAGCCGCCGAGCGCTTCCGGGCGGCCGGCTAACAAAAATATACTCGGAGAGGATGCCGGGCGCGGAGCTGCGCGTCCGACGCAGCGGTGGGCTGCGGACCCGGCATCCGCGGCGCCCACTCTCAGCCCCGCTTGGAAATCGGATACGCTGGGGATCAGGAAGCGGATTCGACTTCCACTTCCCTAGCAAAACAGCCATTAATATTTAAGCTTCCCTTTTATAAAGCCGGGTGCTGTCTCGAGCACGCAGGCGGGAATCCTGCGCGGGGGGAAGGAGCTCGCGGGGCCGGCGCGGCAGGGCTGGGAGCGCTTCGGCCGCTTTTAGGGAAGCTGAGCTAATTGAATCCTGCTGCTTTGTTAGTGCTCTTTGACAGCTTTATATGCTTACTAAATAATACTTATATATAAAAAAATTATATGTCTGCAATAGGCATGCACACACCTTTGGAAAGGAGGGGAAAAAAGTCTATAAAACATTTCCATGCTGCGCTAGGGAAGAAATTGCATTTATTGTGCTCGGCTCCGCGCTGTGTTTAGCATCTTTCTTCAATTAGATGGCCAGATGACATGGATCTTCCTGTTGCTTTCAGTAAGCCCAAGCTTTTCTATCAAGGTTGGACCTCTTGCTTTCTCTTTTTTTAAAAAGATAGTTTCCCTTTTTAAAAAAAAAAATCCTATATTTTACTGTAACAGATTAATAGGGTGCCACAAAACTGATAACGCAGTCTTGAATGCCGTGCAGAATTCCAGGTCTAATCCAAAGGTCTCATTTTTCATACATTAAAAAAACATTTCTTGGTTATGAAAGTTTCCCCCCCACCTTTAAATGTTGCTAGGATTAAAGAACTGAACAGAAAAATATTTAAGAACTTTGCCGATTTAATGTGAATAATCTTTTTTCTCCAAATAAACGGTCTGTATATGTTAATATTTGTTATCTGAAGTTTCATGGTCAACAGATGTGCAGGGGAATAATATGCAGAGGTTTAAATTCAGACACTGAATGTTCTTGCATGGGTTGTTTACCTTGTGGATGTAGAACTGCTGTTTTTGGGAAACACTAAATCCCTTTTCCTCTGTAATCAGAATTTAATGCAAACGTGCCCAATCTCCTTGCATATCCCAGCATTTAAACAGCACAAGGTTTGGCCGTCAACCCCAGGGCTCCCATCCAGAGGGGCTGAAATTCAGCGGCTGAAGGTCTCCAGGCTCGAGTGAGCAGCCGAGTCCCGACCTCCCCCAGCTCCAGCAGCGAAGAAGCCTCCGCAAGGGCCTGTTTCCCATCCCCAGTTGCTCGGATCTGGGATCAATTAGCCTGAGGGCCCCAGCTGATCCCGAGCGATGGGCTGACAGATTGGGAGTGAAAGTGATCCCGGAGGTGCTTGGCCTGGGACCGCAGCCGGCAGCCCCCAGCGCTCGGGCTCTCCTGGGAATCGAGCACTTTTGGGGAACATCTGGCGGTCCCGCTCCTGGGACCGAGGTGGATAGGAAGTGGCAGGGAAAGGGGAAGGCAGAGGGGAGCTCACGATTGTGAGAGCAACCGCCTCGCACTTCCAGGCGGACTCAGGTCAATGGTGGAGAAGGGGATTTTGTTGTTATTTCAATAATAGAGGCTAGTATGGATTAATTTACCTGCCAGAGACAGCTGCCCTGGAAGCTGATGGAGCATTTCTGCAGCTTTACCTGGATGCTAAGCTGGGATTTTAATTGGTTTCCCAGCCTATTTTCCAAGCATGTGACTAGTTTAGGGCGAGCAAACACGCGGCGCTATTGCTAGGGCCGTTGCTGTGACGTTGCAAGGAGGCTGAAGGGCCTGGGTGCCCAAGTGCTTCAACAGCCGCTTTACTCGGCGGAGCGGTGGCTCTGGTGTGGACTGTGTGCTGGGGGATTTACTTTCTCCTTGGCGTCCTCGTTGCAGGGTGTTTTAGTGAGCGAAGGGGCAGCTCGAGGTGGCAATGGGCTCCGAGCGCTCGAAGCCGTGGCCCTGCGGGGGGACAGGGTGGTCCCCGCGGCAAGCGGCTGCCTCGGGGGCAGCTTTCCCGACTGCTGTGGTTCCAAGTTTGAGCAAAGCCTAAATCCTGCATTTCCTAGACATGTTCAGCTTTCATGGGAACGTTCCCATGAAAATAAACTTTTTTTTTTTTGTTATTTAAACATATACATATATTTCAATTAAAGGGTGTTTTCTTCAAGGTATGAATGTTTCCTTTTATGCTGCTTCTGTTTTCTTTGTTTCTGCTTTACGCAGTCCCTCAGGTACCAAAGCAATGGCCATTTGGTCATTCAGGAGGAAAAATACATTTAACAAATGCTTTCCTGACCCATATCTTGCTTTAAGATGTGCAGAAGATGGATACTCTTAGTACCTTCTGCTCTCTTCCTCGGAAAAAGCAACCCAGGTTTCATCGGCAGAATGTATGTTTTCCGTGATGCAAAGTCGCAAATTGTGCTGCTCTCCAGATTATTGAGGTTATCTTAGAAGCACCATAACTGTGGGCATGAAACATAGCAATTTGCTTATAAGACAATGTGAAATACCCTCTTAAATTATAAATGCTCAGCACAAAAAAAAAAAAGAAAAAAACTGCCATATTTCTTAAAAGCCTGCTGATGAATAGCTTAACACTGGGAAACGGCTTGGAGGCTGCTTGCTGGTGTGTGCTTGTGGCTGAGCAGGGGGAGGTTTCACGTCAGTAGAGTCCCAGGAGATGGGCAGCTCTCTTGCTCTTTACCCCTGTTCTTCCTCGATGCGTGCGCTGATGAGTCTAACGCTGCTTTATTTAGTGCCTTGGTTCTTATAAATGCCAGGGAACTGTTGACACTGATCATTTTGGGGCCTATTATATAAAACCCAGGGTGAAGCAGGTAGGAAACGAGCTTCCTATGGCTCTGGGAGAGCCGCAGCTCGGGAGGGATGTGCCAAGCCTGGAAGAAGCTGCATTTGCTGCTGCTTTCTCCTGGCTAGGGGAAAGGAAGGAAGAGCCCAACTTTGAATGGATTTTCATCATTAATTTTCAATGATGATATGATTACGCCTTAACTGATGAGCTCTTCAGTAAAACTCATGGCATAGACAGCAAGGCTAAGCTTCCTGAGCTGGGGAAAGGACAGGATTTCCACCATGACAATACAGAACATC
Source organism: Tinamus guttatus (assembly GCF_059628265.1). Classification (NCBI taxonomy): domain Eukaryota; kingdom Metazoa; phylum Chordata; class Aves; order Tinamiformes; family Tinamidae; genus Tinamus; species Tinamus guttatus. The sequence continues at coordinate 841,470 of NW_028288689.1, forward strand.
ATTCACTGCTTTCTTTTTATGTTTAATTTGCTCTGTCACTCATCACATCATCAGGGAATGTGTACAGCTTGATATATTTTTTAGGATACGCTACCTAGCATTAGTCCCTCTTACTGGCTGGAGTTTGCACTATTGGTTCTCTAGCCGGGGATTGCCTTGGAGTGGGCCCTTCTGCTGCTGTGATTTGGTGATTATCGTTCTCGACATTTTCCTCCCTGGGAGAACCTCCTTGTGGCTGCATTTTGCTGTTCCAGGCGTGTGCACTGCGTAGCATTTTTACAGTCTACTGATACCCTTTCAGAGGTTAATCTCTTGTAAAATTAGATTGTAAAAATGGACACAGTTACCACATTTACATGCTAGCGCAGAAGAACTTGTGGAGTAATTCAACTACTGTACAATTCCTTCTACTGAAATCACTCCAAAATTTATTTGTTAGTGACATGAAAATCATGCAAATTAGCATGGATTCTTCCTCAGTTCAATTCATCTTTCAGAGGTTGTTACCCTTCCCAATCTGATTGCCTTAAGAACACAGATTGTCTTCTCTTGATGGTGAAACTGCTTTAATCCCCTTTTCCAAAGGTCAACTAATCTTCAGTCTTAAGTGCAATAGATGCAAATACAGTTCTCTTGAAATGTTCCTTCTAATTTAATTCTCTCCTAAGCTTTCATGTATAAACCTAGTAATGGATCAAGTTTGGAAGGGGGTCAGAAGGTTTCTGTTCCAGTAAAATTTAAATTGACATTGCATGCTGATAATGGTTTGCTCCAGTTTACTATAAACACCAGCTACCACTCTTTTGGCATCTGATTTTGCGCCGCAGCGATCCCAGGCAGCAGCCTCTGATCGCAGTCTTTGTTTCACTGTAGAAGTCCAGCATCTTCAACCCCTGATGGAGGAGCAGCAAAAAGGGGATGCTTTTAATTCAGGATTGTTGCTTGCGTCTTGGGCTTACTTGTTTTGTTTCATCACGCCTAATTATGTTTATAGACCAAAAAATCATGCAAATTGTGTGCAACTATGAAATTAATAATTAATTACTTGCACATGGCTGGGAACTAAATAAAGGCCAAAATATGATTTTTTTCCTTTGCAGCTGACTTGCAGGAGGGGGAAAATAATAAAACTGCATTAATCTTGGTACGCAGCAGACAGTCTGCTTGCAATTCTTTGGCACGGAGACATCTCCCTGCCTAAGAAGCGCGACCACCCTATTGATCGTAGCTGAGCGGGTGGTGAACACATGGTGCGGCCTCGACGCCGAGGCGGGAGCGCGTGACGTCCCCCCGCGCCGGGTCACGCTTCCCTGTGTGCTGCACAAGGGACCTGGGACACTCACAGGATGTGACCGCCGCATTTGGCAGCACTTGGGACAGCCCTGGCACCTTGTGCAGGCCTGGGGGGCTGGATGGGGCTGGGCTCCTGCCGCTGCAGTGGTGGGCCATGGGACCAGTGTTTCCTTGGGTGGCACTTTTCCTGCTGTGAAGCCAGCCTTTCCTCTCGTCCTTAAAGCAGGGATGGGTGCACAGGGCTCCCAGCTGCATGCAAGGGGCTGGAAGCACCTTGGGGTGTGATCCTTGGCAACCCCGCTGGGCTCTTTGCTGCCGTAGAGGTGTGAGCTGCATCGATGGCATCACTGGTCCGGTTCCCCAGGGCCATTCCCGCTGTGGGCGGGTTCCTCGTCCTCTAGGAAACCTGGATGTGAATTTGTGCAATCAAATGTGGCTTCGGGCAGTAGGGTCTACGCACAGGTTACATTTTGTGTGTGCTTCCCTAACCACAGCGGTGAGGGTTGTGAGGTAGGTGAGGTGCCGCTCGCCTGGCGGGAGGCCGCGGCCTGCTCGGATGTGGTCGCGATGGTCCCTGCGGCTGTGACGGCCCCATCCGCTCCCGGCCACCTGGGCTGAGCAGCCAGCAAACTTCAGCCGAGCCTTTCCTTAGGTTAGTCAAACAGGAGGAGGAAAAGGAGAGGAAAGCAAACAGAAAGGGTAGGGGAAGAGAAAGGCACAAGTGCTCTGAGCCCGCCTTGGCATCCCAAAATCGTGCCCACCGCTTGAGAGCTGTTTCCCACAATGGTAAGAATTAAAAAGCCACAAAAAACAACCTGTGCATTTGTGCCGCGTGAGGATTGCTGCTGCGCAGTGGAGCTGTCATTCTGGGAGGAAATCATCCATCATCTGCCTGCTAGTCCCCAATAATCACCTTCTATTACAGTCAGATAGCATCTCCGATTGGTGGCGTAGCGCCAGTTTTTCCACAGTTCTCCATTTCCTGCTCTTTACAGCGAGATTCAAAATAATTTGCTGTTCAGCTCTCCAAAAGTAGCCGTGGTTGAGAACGTACTTATTGCTAGTGTGTTGCTTGTCGAGTAACTCTGTGCCCAACCAGCATTAGTCGCATTCCTCGTTGGTCACCCATTTTCGTGCCTCCGTCCCTTTTTTTCCTCCCCACACCCAGTGACTATTTTGCAATTGTTGTTGTTGGGTTTCGCACGCGCCAATGCAATGTCCAATCTGAGGATGAGGTTGAGCAATGACCCTGTTGCTAACGATGTGAGCAATGACCTGATTAGAGCGGCTCCATCAAGCAGAAAGCCAAGGGTGCCAGTGCAAGGAAAAGTCATGGAGGGAAAATGTATAGTGAAAATGGCAAATGTTAAGTCAGAGTTTAGGCAGGACTTTGTGAGGGCTCCCTCTTCTTTAATTGCTCACATAGGGAAATACAGAGAGGGCTGACTCTTCCCAAGCCGACCAAAATGCCATGAGGAGTTTTCGGGGTGCCTGAGGATCCAGCAAAACTCACTAGTCTTTTAGACACTTTCAGTAAATACTTCTCCCCTGTGGGGATTAAGATGCAACTTTGAACTAAGGTCAACCTCCTCCTGTCTGTTGTGGTGAGTTGGTTACCTTTACTTTTCACATGTCCTTTTAGTCCTCACCAAATATATCTTTTCTTTTGCTTTTGCACAAAATTGAAGGACGGCATTAAAGCAAAAGCCTTTGGGGCACAGCACTGTTTTTTTCCTTCTGGAAAATAAATAATAGTAAAATCTAATTACTGCACTCACTACTTAAGTAAAGTTTTGGTTCCTCTCTCCGAAGTCTAATTTCCTACTTTGTGGTTAAAGCTCTGGTGTATTTTGAGGGCAGGGTACTGTTACATGCTTGAATTCAGCAAAGGAAAATAGGAAATAATTCACTCTGGCTTGAGAAGGGTGGGGATTTCTTTGTTTCTTTTTATATTTATTCAGGAAAAGCTGACAATCGTCCCACATTAATGAACAGCACCATCAATCAAAGCGCTGACAATGAGCGGAAAAGCGAGGTAGATGTCAGCCTGACGGCACAGCGCTTTTTTCAGCGAGGCCAGGGCTGTTTATAGCACTTTGCACTGGCAAAACTCAGACAGGAATAGAAAGCTGGGTCCGAAAAGCTGCGGGTGGAGAGTTGCTCCAACGCTTTGTAGTTTGCGATGAGCCTCGAAACCCGCAGCCGCTGCGGGGCCGGTCGCTGCGCTGGGCTTTGCGAGGCGGCAAACTTGGCTGGGGCTTTTCACAGCCCTCCAGGAAGGGAGCAAGGATAAAAGGAGGGATGGATATTCCCTCCTGTTCTCTGGGGATTAGCCCCATTCCTGCTCTGCTTTGGTGCAGCATCAATGGAGCAGCGGGTATGCCCTGGCCTTCCTCCTCCTCCTGGGCCTTCCTCCTCCTCCTGGGCCGTTTGCAGGGAGGAGGTGGCGGGTGGCAGCCACCCTGGATGCCACGTGGGGAGCGGGATGAGCCGGGTCTAGCAGGCGTTGCTGGCCCCAAGAAGTCGGAGATGGTGAAAGCAAAACCGGGTGAGAGCGCAGCCCCCTCTGCTTCGAGAAGCTCCTAGGAAAAGGGTTTCTGCCGCGTCTTCAGCAACGGGTGGGAAAACTTGTAGAGAACTTTCATCTCTGAAACATCTGGGAGGTTTTCGTTTCCCTTAATTGTGCCTTGCCCACCCTCGCTCCACGCAGAGAAAGAGGAGGAGAATGGGAGAAAACGATTAAACTGCAAAATAAAGGCGGAGGGCGTCGGATGGCGAGGTTTCCTTTGAATGCCTTGGAACTTTCCGAAGAGGAGGAAGTCAGGAAAGTGGGGGCAGTGATTAAAAATGAATTTTAAAAAAAAAAAGGATCCCGTAGAAGGGTTTGCATAGAAGGCCAATGACTCTGAAGCTCCTGGAGCTTTAAATAGGAGATTTTTACAGCTGTTTCCCTGCTGCTGCATCCTTGGTGGAAGGGAATAGCGTAGCCCTCGAGGAGGAGGTGCCTCCTGTGCCTCGACAGCATAGTGATGGCAGCTGGTCCAGATGGGAGGTTTTCAGCCCAATATCTCCTTGTTGCTAAGGACTTTATGATCTTAACCTCTGTTATCTGCCTTTCCCTGCCTGGCAAGTGCTTGCCTGGACATTTCATAGTGGGATGGAAGCAGTCAGAAATACTGACTTTGAACTTGGGGGAACAGCTTTCCTAGTGTCTCCTTCATTCTCTGAAACCAATGAAAACCTGGCCGATGAAATTCACAACGCTATTCCCAGCTGCTTTGTTTAAAGAAAACTTTCCTTATGTGCAAACTAACTGAAAACTAGAAAGGTAATTGCTACAGAACGTAACAGTATCTAGAGAAAATTACAGCTACTCCATGAAATATATATTTTCTCAGCATCAGCAGAAAAGAAAGAACATTCTCATCCAGAAAGGGTATGTAAATAAATAAACTCTAATTGGTTTGACAATGCCCCTTTTCCTGGCACTGCCAAGAATCCTAGCATTGTAATTACACAGTTCTGGGCAGACATGTGGTTTCCATTAAGAAAGAGTTGTGATTGACTGAGTTCATGAGGCATGTCAGAAAAAACACATCAATGTCTTTATAAAATGAAGAAAATAGATCCAAATTTACTTCTAACTTCATGAGAAATGTGCATTTGTAAATAGCTGGGACATGGAATGATAAATAGGAGCAAAGCAAGTCACTATCAGGAAAACTTGCCAAATTTGTGTGGGAATATGAGCTTACCTATTTGCGCTTTTGTAAGGAGAAGGTGCATTTTGGGTGGGTGTTAAAAGTTTTCCTAAACATTATTTTCAGTTGTTTCTATTAAGCAATGTAGTAATAAAATACGTTTCCAATGAAAATGATATTCAAAGTCTACCACCTTTTGTTTTGCCTACATCACACAAGAGCACTTAAATCTAAGAAACAAGTTCTGGGAGCGAAAAACTGCAGCAATTCTTTTCTTTGAGGAAAGAAGACTGGCTAGTTAGGTAAGGGAAAATTTTATCTATTTTAAGCTAAAATTCTAATGACTTGTTTTAATCACTTAAAGTGACTAAAATGTTGGATAGTTTATTTTCTCCCTTAGTATAAATACTTTTAAAATGACAAACATTTTAGGATGCTGCCAAATACTGTCATCTCTTGGCAACCTTAACATTTTATGCTAGATGTATTTTTCTTGACAACAAAACAATTCTGTCTGCTCTTCTTCCCCCTACTTGAATTGCAGCAGTGGCAAGTTCAGGGTGGTTTTTAAATGGATTATATCTGTGATTACTTCTTTTATACATAAATACAGATATAAAATATGCTGACTTTTTTTTTATTAAAGCAAATTTTGAAGCTGTTGAATGTGACCTTTTACAATTCTGCTATATAAAAGGATTTCTGTCTTGATACCTTCCCACAGTATAAATTGAAAAAAAAAATCTTAATTCTTCTGTTACAAGAAAAATAATATTCTCCCATAACAAGAGAAAAACAAGCAGTGAATCGATGTCCTATGTGTGACTTCTTGCTCTGCCCCAGGCTTCTGGCATGGATGTGAACAAGCCTTTTGCTCTGTTTTGTGCATTTTCACCTCATTGTTGTGAGGTTAAAACCCACTAATCACCTGAAGTGCTTGCACAGTACAGTGATGAGGCTCAGAGGAATGCCTAGAAAGATATGCAAAATCTAGCAAAGGATTCAATTGCACAGCATGGCTGCAAAGTGCTTTAATACCAATAGGCAACCCAGGACTAAAGCACTCCCCAAAGTTGGATGGGTAAAGCTAGGTGTTCTGTATTAAGCTTTGAAGAAATACTGATGAGGAAGCAAAGACTATTTTGATCAAGTAACTCCAAGTGGCCACATCCAGGAAAAAATAATAGATATGGTCAAACTTGTTTAAAACAGTAGGCAACTGGGAGCTGAATCGTATATACCCAAATATTGCAAATGCTTAAAACGATTTAGATGATCAAGTGGTAGGACATTTGTGGAGTTCATGGGGCAAAATTACTTGTATGGATGTGGGAGACTCTGTGATCTGCCTCAGGAGGAAGAGTTAAGTCTCTCCAAAAAAGCTCAGAGCACGTTCGGGGCTGCCTTAGCTTATTTCTTACTTCCCAGGGTTTATTTGGGATGGTAACTTATTTGGACCATTTGAAGTGGTCACTTTGGAAAAACCTGCAGGTTTGACAAGTGTGTTTGCCTGCTGACTTTTGAAAAACCACCCCTTGTTATTAGATTTTGACAAACCAGCCTGTGCTGCCCAACTTACCCAAAGGAGATGATCCTATCTTGCAATATTGCCTTTCACAATGTATTTTAAGAAATATTTGGAACCGCAACCTCAGTTTTCAAGTGGGTGCTCAACAAAACAAACAAACTTTTAAAGAAGGAAGAACTATGGACTCCCCTTAAATGGACAAATGGTTGCAGACCATAAAAATCAGTGTATTCTGTAGGCTGTAGTCTTTGTGTGCATGCTGTATTGTCAGCTAAATAGTGTACTCGGATGATGATTACAGATTTTTGAGATCCACAGTTGAATTTCTGGTTGTGATACAGAATTTATAAATCGGGGCAATCTGCACAAAATACTTAAATGGGTCTGTGGGTGTATGATCTTGATCTGCGAGTCATGGGAGGAGTATTTCAGCCGATGTTGTTTTTGGGAACAGGCTCTGAGTGTTTTAAAATGTGTGGTTGACATGGAAGTGTTTTAGGAAAATCCCCATGGTCACTTGGTCAGGTCCAGGGTTTCTGAGGGGAGCAAGAGCCCTGTAAGGCAGCAAAGAGATAGGGAGGTCATGAGGACCCCGGCTGTAGAACCAGTCTCTTCATCTTCGTGTGATGAGCAGTTTCTGGAGTCATGGCATGTTTTATTAAAATGCTTTTTATAGAAAGAATACTTCGTTCATAGTTTCTCATAGTACAGTTTCATTATAGTGTGCTTTTCTGCTCTGTATATAGTAATAGTATTACTGATCAGCCCTATTAGCAAGATTTCAAAAGAACAATTGAGTCTCTGTGAAACCTTGGTGCAGCAGTTAAAAATAAAACTTCCAGACTGATTACAAAATCAGCGCCGTACCGATGGCAAGAGAAATGCTCATCGGGCTGCGTTCGCTCTTGGCCGTGAGGCTGCCGTGCTGGTTCTGGAGGCAGAAGGATGCAAGAACATCGGCTGAGGTGGCTTGCAGTTTGGGTGGGCAGGTTGCCTTTTCTCAAAGAAGTCCAGATTGATGTGAATGTGGTTTTGGAGTGCCGGGAGCTGGTTTAATGCTCCATTTTTTCCAGGTTTGGTGTCAAGCCCAGCCACTGGGTTTTTGGCGAGCAGGGGCTGATCATAGCACAGCTGAACATAGGGCTTGGTCTTGCAAGGCCTCTGTGCATGCAAATGGTCCCATGGAGATCAGCGAGTGATGAGGAGATTTTTTGCCTTGCTTATTAGTTGCTTCCGAGACTTTGCAACTTGTGTTTGTCACACAACAGACAGGGTTTTGGTGACTATAAAGACCATGTTGGTCAACCTGAGAAGGGCCAGCAAAAATAAAGATAAAATTGGTAATATTTGTGTCTCACTCTCAGGATGCTGGCAAGGCCATAATGAAGGTATTAATGAAGGGACTGTAAGGACATCAGTCACGTAAGAACATTTGGGAATCTCCTACTTGAATTTAAGCAGAGCTGCAGGAGTCTCCGTGGCTGCTGGATGCTCCTAGCATTTGTTCCTTGTTCATGCTCTTCATGGCAAAACTGCCATAACGATGGCAGCAGCAGAGAGCTTTTTCCTCCTTTTTGCCTTGCTTTCTGTGGTAGCGGCCCCAAGGGTCTCCCAGTTGAACGCAGGTCAAGGAAAGGGATGTTGCTGGTGTGAAATTGGTGGGTGAAAGGGAGAATAGCTCCCAGTTCCAGTCCTGGCTCCCTGGGGCCGGGGGAACTTGGCAGCGAGGCCGCGATTCCGGCAGCTCCAGCACCCGCGGCCAAGGGGCTGCGCCCTGCGGAACAGAGGAATCGCGTGCTGGGTTTCCCGAGGCTCTTAGCGGCTCCGCAGGAGTCCAGAGCCTTGAAAGGAAAGGTAAGCATCTAAACTGAAGTTTAGGCATCTAAATACCTTTGTGGGTCTTGGATTAAAGCAAGTCACTTAGGCGGTTTTGAATATGATATCCATAATGTATCACTTTACTTCTTGCTTAAATATTTATGGAGAAGACTCAGGGCGAGGCAAGGGGGTGATACAGCTGACTGTAAATTGAGCTAGGACATTGGGCTCTTTCTGATGTCACTGTATATGAATCATTAACAGCTGCTTATGAGCGTTTATGGTTTACAAAGAACACTTTAAAAACGTTCTTAAAGCCTTTAAAAATCCTGGGCCAGTTCTGGAGAAAGCTGCTTTGCTTATATTTATTTATTTTAATCACTTTTCTAGTGAACTAGAGTACTAGATGTCCCGACTCGTTGGTTGTACCACCAGAAACAGAAAGTACCTGATGGGAACACTGTAAATCCTCTGCAAGTGGAGGATTTGGGAAGTTTTAAACTACAGGGAAATCAGGCAAGAAAGCCTCCAGCGCAGTGGGAAACCCCATGTTTGAGTGATGTGATATTTCTCCCTGCAGATTAAAGATTTCTCTGGATCTTGGACTTTGGGCCCTTTTACCCTGCGGCATGTGACTCTGTGTCCTTGCCCCTGTGCGGTAATTAAATGAGCCTTCATACGATATTGGGCAGGTCTTCATCAAGCCCATTGTTTAATTACTTCAACTTCATCCCCTAGCTCCTCGTCATGGTGCAGTCAGGATCGCTCTAGAGAACCTTGCACCGATATTGGAAACGGATCCCTTAGCTCCGGGCGCGAGCGCGCTCGGCTCCGCTCCAGACGGCTCTAGGAGGAACAGAGGCAGCTGCAGTTTCAGGAGGGCTGAGAAATGAACGCAGCTTTTGGGAAGGCACATTTATATCCACAAAAATGCCCGGTGCTGCCTTTTGCTTACTTTTTTTAAAAATTATTATTATTAATTTTTAAATCTTTTGTATTCCAGGAGGCATAACCAAGTAAGAGGCCAAGCTTTTCAGCAAAGCTGCCAAGCAGTGTGCTTGTTCCATTTAAATACTGCCTTGGAAAGCAATAAGTTCACAATTCAAAAAAATTACAACAAGGGCCAGAGAGTAATGGAAATGTGTAGTGCAGCTCTATTTACCCCTCACGAGGCAGAGCAGGGTTAGGGAAAACCCCGTGTTCTTTTGCACATTTTATTTTTTATTTTATTTTTTTTTGGTACTCCAGCTATTTCTGCTGACTACTTTAAACTGTTAAATTAAAATGTGGTTCTTTTATGCCTGTTGGACTTTCCTGTTTGGCTCCAACCACACCTACAGCTTAAACTGGCCTATTTGTTGAAGTCTGAGCAGCTTTTTAAAATAAGAATAGCAGCTAATGTCCTATCCCATAATACATACGTATATTTTATACATTCAGATGTGCTATATAGATCTAAAAATTAGTGTGTGCACACGTGTGTGCTATGGACAGCCTCTGAGGTCAGAAAATAGAAAGAATCTGCTATTTGAAATGAGAATAATGATGCATTTACAGGTAGCCTTTGATTCTGCTATCTTCTAGGAGGATTTGGGGCATTATGATGCCTGTAATGTATGTGTGCTCTAAAAGCAATACATGCTAAAGTGATAATCTGCTGTACCAACACAAATAATACATATTAGAGAACTGAACTCAAAAAATTTTATGGTTGTTGGGTAAAGCGATTTTCAAATTAGTTTTTAATGAGTTCTGATATTTTAATACTATACAAATTTCCAAGTTAAAGCTGCTTTTTATATTTTCTTTTTTTTTGTATTCGACAATAGGATACAATGTTTCTTCATGGGATAACAATTAAAATATACTAATTTATGTATTTGTTTATTAGTTTTATCCCTAAAGCAGCAAAAACCTCTGTGTGATTTTTATGAAAAATGCAAATGAGGGCTTTGGCATTGCTAACAAAGTGCAATTAGCATATGTTTAAAAAAAAAAAAGTGTGGTTTTGCTTTAGCAACATTTGTAGGAGCAACTTGGGTGCTGCTGCTGGAAATGAGCATCCTGCTTTTCTGAATCATGCTGGGAATCGGCGCCGGGGCCCTGAGCACCTGCCTGCTTTGCACGGGGCAGGACTGGGCTGCTTTGGGAACAACCTCCCGTTTTCCTGCTTTCCTTTTGGGGTTTCCTGGGATTTACCCGATGAGGCCTTGCCAAAAGCAGTGCTTCCTCCTCTTGCCTCGGGCACCCAACTTGCTGCTGGGCAAAAGCCCAGCCAGGCCCGGATGAGCGCGTTTCCCTTCCGCTTCCTAGGAATTTTCCCTGAGAAAGGACTTTTAGGATCAGACCTTGGATTTGCCATTTCAGGACATGACGCGCCTCTGTGAGGCAACCTGGGTGGCTGGCAGGCAGCTAATGAGCCATGCCTGAGTTTCTCTGCCCTTAACCAAAAGTGTTTTTATAAAAAGAAGGTTTGCAAAGCGCTGTCTACCTGGCTCTTGGCTCGGCCCTTCTCCCAGCGCCCGGCCCTGGCCGTCTGCAGCTCCCTGGGGGCGCGCGATCCATGCAGGAAGAACCACATTATGGTGTAGGAATCGGTTCTGCGGCCACGTGGCCACCCTGCGCCTCAGGACGCCGCGGCGGCAGCGCGCGCTCCTCGCGGCAAACACGTGCTCGGGGGAGAGCGGCGCCGGCGTCCGTGGGGCTGGGGCCCCTCCGTGGGGCCGTTTTCCACAGAATGGCGTTAGGAAGCATTAGGAAGGGCTTGCGAAGCCTTGGGGAGCGGAGCATCCCGCAGGGCCGCGCCACTCTCAACTTTGCTGAAAGTAACCGTGTCATTTTTGTCTTGTTTTGGGTGGTTTTTCCTCTCTCTCTGTCTCTCTCTTTTTTTTTTTGGTCAATTAGCCATGTCATCGAGATGCTTTAATGAGGAAATTATGACTGCAGAAAGGTCAGGAGATGAAAAGTGGAGCTGATTGCAAAAATAACGCCGGCTTGGGCTGCGCTGCCAACTCCCAGCGCGTTAGAGATGAAAGGCGAAGCGGAGCTTCCCGGCGTTTAAGCAATGAGAGTCCTACAAGGAAAAGCTCTTTCATATTCTTTGGCTGGCAGAACGGGGCGATACGTATATGGGAGCAAAACAACTTCTTTAAAGCAATGTAGGAAGTAACACTCATAGAATCAATGCTCGCTGGAGAGATGTGTCTATATGTGACTTTATAGCGTATATACCCCTGAGCAGATGCAGGGCCTGATTCTTCAAGGACGTTATGCAAATGTAGAAGCTTCTTCTCAAACCGTTGAGATAATCATAAATTGGACTGATTAAGCACGTGCTTAAATGGAAGCAGCATTTCGTTTATATACTTACTCCGGTAGAAGACGATATTCTGCCAGTGTAAAAACAAATTACCCTAATGTGATGCTAATATCTATTTGCTACCATCTGAGATCTTTTAAAATGGTATTTAATTTCTTAATATTTTGAGATTTTTTTCCTTAAAAATTTCATGTATCATTAAAAAAAAAAAAAGTCTAGTCTAAGTCACAAATGCATCCTTTTTCTCATGTATATTTGATACCAGGCTCCAGTCTAATCTGATAAAGTGCACTTTGCCTGTGGTGTCTTACAATAAGCTGGCTGCATTAGTGCCGGGAAAAATCAATACCGATTTATAATTTACCATCGCAAAAACCTATCACTTTTTATGACCCTCCATCCTGGCTCATTAATATTACATTAAAACACACACACACACCACTGCAACAGGGTGAAATTGTAAGCTTGTCAGGTTTGCAGTCATAAAGCAAGCTTTAATTGGTTTTAGTTTGGGAATTCAGCATTAGATTTTGTTTATTTATTTGATTTTTTTTCCTCTTTAAAATCTTCCTTACTTTTGGTGGATTTTTAAATTGTATCCTGGTAATGCATTGATTTCACCATTTCACCAGTGTAAATGTGGTTTTCAAATAATGGCTATCCTCCTAAAATTTCAGCACGACTAGGTAAATCACTGCAACTCCCTACTTATTTGAGGTTTGTCTTCTTGATTGGGCACGATAAAGTTTAACAAATCCTGTTTGCAATGATTTTCTAATTGTATTGGGAGATTCTTGGCTTGTTTGCTTTTCACGAGAGTGCTGGAAAAAATATTTTGGGGAAAAACATAGGACTGAAATCAATGTATGTTATGTTGCTTTATCTCTTTTCCCGACCTGGCAGCAGCCAAGTGACCAGTCAGGTTTTATGGCCTAATCCAGTGGGCACAAATGGCCTTCTGCCCTTTGCAAAGCACCAGGATCTCCAGCTGATTCCAGTGGGCCTAACAATGTCCTCTCTTCTGCGGGCACTGAGGATGGCTAGAACTGTGAAAAGTAGAACTAACAGCGAATTCGTTTTTTTTTACATATTTTAGAAACAAAAGGTTTTTTTTAAAAAAAATCAAAACAAACCAAAACAATACTCCACCCCCTGCAAAGAGAATTAAAACAGTTTCATACTCATATGTTTTTAGACTCCAAAACTCCTTATATCTAAATTCTTTCCAGATAATGTCAAAAATAATGATGTCAGTGTTTACATTGGCAGCGGAAAGGTGCTCTTTATTTATTTTGTACTATTCCCAGAGAGTTTCCAGGGATTTTTTTTTTGGTGCGTGTGTGCGTTAATGTCATGGAGATTCCATCCTAACGTGATGGTTTATTTCTTCCTTGCTACATAAAAGATTAAGGATTAAATAGGTAAGCGGTGTGTTAACACAGAAGTAGAAACAAAAAAATCGGGGCGGGAAGAATTGGAAATTCGGTGTGTTCTCAAGTGTGCAGGAGATCCGCAGCGTGCAGCAAGTACATGTCGTGATTGGGTTTTTAAAAGACGTTCGCCTCCCTCCTGACTGACAGGGCCTATTGATTTTTTAGGTTTCTGCCGTCATCAGTTTTCAGCCTCACAGCGGCCATATGTCGAGGTCAGGGCGCGCGGGGGCTCAGGCAGGCAGCCCGCGCCACATCCAAAAGTGAAGGGCCGCTGAAAGAAAATCAATCATGTCATAAGTGGGAAGCATCAAAAATTTTCCCCCTGTATGGCCAAGGCCCATCAGGCTGTCTCCACTCCGGAGCCGAGGTTAGGCATCTGTCAAGTCGGGCTAGGTGAAAAGTATTAGAAATGCCAGTTAACCCATGGTAAGGCTGAGCGGAGCCGCGCTCCGTCCTCTCCCTTTGTTTGCCCGCTGAATATGACAAGGTTAGTGGCTTCACTTAATTCTTGCGACAAGGTGGTTCCCCTGACGCCACAGGTTAATCCGTGGAGTGCACCGGCTTGGGGTCGTTTTTGGCACCGGAGGAGCCGGGCTGCACGCGCTCGTGTGTGGACATGCACGAATGTGTGTAAAATTCATGCAGAAACGGGGTGGTTGCGGGTTCCTGTGGTGTGCGCGAGCCCAGCGCGCTCCGGCAAGGAGGCATGTCGGGAGCAGAGCGCTCTGAGCAGAGCGTGCAAGTTTGCATTGGGCTTTATTTATTTATTTTCAAATGATTTGCTCCTTCCCTGTGATCTGGATTTTGCTTGACTCTAGTTTCAGAATATCTTCACTGAATTGACAGTAAATATTTCCATTGTTCCCCTAATTGGAGAAAATATATTTCATGCACTCTGTGAAAGTATACTGCTGTGCTGTATGATTTTAATCTTTCTCCTCCTTGTTCCATTTAAAATCCATACAATTAGATTGTGCAATTATGCTAAATAATCGATCTTCTGTATCTTGTTTGCCACTTACATGATGCCTCTTGCAGAGAGGAAAACATATCTGAGTATGTCCACTAAATTTGAAATACTGATTTGGTAATACACTGGGATATTTAAGATTATGTTGGCCATCTTTCAGGCTTTCTGATTGCTGATCATGTGCCCTGAGGAATATTGCAGTAGGCTATAGATAATAGAGTGTGTGCGGATTTATTGTTAAGCAATTAGGCAGAGAGAAAAAAACAAATTTATCAGTATGAGAACTGGAGCACAGCCTCATTTTTTAATTTTAGAGGAAGAAAGAGAAAACCCACCAATAAAGGTAGGTTTTCTCATTTACTTTTTTTTCCCCTCACATGTATTGTTTTCATATTTGGGGCCTGTGATGTAGCTTGTCTCCCTGTGTAAGCCTTGCTGACTTTTCTGAGTAGAAATCCCTTGTTCACGGGCGGTGCTGCTGGGTCAGGCTCCAGAGGGGAGTTCCTTGCTGCAGGCACGGATGATCCCAGGGAGATGGTGGGATGGGGTCCGTGAATTAGACCAAAAGCTGCATTTCTGCTCACCCCTTCGGAATTGCCTCTCGCTGCCCTATCCAAGATGTGTACTTCCTAATAAATGGTTTAGCTCTCTGCGCTCCAATGATTACACTCTCCATTGAATACAGATAAAAAGACAAAATGTTTCTTTAATCAGTACTGTGATGTGAGACCGTTAAGGTAATAGTGCTTGAAACTATTAGAATCTTGAAGATATTGACTAGCTTGCTTTTGGCATTGCAATTATAATTACATTTTTAGGTTGCATTATATGGTTTTACGGTAGTTATTCTAACACAGAAGGTCTGCCTGCCTGTTTTTAACTGGGGGCATATGTGTAGGGGAAGAAATTTTGCAGTCCTAAGCTGTAGGTGCAGCTAACAGATGACCTAATTGGGACTGATATGATTTGGGTTGAGACTGTGCGAGGAAATCCAGGTCATCCCTCTGGAATCCATAGTGAATAAGCTTAGATAGGTTTGAGGGGAAAATGTGTTTGAAACCTTCTTCAAAGCGTGTTTTATGCTCTTGAAGCATTATAGGGAAGACTAGTTACAGAAGGTACCTTTTGTGAGATAACCAGAGAGGATGCATCTGGCCAGAGAAGCCTCCCCTCCAGAGGCACCTATTTCTGGTTTTATCACTGGTTTAGCCCTGGTTTTGCCACTGAGTGGGGGGCTCTTGGTTTGAGTGAGGAGCTCTTGATGTTTCAGTTGGAGCCTAATTCACCTGCATGGA
Organism: Tinamus guttatus; assembly: GCF_059628265.1. Taxonomy (NCBI): domain Eukaryota; kingdom Metazoa; phylum Chordata; class Aves; order Tinamiformes; family Tinamidae; genus Tinamus; species Tinamus guttatus. The sequence goes on from NW_028288689.1 coordinate 856,827, forward strand.
AACAGTTGGCTCCTAGCCCTAGCGTTTCAAGCCAGGCATGATATTTTTTCCTATGTGAGAATTAAAGCAGCGAGACAGCCGAAATCAAAAGCGGCGTCTAAGCGTCATTTTGGAAGTACCAGTTTTGTTTCCTGGAAATCGTAGCGTTAGCTCTAGTGTTGCTCGGAAATTGGCCAGAAGCTGCTGCTGAGGAGCATGAACCTCCCCGTGGGTGTTTCTGAAGCCTAGACATGAGCTGCTCTTCTGCATCATCAGCCGCCGGCACGGAGCAGCACCTGGGGCTGTGCTTGCCTCATGGGCAGAGGAAGACTCGGGCAGCCTTCACCGCTCAAACCGAAGGGGCTGCTGTGCAAGTTTCCAGCATTTGCCCGGAGGAGCTGTCAGAAACGCAGCTCCTGCTCACCCGACTTGACCTTTGCCGTTTCCGCGCTGCCCTCAGCCTGCCTGGAGTAACCGCGCGGCGCAGGAGAGCGCTCGTCCTCGAGCCAACGAGCAGGAGCTCTCAGGCTTGGCCCTATGGGCACAGCTGGTAGGAGATACTTGTGTGTCAGGGCTAGAAGCCGCTAAGTTCTTCCCCTTCCTCTTTTCCATTCTTTCCCCTTTGCTTTTTCCTTTTTTCCCTTCCCCTTTTCCCGTGAAAAACATGGTGTACCTGCAGTTAACGTGCTCAAAACTGTGTTTCAGGAGACATTTCAGCCCTATTAAAACAATAAATTTTGATAGTTCCATGGAAGCTGTTTAAGATCTCTTGGGCAAAAAAAATAAAAAAATAAAAAAATAAAAAAAAATCCACCTTTTTAACAAAAATGTCCCTGAATGCAGATTTACAAAATACATTTTAGAGCCATTATGGCCTTTTGGGTAAATAATGTTCATTTAAAAAAAAAAAAGTCTTTTGAAACACGTATTTTAAAAATGTTTCAAATACGATTTTTTTATGGTAGACCATGATGGGTTCTAAAGAGCCATTATGACTTATCAGAGAAATAATATACAATTATTCTTTTCTAAAATTGTCTTTTTAAATACACATTTTGGAATTGCTGCAGCAGTGGTGCATTTCTAGCAGAGAGGATTTCTTTTTGTGCTATTGCCCCCCCACAGCCAGCATGAAAGAAATGAATGTTTCCATATTGCCCATCTCTTCCTAAAACAGAATGTGTCTGAGACAGACCAAAGCTTGGAAGTTCCACATTTAGGATGGAATGGGCTCTTTTAGGGCAGCCCACGATAAGGGCAGCTGATGTGTGTAACTCTTGAGGCAGCCTTACGACACAGCACAACATTGTGTCTCGCAACCCCTTGTCACAGGAGGTGATGTTGTAGGCGTTAATATTGGAAGTGGTTGATGGTGAGATGGGACTGGTCTATGCGGACAGGCAGGGTGTGAGGAAAGCACCAAGAGCCCCATGGCAGCGCCACGTGCAGACGCTTCTGCAGAATGAGGATGTCCACCTGGGGGGGCTCGTCCAGCCGTTTCCTTGGTACTTGCAGGCTCTGCTCCAAAGGAAGGCCTGGCAGAACCCTGGCTCACCAGGGAGCCCGAGGTGAACGACCAGGGCAGATTCAAGGTGCTGCCTTCAGCAGAGACTCTCAGAGAGGGGAGGGAAGAGGCTCTGCAGGGAGAGGGCACTGGAGAAAGCTCCTGCCAAAGGCTCCATGAGGAGTCCCCAGTTACACAGATGCCCTCAGGGCACTCGCTTGTCTCCCTGTGTCCCCCACTTCTCCATGTGAGTGTTGTGCAACTGGGTTATGTAGGATACCCTGGAGAGCCAGGCTGGGGCAACCTTCTGTGTCCCCTGCTGGGTCACCAAGACTAGGAAGTAATCCTGGAGAGGAAGGATTATAACTCTTCCAAATTTTGCTGGAAACAAGTGGCATTAAAAAAAAATAGAATAAACATGAAAGCTATGATCCATAGAAGAATGTCCCTTGGGAAATGCACATTTTCTTAGTTTACAAGCAACTATTGTGAAATGAGATAATTGCCCATTATGTAACAGATCTGTGCAATAAAGCTAAGGTACGAGCATCTGAACAGTTAATAAATGGACTTATTGTAGACTGAGCTGTTTGTGGTATGACAGATAACTGGGTTAAAGCAATGTTGTTCTGAGAATTAGGCTAGTTTTGGCCAGGACAGTGGACATTTATAAACTAGAGAAAGTTATTCTCCCCAGATGTAAGTGCTAGCAATAAAGAACGGAACTGATGTGTGCCTAGTTAAGGGTGTATGCACCAAAATAGTACGACAGAATTTAAAGATTAATAAAGGGTTGCATGTGTTTTTTGTGCAATCAATGTAGAAATTATCGCAAAGCAGCAAAAAGATGTCTGACATAGTAGCAGCAGCTGTGTCTGTATGCACATTGAGCTGACTGCAGGAAACTTCAGAATGAATTGCTCGTGGCTATTAGGGACACAAAATGTGATGATGAGGATGATGCAGGATTTGAGCTTTCCGTGGGATCAATAAGGAGTCTCCAAAACAAAGTTCTGTCAATCTGCAGACGTGCATCGAGAAGTGTAAGTCTGGGAACAAGCATCTTGTTTTTAAAGAGCTAAACTAAATTCCTGTGCAGCACAGTGAGCCACTTTGGAATAATACATTGCCAAGACTGAGCTTCAGGTGGATTGACGGTGGATAATCTGCAGTTCATGAATGACTTATTTTAGCAGCTCCCTTTGACATGTCAGGTCAAGAGCGCAGAGTCCAAACGTTGGCTCTCATGTTGGTCAGTCAAAAAGTCAGTTTATGCTGCAAGTTATTTAATCTGGAAGGATGACCAAGCTTCAGAGGTTCCAAAATATGAGCGCCTGATGCTGTTCTAATGCAGTATCTCTGGAGGGTTCCATTGTGGTTACGAGGTTGGAAACATCAACAGACAAGTGCTGTGATGGCAACATCTGCTGATACTTCAAGGATAAGGTAGAACCATGGAACTACAGAGCAGCTACACAGTCCATCTCTGTGTGTGCATGTACAGCTATGTGCTCATGCCCATAGGCATGTAGGAGAATTTAGAGAAGATAAGAGTACAGTAAGGAGTGCTCAAACACAGCTGTGCTGCAGCTGGGGCAGGGAAAAGGGCTGGCTAACTTCCTACAGTGGTGGGCACCGTGCTTGGCCTGTGGTCCAGCACCCTGACCTCTTGTTGGTGTCCCATCCCAACCAGACCAAGCAGGATGCTGGTGCATGGTTTTAGTCCATGATCTCTGAGGCTGCCACAGGCTGCGATTGTTGGGGAAGCTGAGGAAAGGCAGACAACTAGACACCCATTTTTAACTGGTGTCAAGGGTCTAAAAGGAGGGGGAACTACATCTACATGGCATCCCAGGACCTGTGACAGTGCTTCTCAGGACCTGTCCTCAGAACCCAAAATGCGTTGATGAGGGGACGAACACCCTAGACCTCACTGCGTTCCCCCTTCCCAAGGGACCTTTCTGAGGGCAGCAGCAGTGAAACCTTGCAGCTTTTTGTGTTCCTTTGGGAGTTCCCAGCACACAAACCCATTTGGGAAATGCTCATGGAAGTAGCTTCCCAAAACACAGAACACTATTATAACCAGTGACCACAGCAGCTGAGACTTAAAGCATGTAAACTGCTGGATTTTATATAAGCCACCCCCTTTCACAGACTAAGCAGTCACAGTAAAAATGCAAGACAGGTAATTAATAATTGTGCTGGTGACCTTGAAAATTAATATTGTTTGTTATTCCTGTAAACAAACTGAGTTTCTTTTCCTTATTATATTTTGTATGGTAATTTGGCATAAACACTCCTTTTCACATAATTTCCCCAGTTGACTTTTGTCTCCTTGGCAATTTCCGGCTTTAATAAAGAAAACCTAATTAAGAAGGAGCTGTTGATTGGTTTGCTAGTGTAATTAACACAGGTGATGCTAATGAGTTTCAATGAAACCAATGGTTTACAGGGAAAAATAAACAGAGTTGTGCTGCATATGGCGTGAGTGATATCTGCACTTTGGGAAGATATTATTGTGATTTTCAAGCCTCATGTGAGTGGTTTGTGAACATGGGAGGGGAAGATAAAATGTTTTATAAGATTCATTAGCGGCGTTAGTCCAAGTTGAATAAGCTTCATGACTGGGGTATATTAAAATCAGTTTTGTTCTGACCCCCATTAATAGAGTGTAAAGTTTTATCTTCCTGAGGGAGGTAGGAAATATTAGCTTTTTCCTATTTTGAGAATGTTCCGCGTGCGACGTGATCAATGCCTTGTGACGCTGCTCTGTGGCTCGGAGTTGGCCAAGAGCCTCCTTGGCCTGATGAGATACATGAGGGGCGATCCCACATCCCGCTGTTCTCTCCTTTTTATCTCTCCTTATTCCTGTGGAAAAGAGGAGAGTCTGGGGAAAAGGCTGTGTAAGGAACTGGGGGGGTTGTGATTTCCTTGTTGGTGCCTCAGGCAGTTGTGTGTGTATATGTGTGTGTGTGTGTGTATATATATATATATATATTTTTTTTTCCTCTGGCTATGAAAGCAGGATTTTGCCCTGTGAATTTAAATCAAAAAATGTGGGATTTTTGCGAGCATTTTAAAATGCCGTGGGACGTTCAGAATTTCTCCTCAAAATGCAAATGCTGTAACATCATGTTGCTATGTCTTCTGTACAGCATTTTCTTTCGAAGGAGATGGTTACTTTTCTAATAACATTGACAGCATTTTATCGTTGGTCTATATTTCTGAGAGGCATTTGTTGATTCCTGATTTACATAGCTTTCATTCTGCAAGGCAAGAGAGAGAGTGATGTTTATTTTTTTTCCAAGGGTATGCTCTTTTGTTCATCCTTGTCCTTTCTTTAAATCTTCCTTTTATTTGTTTCTTTTTCTTTTTTTTTTTCTTTTCATTTTCATCTCATTTTTCATCATCATGTAGTTAATTCTTTTTTTCAGCCCATGGTACACTTTGTCTTGTCTATTGCTATGTGACAGAAAAGCCAGAGACATTCCATGTCTGGCAGTACACCTCCAGGGACATCTTTTGAACTCTCATAATTTGTATTTATTGCCACCCACTTTGTAAGTTCACAGTTTAATTTGCCAGCAGTGGCAGTGTTAGGCCGACACAGTAAAACAAGATAACGTTAAAATGTCAGAACGAGAGGGGGCATGAATGATGCATTACCCACTGCTAGAACTTGCACTTGTCATGCCTTTCCACCAAAGTGATGTTAACTACCTTTTGAGAGCCTTATCTGACTGGTATTACTCAGAAATAGGATCATTAGTTCACTGCTCTGATTAGAAGGTTGCTATGGTTGATTAACTCTTCTGGAACTGGGATCACGGTGAGAACATAACATGAATCACACTGGATTATGCATCTAGAACTAATTTTATAATTAATTTTTGCATTTATTTATAGTTGTTTACACGTGTATTTCCTTAACTCACTGCTGGGCTGACAGAACTGAAGGCAGAGGGAAAAATTTAAATACATTTTAATGGAAATATTCAAGGTAGATTTCAGTTGAGCTGTTTCTCCTTCAGTGTGCTAACAGTGACCTATTATGCAAATTGCTACAAAATCAGGAAAAACTGCAATTCGATGTGGTTTCTAGAGTTGCACAGATAGTGTTAGGTAAAACCTTAGCAAAGAGTGACAGGCGGACGCAGACTCTGGGGTCAAGGTGGAAGATGCCCCCTGTTCCGCCGTGCGGGGCTTGGGGAAGGCAGAGTGTTTAACAGCAGCCCGCGGTGCCCCAGGATGGCTAATGCTCCTGCTCGTGAGCGTTTCTAAAAGTGCTTCCTGGTGAGCGGCGTCCACAAAATTCACCATTTTGCAAAATGGGCAGAAATGGAGGTACTGCAAAAGATGTAAAATTTTAGAATATTTGCTTCAGCAAAGCTCCCTGAACCGAGGTAGGAATTTATTTCTGAATGTTGTTCCTTTGACTTCTTCACTGTAGGGACTCCTTGCCCATTATGGCTCCGAATGCTGTAATGGACAACCAACATTAGCGTTGTACTTAACAAAAAATAGGATCCTTGGGATGTGGGCATTAGCAGGGGTGCATTAGTAAGAATAATCTCTTTGAGCCCAGCAAGTGCATGCGTACAAGACAGCCCTTTATAATTTCGGTGCTTCCTTCCTTCTTTATGCAAACAGCTTTCTGCGCCGGCCTGATGCAGGCAATTTCAGGCAGAGCACCTGAAGGCCTGACTGAAATACCTAATGCTCTACCAGCATTATGCAAAAGGGCTCCGATCCAATTGCCTTTGTAGCTAAGGAGAGCTGGATCAGATCCTAAAAGCTGAAGGGCCAAGGGGGATACAATTTAACTGAGAGAGTAGCATGACTGATTCCTACAGTTACATATCTGCGTAAAGTGAGGAGGCTTTGGACAGAAATTAGCAGCAAAGCAGGGTTTGAAAAACACAATCAAGCTGTTGACAGTGACTTTGGTGAGCAGATTTTGGCTGCTGAAGAAGAGATTTTGCTTTAATGATATGAAATAAAGAATCCTTTGTATCAGAAACACATTTAATGAAGCTGAGACATTTTGAGGCAGAACTTAGAGTTGCCTTCTGCCATTGCCCATGTGTGGGTGCATTATACAGGAGTTATGTTCAAATCCCTTACTCAATTCTTAGTTAGACAGTGATGAAAGAATTACCCAGGCTTTGGTCATGACTTTGAAGGGACTGTTCATAAGAGGGAGGCCCACCAGACTGGACCATGGTTTACAGTTGACTTCTTCATAGACAACTGTCCAGCAAGATCCTTGTCTTTCCGCATTTAAAAGGTTATCTGATATTGCTGGGTTTTTTTTGTTTGTTTTTGTTGTTGCCTTTTTTTTGTTGTTGTTCTGACTGCATCAAAATCAGCCACAGCATAAACCAACGTTGCATGTCTGCAAAGGAGGTGCTGTTGTGGGGAGCTTATCTCAGTGGGACAAGTCAAGAGCTGGAAAAGCAGCCGTAACTCCTGCTTTTGCTAAAATAAGCCCCTTGAGTAGAAAGCCCTGCCAAAGGAGGAGGGCAGCACCTGGCACCACTTCTTCAGAGAGGGTCCAGCGCAGAGCAACGAAGATGACTAAGGTACTGGAGTATCTGTTTTAGGAGGGGGGAAGACTACGTGAGCTGGGCCTGTTCAGCCTGGAGAAGATTGAGAGGGAATCTTATCAACGTGTACAAATACTCAAGGGGAGGATGTAAAGAGGATGGGGCCAAACTCTTCTTGGTGGTGGCCAGCGACAGGACAAGGGGTAATAAACTAGATATAAACTGAGCCCGTAATATCTAGTTTGGAAGTTTCTTGTTTGTTTGTTCATTTGAATAGGTTCTCTTTGACTTTAAAAACATCCTTGCTATCTTTTGGAAATGGTGAAGTCAGGCATGATCTGAGAAGACCTCTATTTGATTAAAATTAAATGAATTTCTGCACGACAGTCTTAACATTTTGGATGTGTTTTTAAAAAGTGTCGAGAACAGGCAGTTAAGGGCAGAGCTGATGTGTTAGGCTGACAAGAAAGACCTGAAATTCCCCCTTGTCGTGGCAGAAGGCTCTTCAGCAGCCCCTTCCTCCAGGCTGCCTCCTTGCTGCACTTCTTGCATTGCCCAAGTATTCGCGTCTGGTGTGGTGTGAGTGTGAAAGAGAACAAAAAAAACTATCACCAATTTTTGCCTACCTTTTTTTGCTGTGAGCCAAGGCTTTTGCAGCACCATTAGGATGTAGATTATCATATTTAAAACCTGTGATGACACCATTGTACCCATCTGAATGATTAATCTGCTCATTAAAAGAGTGCCGATGGGCTAGTCTAATTGGAACATGGATCTTCTTAAAGGACGTTGCAGGGTCGGGAATAGGAAATATTACTCATAACATAAAGTAGGGATTAATTATGCTACTAAATACTACTGTGTGGAATTTACATATGGGTCTGGTCATTGGCAAGGGGTTAGGAAAAGTGTGCGCATCCCATTTTTATAACCTTAAAAATGTAGGTGGTACGTTCCTGGCGAACCTTAACCCCTTGTTGTTTAAAGGCAGATGCTGCTCGGGTGCCCCAGGAGGGGCAGGGTGGGAGCTCCGGAGCGTTAGTCGCTGCCGCCCGCGTTGGGATGTTTCCCTGCGTGCGGATCAGACCTGCGCTCGCGGCCACCGGTTTGAGATGCGGGAAGCTGGGGAAAGATCCAGCTGCCTCCCCAGGGGCTGGGGAGGGTGAAGGACGTGGTCACTGCGCACCCCCCTTTGCATCGATGCCAGGAGGGCAGCCATGTCCCTGCCCAGCTGCCGCCTGGGCTCGGGAGTGGGCTCCAGCTCCTGGATGTGGGAAGCAGGCGTCGTTGCTCCAGTCCAGCTGCTGGATTTTGCCCCTCCTTGAGCAGTTTTTGGCAGCTCTCTGGGTCAGCCGGTGTTTTTATGTTGAGCCGATGGCTCTTGCTGTGTGTTTCTGGGTCCCGGTGGCTGGCATCGCTCGGGCACTTCAGCTGTGGACTGGCAAACGCAGCCGCGGGCCCTGCTTTTCCGGGCACTTGGGCCAGTGTATGTTCTTGCTCAGAGCCACTGAATGGCAGTGGCAGTTTTTGTGTTCTTTCTCAATTAACACGTGTCTTTAGCATACAGTTGCACTGTCAAGGTGACCTCAATACCAGTCTGGACAGAAGTTAGGAATCAGTGGAGTTTGGATGGGTTGCAAATCAGAATAAAAAGTGAGAGCATCACAGATGAACCACCTGTTATTTCAGCCTTAATTTGAACTCCATCTGAGATATTTTAATGGATTTTGTCTCCTCTGAAGTAGTGGTGTGCTCTTTTATTGAGAATTTGAAGGTGAGATGAAGCTGTTTTTTCAAAGAAGTCTCCCTTGAACCTGGGACCTTTCCAGGACTCTGTATCTCCTGAATCCCGGTGCAGGATCCCTGCCCTCTAGATCTTTCTTTCTGAATGTTAATCAAGACTGTAGCCACTCCTTTAAAAAGATCTTTTCCCCAAATTTTTTTTCCTAAACCTTGCAGGATCACCCTCACTGTAACATGTGAGTATACAATAAAGATTTTTTTTTTTTACACATCTGCAAAAGGAGGGAAGCCATTTTTTTTTCTCCTTAATGCAAAGCCCATTGAGCTGAATTTGAAGGAATAATTCTTCTAAAGTTAGCTTTGACCCCTCTTCTGAAATCCCAAGGACTGATTGGAGCATTGGAGTTGAGGATTGCCCATTAGAGAAAGTATGATGGAATTCTTATCTTGTTCTTTTTTTTTTTTTTTTTTTTCCTAGTAGATTTAACCAGGGTATCTCGATGTACTGTAAAAGGGAAAGACACAGCACACCTCGGAGAGGAAACAACTGAAATTTGAGGGGGTCAATTTAGAGGGCCTGTGCATTTGAGGCTGGGTGTATTTCGTTAAACGTATATGGTTTTCTGTGTAATTCACTGCTCTAGGGTTTTGTCACCGGCTAAAAACCCGATGACTTATCTTAGTGCTGATGAAACTCAGGAATACGTTGCCAGTTTTACAGCTGGGGGAAGTGGAGCATCACCGGGCAGGGTTTGATCCACTTGTGCACGGCAGAGCTGTGAGAAGTGAATCGAGCTCTCGAGCATCTGCGTGTGTTTAGGGAGCTGCCTTCTCTCTCTCGAGCCGCACAAGTGTTTAAGTGTTTTGTTGGATTTGGGCCTGGATGCTTTTAGGGATTGTTTTGAGAGCTGTTGTTTATTTTAAAGCACTTTCCCCTGCTAATTTACAGGTCTGTTCTTGAGGTCTGCTACGGAGAGCTCTGCTTTATGGGAATAGCTTCTGTAGGGAGAAGGATACCGCTGGGATCCGCTCGCTGGTGGAAGCTCTCGGGGCCACAGGGAAGGGCTGGTCGGGAGAGCCGGATCCCGGGCCGGGGAGGCTGGGGAAGCTATTCCATCTTCCGATTTTTTTTTTTTTTTCCCAATAGAAAATCCAGATCTTCCAGTAGAAGATCAATAGGCAAAAATTCCCTTAAAAATAGAGGCTGTCAGGATGTTGTGAGCAGTGCTTGGCAAGATGATCGTGATACAGCAGGATTTTCCTCTGAGGACTAGGGTCGCCAGGACTGTCATGACAAAATGGACTGAGCCATTATTTCCATAGCAAGCGAGAGCTCTGCCGCAAAGCATGAGCGAGCTCGTGATGTCACTGCAAATTTAGCCCCATTTGCCTATAACAATCATCTACTCGCTTCCTAGTAGTTGTAAAACATATAATAATGTTAAACCCAAGTGTTCCTGACACATTTGCCATTTTTTTCCAGTGAACCCTGATGCTACATGCCATTGATTTGTGGCTGCAGACAAAGAAACTTTTTTCTTTTTTTTGCTTTCTTTCCATCTTTCTTCCTTCCCATTTTTCTTCTATTTTTTTTTTTCTTTTAGATAACGGGCATGAGAGAGAGCAACCACATTTATTGATGGGCCGTGTTGTTGACAATGTTGTTTACATATTTGCAATGACGCCGCCCCTCAAGCTGCTGCAAGCTTATCAAATCACTTTAACTAACTCCCATGCTACCATCAACATTAGTCCAAATCTGCCACAACTGGCAACCTTCAGCGTTTGTTTGAAAAGATGGTTAACGGCTCTGAGCATCGCCTGAGCCTGTGCAAGGCATAAGCAAATAAGATTATTGCCCGCTGCGTGTGCTGTTGGATGGGTTAAATGGGTGTAGCAGAGGCCATGCGTTAAACCCAGGGTGTTTTACGAATAATGACGCTCCTGTGTGCTTTTTGGGTTTCATGAGAATGGTTTTCAAGGTTTCTCTCCAAAGGCATCTTCTCTGCAGATAGATAACCACATATATTTGGATATTAAAAATAGCTAAGGCACTGGTTTTTTTCATTAGGAGGGAAAACCTCCAGTTTCAGTGCTATGAAAACAGAAGTGTTTTAGGGGAAAGGGGATAAAGTTATACTGAAGCGAAGCTAGGGTTAAATAAAAGATAGTGTATCCTCGACGAGGACCCAATTTAAAGCAAAAAGTTTCACTTCCACACCGCACTAAGCCCAGACAAAATAGCTCCCGTGGCCTTTGTGTGACGTGGAAGGTGAGCATAGAGCATCTTCTGTGATATTGCCCTCTTTGGCTCACAAAGTGTATTAAGTTACGTGAATGGAGAAAGTTTTGAAACAGGCCTTAGAGTTTGACATAATATCTCTCAGTTGGAACCAGGGCTTATTACAGTGAATACCTTTTTTTTTTTTTTTTTTTTTTTTTTTCATGTCCATAAAAGCGATTGGGTGACTGTTAGCGAAGCCGTGATATTGGCGCTCCGTGCCTTGACCCGGGATCTGATACTCTTCCCAGGGGTTCCCGCTGAGGAATGCTTACCGCAGCAACGCCGCTAATCACAAACCGAGCAGCAAAACACCGCGGGCTTTTGTCTCGATGCTAATCAAAAAGTGGTCTGCGGGGCTGCGTGGACCGCCTCGTCCCGGCATCCCGAATTAAAAATGCCGGAACATGAAGGGGGATCTGAAGGCCGTGTGATGCGCGCGCCGGCCCCGGGCTGATCTCTGAATTCCAAGGTGTGGCCTCGCAATCGGCGCCGCAAATTAGAGCCATCCGATTTGCATGGATTAACGAGGGAAGGTCGCAGCCTGGTGACAGGTCAGCGGTGCCCCCAGGGATTCGAAGAAAAACTTTGATTCTTCCTTTTTTCCCGTTCCATGAAGTAATCGTGCTGTTCTATTGTAAAAGGAGCTCTGTTACTTATAAAGGGAAGCTTGTCATTTAAATTCATCCAAGTTAGGACACCACTGAGCACTGTCAGATGTCAATCACAATACAGCAGGGAAATGTTTTTCAACAGATTTCTACCTTCATTTTTCCATAACACAGAACAGTGGCATAAAGGGGGTCTCTGAATGTACTTCTTAAGGCTAGGTTTTATTTTATTTTTTCATCTGCAAAGGACTGGATTTGAAGCTATGTAGTAAAGAATCGTGGTCATTCCTGTGACAGGGAGGGAGGAGAATGAGGTGGACGTTGTTTATAAGATCTTTTCCATTTGGGGGATGTTGCCGGAGGATTTGGGTGTGCGTGTGCACTCAAGCTGCTGTCCTTGTTGACTGTGTCTCCTCAGCAGAAGTCGCTTTGAAATATTTTGGCTGGAGACTTGGGGTCTGTTCTTTTCACCAAGCCTCTTTCGCCTCTGTGCTGCTGCCCTACATTTTTGTCCAAGTCTGGTGGAGATTGAATGTTTGCCCTACCTGACATCTGCTCAGGAATGAGATTTTGTACTCTGGCCAGTTTTGGCAGAGGCATCAATTTGATGCCCTTGTCTTCGGTTTCTCGGGAAGCCTGTGGGCTGCCTGACTTTGAGCTTTGGGCTCTCACAACCTGCCCCGCTTTCTAGTGGCCTGTGGGGTGAGTGATTTGGGAGACCTGGCTTGGCAAAGGAAGCGAGAGTTGGGAAATGGGCAATTTATTCCTTTTTCTCTCTTTATATTTGCAAATTCCCAAGAAGTTTAACCCAATCTGACTTTTCCCAATATCTGTAATAATCAAAGAAAATCACAATAATATTCATGGACTAAAAAAAAACCTTTCTTGGGCTGCCCCGTGCTCCAAGGCTTATAATTGCCATTTGCTAAACCTGCTGCTCTTGAAGACCCCGGTTTGTCTGGAGACCACTGTGTAGGTCGGGACTTTTCCTCTTGGACATGACAGGAGACCACGCTGGCATTTGCCCCTAGGAACGAGAGAGGAGGACCGTGTCCATACGGCTCCCAGTCATGTTAAGCAAAGAACAGATGCTGGACTCGTGAGCAGCCTGGTGGCTGAGGACCAACTCCAGGGGAGCTGCTGGCAGCTCCTGGGGCCGCCGGTGCCAGCGGGCGTCACCACTGTCACTCAATGGCCGTTTCCACAGAGCGCGGCCATTCGCCGGCGGGCGCTTCTTGCTCCGAGAGTTGCTAAATGAAATCCTTTCCTGGTAAGGAGTGAATAAGGAGATATACGTTAACGTAACTTGTTCTTTAAAATGTTATCACAAGCATATGTGTGTTTTTTTTTTTTAATGGTGGCTTATATATATATATTTTTTTTAAACTCCACTGATTTTTTCCAGATCCTGGCAAAGTCCTTTATGTGGCCTTAAGTAAACCTATGTGTTTGTTTAGATATGGAAGGATTTTAGGCTTGCAAGACTTGGGATCAACCATGCATTGATCTAAACATTTACCGAGTAGCAGGCAGTTGGACACGGAACACCCTGAGAAAATGATGGTTAATCATGTGGAAAATGTTACCATTTGCATCAGCACAATGATACACAGATAAGTGTACTTTCAGTTCCTCAAACAAAATAAAGGCTGTAACTAAATGCTTTATGAAGTTGAACATCACATTGTACACAACTCTGCTGAAAAGCCATTAGAAAAAAACACAGTGAAAATCCCCTATTATGCAAAAAGGTGCATGCAATATTTCCTGAGTAAAATGAGATACAGTAAGAGGTATAACTTTATGGCTCATTTTTTTTCTCCATTAGCTTTTTGTTTACAGAAATTAGGTGAAGTACCCAAGCATAAATCTGCTGGAAATGAGATAGCACTCAGCATCACAGTGTATGTAAGCATGTATTTTAAGTTTAAACAGGTGAGTAGTCTCATTGACTCATTAGCTTAGACAGGCATGTTCTTAATAATGGTACTGAACCTTGCTGAATGCATGCCCTAAATGACAATTTTAGCCCCCTGCTATCCAATCCAGTGCAATCAAAGCTCTTTCAGGACTTTATGTGGTGGGCTGGTAGCTTTTAATGTATTTTAATTCAGGGACCACCTTCGGAAAGAGAAGTTTATGAAGAGATGAAGGATCACATTTGCACTCCATAAATGTAGCTTGGGAACGCTGGGAAGAGATTTGTTTTCCCAGCATATCTTTTTAGGGATAAATTCTCCTCCGTGGAGGAAATCTGCTTTGACACTGTCAGAGAGAAGTGCCATCTCTGTTTAGAATAATAGTGTTGAAGCTGTGTTAGGAAGACTAGTATTGAGTCATAAAAACTAATTATCACTGTTCAAAACATTCTCAAATACACTTAAGTGGAGGTTTGTTGCATAAACATACAATTAAAGAAAGAATTTGTGATGGATGCAGGAATACACAGCTCACAGTCTTACTGTTTACTGGTGCAGTTAACAGATGGGTAGGCCAACTGATCCACAGATGTGCAGCTTATAAATATAAACTAACGTCTTACTAGTGATGTATATCTGCAAGTGGCTACAAATTACTTTCTCTTTAACTCTTGGCTATATGGAGGGGTAGATTTTAATAATACAGTAACTGTCATTAGTGTTGGTGGAGCTGCTGATGAGTGATCAGCAAAAACACTCTCATCTGGCTAAATATGAGGGTACAGGACTGCAAAGCACTGACAGGACTGTTTACAATATTGGTTGTTTTGCAGGAGCCAATGACCAAATCTAGTATTTTCAAGTGCATCTCAGATACTTTAAACTAACGCATTCTTAGCAGATGCGAACACAAAGCACATTGCTTTTTTTTTTCTCTCTCTCAGATTTATTTGAGGAGATGGGGACAGCACAACAAGAAGGAAAACTGGAATTGTTACATGTTCTAAAATATTTATTTATTTTTGGCCTATAAACCACCTATTCATCTTCAAACTAATGTCCTGATAAAAACACAGAGTTAAGGTGTGTGTGGGGGGCTGCATTCCATTGTTATTTTTGCTCTTTAAATAATTTAGTTGCAAAAAAAAAATCTGAAGGCTGTTTTAGGAGTAATTAATTATTCATTAATGACATGCTAATTGCACAGTACCTTTGAATATTTAACAAAATGCAAAAACAAGCATGGTAGTTATGTTTTTAATGTAGGAAAAGAGTCTTTGCTATATTACCTCTTTTGTGGAAAAAATAGACCTCTTTTTTTTCTGATGGACTAGGGAAAGTCATAGTAGTGGCCTACTTTCTATTCACTCTCTTCAGTCACTCTTTGTACAGTGGAATATAATGTCCTTATCTAGACTTAACAATTGACAGGGTGGCAATCCCTTGACTTTTGTCCAAATGATTTCTCAACAAAAATGGGTTAATTATCGCTCTCCGTGGCTTTTTAAATAACAAAAGGCCACGGTCCCTTTTCTTCCTTTCTTTCCTATTTACTGTATGGAAGCCTTTGAAATGCGATAGTTTAATCGGTGACACCTTCTAACCGGGGATTTCTGAGTGCTGGAGCTCTCTGCAATGAGCTCATATTGCTGTGTGTGAACATTACCATGATTAGGAGATATGACCTTTATTATGGCAAAGCCACCCTGGACTTTAAGGATGAAAATAAAACCCCTCCAAACCTCTCCACGCACTGAAGTAGGTTTGGATTGTTTCACCTCATAAAAGCCAAGCAGTGCGCTAACAATGCCCTTTTAATGCCCAGACTCGCGAGCTCCACTCGCTTGGGCAGCTTGTTAAAAATATTAATTGTTAGCTCTACGCAGCAGCTGCACTTTTCTGAGAGGGAGCAGAACTTAAAAATTCTTTTTTCTCTCTTTGAGAACCAGTTTGGAGATTTTGCTGTTACGCGATCGGTTATTAAAGCCAGGCTTTAATAACCTGGCTGGCTCTTCCTCTGCAAATATTTTGTTTCCTTGTGGGTTCAGAGGTGCACAATGTAAGGCTGTTGTCAACAGAATTTAGAGTCGCTGCCCTTGATTTTGTGACGCCCTGTAATTCCTCAGCGGGAAGGTAACTGGCATGGGCACTATTCTAATTTGCATCCTATAGCCTAGATTTTGTTCGCCTGTCTAATTAGTTGGTAACTCCCATTAACGTTAATAGCACTTACAAATACGCATCAGTGAGAGAATAGATCCCAGTAAATCTGAGCATTATTAGGGCGATACAAAATTAGCATGTAGTATACTTCAAGCTCATGCGGAATTTTATAGCTTGGCTGCCTATAAAGGAGTAGGAATGTATTCAGTGACGAGATGAGGAGAAAAAAGAAGTACTTAACTAGAAGAAATAGGAATGCTCATGCGTCCTGCAGCTGTTTCTCTTCTGAAAAGCTCCTTGGTACTGAAGTAATGCAGTTGTTCGGGAGCCGGCTTCGGGTCTCTCGCTTTGTTCTGCTGTTTGGAGGATTCCTCTGGCAGCCGGTGGCAGAACTTGTGGTACCTGAGCCTGGTTGGGCTTCAGCTGTGCAGGTCTGATGCGAGCTTGCTTCCTCTGCTCTCATCATGGAGATGAAGAGGTTACCCTGGCCTTACTCCTCTCACATGTGCGTTTTGTGTTTGAGGTTGTACCTCATTGATAAGTGGGGCCAAAAGCAGTATCACTTATTACTTGGGTTTTCCTTATTCAGACTTTTGGGAGAAGCATCTGTTTGGGCATGGGGGCATATGGATTAAAAAGCCAGGGAAAACATGGCAACAAGCTGAAGAGGAAAGTTGTGTTGTATCCTCTGACTGTGACAAGTACCACCTGGAGCATGTGTTCTCCAGGATGGGCAGTATCATTCAGTGAAATTTCAATCCTAGCGCCAAACCTTGCAAGAAGACTTTGTGGCTCCACAGCTGCTAAAGACAGTAGGGCACTCAAAACACATTAGGCCCCAAGACACTATCCACCAAGAAGAAAGAAACAGATCTTCATTTGAAAATATCTCCACATTTACCCAACTATGAATCTCTTTATGCAAATCTCTCTGTGTGGTGAAAGGAAGGCAGTTCTTCAGGCTCAGCTCTGCTCATGGCTACTGGAGTAGCGAGGGCAGTCATGCCTCTGGGTGACCGACCTGTTACGGGACATCATAACAGATCCATGCTGAAGGACACACACGCTCTTGGGAGTAGTTTCCTGCTCAAGTGAATAACCAGAGTTCAGCAGTAGTTTGTTGAAGCTAAAGTCTAATCCAAGATGCATTCTTTTGATTAGAGATATGTGTCTGTTTGCTCTACAAACCCATCTCCTGAGTTATATTTCTTTACCCTGTGGTTAGTGGTCAAAATACTAGCCTAATGCATATAAAGCATGTGGAAATTTATGCAGACGAATTAGGGTCACGGTAGAGAGAGCAATGATGCATTATCCCAGACAAAGTATTCCCAATCTGCCCTATTGTTATTATTTATAGCTTGACATCAGCAAAGATATATTTTTTTTTATGCTGTTAGAGCACCTTACAATACAGATAAAAGGATATGATCCCTGCTTGAGATGGAGGGTAACAAATTAATTTCAGACATGACAAAGCAAGCAGAGGTAGGGCGTAAGAGGGGAACAGGAGTAATGCTGTTAGGATTATTTGGAAGCCTGTGTATAGCTTGAAGAAAGTGTTCTTTAAATAAGAAATGCTGTTTGCACTTCAGGGTGGAAAGTAGTCATGTTAGGGCTGGATTAGTGAGTGGCCCTTAGGGCCCATTTGGGATGGACGATCCGTATTGGTGACGTGCTGTGGCAAAAGGCACAAGAAAGGGGACGGGTGGCACGTGCGGGTCAGCACCCTTGGCTTGGCAGGGGACGCTGGCGCCGTGGGAGGCACCGTCCCTGGGTCGCTGCCCTCGTTCCTGGCGATGCGGTGGCCTGAGTGGCAGGAGTTATTTTGGACGTACCCGGAGGTGGCCCCCGTTTTTGCACGGGCCGAGCGTAATCGGCGCCGAGCCCATCACAGCTAATTGTCTCGCTTTGCATTGGCGCTGCGCGTTGGGCCGGTGCGACAGGAGCTATTTTACCGCTTCCGCCCGCCCGCTTCTTGTTTCTGAATGAACTACACCTGGTGTGAGATGTACAGCGCCGGGCTGGCCGCAGAGCTGCTCCCCGCGCGGGGCAGCGCCTTTCCAGCGCCCTCCGGAAGGTCTGGAGCCAGGAGATGCTCCGGTTGCACAGGTGAACAGTAGAAAGGGACTTGGCCAACCTTACCCTGTGAGGACACTTTTGTTGCAAATGTGACTTTTAATAGTAGATGGCGATTAAATGCCAGGCTTGGGCTCCAGACTGCAATTAACTATTTGTATTATGAATTCATGTATGAGAGATTCCATGGCATTAAACATAATAAACTAAGTGAGGGGAAGGAGCAAGAAATGAGGGGGAAAAAAACGTCCTCTTGAAACATATTCAGACATGACATTTCCTTATGTCGATAACCATCAAGGGCTTTGCTTTTCCATCCATAAAGACAGGAATGCCACCTGTCAATCAAAGGGAGACTCACAACAATAGATCAAGAAGGAATAAAACAACAAAAAAAGGCCTTCTTGCTTCAGAAAAGCATTGACTGCTTTTTCACTAATGATAATATTTATAATGCCCGCATGCAAACACAAGGTATATAGGTAGTGGGTAGCTTATATTACAATGCTTCATTTCCTTTTAAAATTGTATTCACCCACTGGGAGAAATTAAACAAATAAGACATTTTAAGCCACTGAAGCAAGACCCATCTTTGCAAGAGTTATTTTAAAATTCTAGGTTCTTATTTTTGGTGTTCAGTCACAGTATCTTATTCCTTTACCAGTATTGAATGTTCTGTTAAATAAAAGCTACTTTTGGCTGAACCACACAAGTTTTTTTTGGTGCACTATTCTCAATCCTTCTATTTTATTGTGAAACTGGTGGTTTTTTAATATCTACAAATCTGACCTGTGATTTTGGGAGACTTCAACTTTCTTTTATAACCAAAAAAAAAAAAAAAGAGGAAAAAAGTTCAGGAAAAAAAAAGCTTGAAAAACATGCTATTTAACATTAAAAAAATGAAAAGAAAGAAAGAAAAAAAAATGCCACCAACTTTCACTTTTAAATTTTCATGAGTTTTAAGGCCATTTTCAATATGGCTCAGTGCTGTTTGCATAGAGTGCACTTGGTGTCTAAGTATGGGGATTAGCAGCATAGCTGCATTAGTTAGATTATAGATAGGAGACATTAATATTTTGCCTTTGTCTTAAATGTAGTAAGGTTAATGTGAGCGGAAACTGCGAAAGTGGAACAAGGTTTCAGCATAATGCAACATGATCCTGAAGTCTGAAAACAATAATAAAAAAGAATAGAACACGGATAATGAGTGCATCATAATGAATGTTTCATGTTTTAAAAACTTTTCCCATCTACAGCAATTTGTATTTGTTTGTGTTGCATCCTTTGGTGCTCTGGTTAGATTCGGTATTCCTGGCATATGGACTAGCTTTTCCCACTGGGAAATTGAGGGCCAGAGAGAGGCAAACAGCAACTTGTAGAATAAGGTTCAGCACTGAATATCATGTCAGTGCCAGCGCAGTGCAAATAATGTCAGTCTCTGTAACTTTTCTGGTTCAGTAAAAATCTCCTTGTAGTTTGTGAATGCAAATGACATCCTGCCTTTTGCAGGCTGAGAACACATGACAGGAAGTTGAGAGAAAATAAAACTTGAAAATGAGGGGCAGGAAATTAAGATGCAAGCGATTAGATGGGAGCCAGCATCTTCCACAGGCTGCCAACACGGGACTGTTGACAGTCAGGTTGCCCTTAGCAGGACTGTGACTTCACTGTGAGGTGCCCGTGGGCCTTTCCTGGGTCTCTGACTTCATGCTATGGTCATCCCTTGTGTGCAAGCCAGCATCACACCTCAACACATGGTGATTTCCCATAGGCGAGGGGAGAAGCCAAATGCTCTTTAATCTTGACGTCTGGGGGCATGGGCTTTAGACTGCATCTTCCCAGAGTTGGGATGTAGCCGCAGTGTTTGCCCCCAGAACGGGCTGCAGGATGTCCCTGCTCTGCAGTGCTGCATAACTGTTGAAATGTGGGCAGACTTGGTGAGAACAAGTGTATTGCAGCCTTTCTGCAGCTTATATTGCACTTTATCTGTTTTTCCCTTGAATGTCATTAGAATTTTGTTGTCACTTTTTCTCTTATCTCCTCCTAATTTCCCAGTATTTCTTCTCTAATCTTGTTGTCCAGAGAAGAACATAATGCTGGAAGTTCGTACCCATCAGTGCAGTTTCCCCACTGTGTGGGGGTTGAATCCCCAGATGCAACTTTTGTGTATCTGGCTCCAACTCATGGATCATTTTGTAGTTATAGCACATGATTTTGGTGTCCCCCAGCAGTGCAGTGATCTTACAGCATCCCAGAACTTCCTCTGGAAGTCCTCACATTTACAGTGGTTCCAGGCAAAGCTATCTGGGTGGACATGTGAATCAACTGTCCTGTTTTGAATGTGTGGGAAGTATTTATTAGCTGCTCTGATTTAAATCTTCTAGTTACAGGTATCATGATCTGGTGTTGTGCTTTACTTAAACTAGATGTAGAAAAGGAAATATTAATGGCATCATTTGGAGTTGTCAGTGCAAATCAGGCACTTTACAGGAGGATGTAGAGATGGGCTGGTGCAGAATTGGTCCTGAGAATTTTGTTTGTGGAATGCCTGTTCCCACAGCTGTCTTCTCTTGTGTTTGTACGTGATATAAGTTCACATTATGTGTCAGACATAAGCTAAGGAAAGAACAGAGCCAGAATTGGTCTTTATCTGCTTGGGCTTTGCTACGAAGGTGGATCCGATCACATGAGCACGGTGATGTGCTAGAAGTCAGCTACAAATGACTGAACTTCTGTCTCCTTGAACATGTGGTTTGGACACCCCAGTGACGTTGCCTTCAGTGGTGCTTTCCTTCCTGCAGTGACTAAACAGCGTCATTTTTCTCAAGCAATCTGAATGTGCCTGTAATCGCAAGGGGAAAAACAAAAACCCAGTGGGGCATTTTCTTGGTTGCCATCTCATTTTTGCATTCAGGCTGAAATCCTGCCTCCTCCATGACCCATGGTTACTGTGTGTGTGTGTGTGGGCGAAGAGCAAACCGCGGTGAACCCGTCTGCACCCGCGGGCTGCAGAGCGATGCTCCCCTCTCCTCGGGAGGAGGAAGGTGGCGGTCAGAGGGAGGGAGGCTGGGCAGGAGCCAGCGGGAGGCTTGGATGGTCCTTAGCTCTTTGGAGGTGATGGCTCTTGGGTGTCCGGGCGTGGAAGGAGCACCTTCACCTGCTGGTTTTTTGCACTGTGAGGGAGAAGGATCCCTTTCCAGTCTCTCTGGGAGACTGAGCACATGACTCTAATGCAATAAGTGAGTTTACGTCATGGGATTTGAAAAATGTTTTAGTGGCTTGAAGAGGCCCTTGAAGTGTGTCTGGGATACAACATTATTCTTGTTGCTTTTACCAGCAGCATCCTGAAATGGAGCAGTTGAGCATCAGCTAAGAGCAAAGACATGGGTCACACTGGGCTGGGCAGACACTGAGAGCGTTTACCAAGAGTGTTTTTTGCGGTGTCCTCTATTCATGAGTCCTTGAATGTGCTGTCTCCTTGGCACAAGAATTTTTAACTTTGAAGCCTGGGCTAACAAATGGTGTCTATTTGCAGGGGGGCCACATATGTTTGATATGGAGGTGGGAGAGGGCAGTTGAGAGCCATGAGGCTTTCAGTGACCCAAGAGACCCACATTCGAAGTTCTGCTTTGCCAGACATACCTGCTTTTGCCTTTGGCTAGGGATATAGTTTCCTACAAGTAAAGTAGGAAGAGTAGCCCTTCTTTGTGTGATTACAGTCTCCCAGATATGGTGGTGGCATGGAGTGTGACAAGCACAGCTGGGGGAAAACTCAAGTGTCATGAGAAGGTCAGGTCCTTCTTCCAGCTTCCCAGAAAAACTTGCCAGCTGTCAGATATCAGGATGCTGAAGCCCCTGAACCTCAGCTGGCCTGGGGCGAACAGGAGGTGGGTGGGATGTGGGATAGTGCAGCTCCAAGCTCGCTCAGCAGCGATTACAACCAGGAGTGAGAGCTCGGGAAGCTGGTGGAGACCATCTGAAGATACAGGCCGAGGGACAGCTCCTCCCCGGTGTTTTGTTCTAGGAGGAACAGATAGAGTGTTGTTTCATCTCTTATATTTCTGGAGAAGTTGGATTCTTGAATGGAAAGGTGTCTGTGACTTCAGGCAAAATAGAGATACCACAAAGAGCGAATCTGCAGGAAACAACCCCCCCAAAACCAAAACAAAACAAATTAATGCCTGCTTTAAAAAGGTACCTTTTAGGCAGCCCAACCTCTTGACCTTCTAACTTTGGGCTGCCAAGGCTGCTTGCCCAGTACATCTGTTTTTCTATGTTTTTGCCTGTAATTATGTTGTCCTGTGCAGTTATGATAGTGGTTTATCCTGCTTTAGAAATGTTATGTTTTGAGGTTAACTTTCCCAGGGGGGATGTTTCTTTCTTTCCTTTTCCCTTTCTTCTTTTTGTCAGAGCAAACAAAACATAAAATCCCACTCGGGGAAGAGAAGCCGGGAAGAAACCTATTAGAAAGAGTTAAAGTAGCTGGGGCTGAGGGGAGGGACGTGTCTGTCAGTGGGAAATACTGTATAATGTGGTTACTTGAAAATGGCAAATAGTCCTGAATCTTATTGAATGAAAAAGGACAAATGTCACAGAGCCTGATGGAAAAATAAAGATAAGGTTAGGGGTCCCGTGACCCAGACGTGTCGCCAGCAGCCCGCATGAAGGGCAGCCCGCCCCGCATCTCGCTGCCATGCCTGCTTTTCACTTGCCGTGGACAAAATGATGATTTATGGCTCCTGCCGTGGCGGTGGGCGGGTGAGTTTGCAGGCAATTTCTAATTCCCTGTTTCTGACTGCAACACCGAGATCCTTTCTGTGCCTTGCAAACAAGCTCTGAGCTGGGGATGGTGCCACTGTAAACACGATCTCTGAAAAAACTCACTTTGGGGACTGCTTAATTTCTTGTTAATGGCTCAGCTCTGCCCTGTGAAACTTGGTGAGAGGTTTGACATTGGCCTCAGAGAGGAAGGATGAGGCTCTCTTGTCTTGGGCGTGTTCTGATGTGTCCCACAGCAGCAGGACCAAATGGATGGGGCCGTAACCGTGCGATGTGAGCGGCTCTGCACTGTGATGCACGAGTCTTATTCCCGGGATGGGGGATCTTCTGGCAGTACCGTGTCCAGAGATGCCAGCAGCCCCCTTGGGAAGGGCCAACAGACGAGGGGACCGTGGTGGCTCCCCGGCTGGATCCTGCACGGTGCTTTTTAGGTAGTTTTGTGGGGATCTCACTAGAGCCCGAAGCCTTGGATGGCAGCACTAAATGCAAACTGTAAGGAAAGATTTCCAGTGCTAGGCCCCCGTATGCCTTGTTGGGTTTCACTTAGCAATTTACTGGAAATAGAGGACTTTTTTCCACTGCAAAATATTTGTGGTGCTCTGGCTTTTTTGAATAATTTGAAGTTTGTTTGCTTTTGCCTCATCTGACTTTAAAAAAAAATGTTGGAAACAAACTGAATTTTTAAAACTTAATTTGATTTAAACTGAAATAAATTCTCGCCTCCATTCTTCAGAGAAGAAAAGGGAGACTTTTCCCATAAAACTCTTTTCTCTCCAGTGTTTTATTTTCAATTTAATCTGAATAAGGAAATATCTATAATCTTAGAACTGTAGTAGTTGAAAAAAATATTCCCTGAAAATACTAGGTATGTTTTACTGAGTTTAGTATTCAAACATACCTCATTCCTTACTTTTCATCCTACAAGAGCTGAAGAGTAACATTTGGCGTTTTTCTTATATATGAGTGAAATTTTGGGGTTGAAATGAACTGCCAGGAAACTCTGTGGTCTCTGTTGCCTTCTGAGTAAAGCTGAATATCTGTGTCCTTAACCTGTTGCAGTGCTTCAGGACACATAAAGTAGGTGTGAGTCTGCGGCTCTGTTACCGTAGTTCAGATTATTGCTTTAGAAGCTGCTGCTTTTGTGAATATAGTTCTTCAAAACAAACTTAAGGTCAGTATAATTTTTTTAATTGAATTTTGAAATGTGATTATCAATAAATCAGACAATATGAGGATTGATCAACTCAGGTGTTGGTACGGATGGTGCCTATTGAGCAGAGCCTTTCTCTACCAAGAGGAGATCTAGGACCTTTTGTGAATTTTAGTCCCTAGTCGTGTCCAAGTGTATACACAGGAGTATGTCTATTCATTAGCACTGCTTGCAGGATTAGTGGATTAGTTTTGTGCATGTGCGTTTGCAGGAGCAATTTCTTGATCGTAGAATATCCCTAAGGGTTTCTTTTTCGTGCAGATGTGAGGCTGCACAAGAATATTTCTGCATGGCAAAAATCCCCAGTGGGAAGGGCTGCAGCACGAGAGCCTCATGAGGGCTCCTGCTTCAACTCGAGCAAGAGTTTGGTTTTACCCTCTAGCTCAGTTATGAAAGCTGGGACCTCTCCCTATGAACTGAGCCTTTCTGTATCCTTGGCTATCTATGATCACAGCCCTATAACTGCTCTTTGATTTGTATAACCATAGTATTAATTGTACAACTAGTTTACAGTTACCTTACAAGCTGGCGCTAATTCATCCAAATTGTTTGATTGGGACTTGCAAATCAGGCTGAGATCGGAGACTTTTCGAACGCACTAGTGAATAGGCTGGTAGCCAGAAAAGCAGGGGAACGTTGGCCCTAACCAAACATGTTCTTCAAAGATAGCTATTTCTAAACATTCCCCCTGTAAAATTGCAGCTATGTTTCCTGTTCAGGGGATAGTTTTAGATGCAAATTCACTTAGAGGTAGATGAGAAGAAATGTGTGACAGACACACCTGACTAACTCGCGTTTTGTATCTCTAACACTCAAAAGTACAATGCTTATGGTAATGAATTTTATCTATTACAAGGGAAAACAATCACCTTTGATGACATTATAGAATAAACACATTTAACAGCATGCTGAATTGCTGAAGTATCATTTTCAACGACCTCATTAGTGTCACTTAATTAAAACTTCCTGCTCTTGACTTTGAAGCTGGTGCAGGCAAAAACACAGAGGGAATTGAACAAACAACTAAAAAGGGAGGGGTACCTTCTAGTGATAAATAGCAGTAGTTGCTAATGAAACCAAATTATGTACCTTTTTCCTGCAACTCCGATAAAATAATATGAAACACACAGCAAGTTTGCATCAAACAAATTAATCAGCTGTCAGCAGATTCGCCTGATAATAATCTCCTGCCCTTATTGATAATTTAAGAAAAAAAAAAGTTGTTTTTTTCTGTACACAATCATTAGGATGGTGATAATTAAAGCTTCAGCTTCAGAAATGCCATAATAACCGTTAATTAGCAGGATGCTATTTTCAACATAATTTGCTAATTAGGGAGGGAGCTTATATAGTGTACGTTCCTAATTATGAAAGGGTCTTGGGCTGTAGACTCATGTGACTGGAGTGTAAATGATACCATTATGGGGGTCCTGGCAGCTTTTAATTATTTATTTCTTTAAAGAATATTTTATTCAGAAATATTTAGCCAATTTAACCATGCAGACTAACTGCTTTCCCTTAAAATCCCTCTCCCTCTACTGGCACGTTTTACCCATCAAATTCAAGATGCCAAGTATTTTGTTGGATAAACTCCACTAATTTCAATAAAATTAAGCTGGCAGAAAATTTAGCTCAATATATTTCCTTCATGTGGTTAGAGGACAGGGGCCAACTATTGCGCTGATTGCTGTGTTCTGATGTTCTAATTTCAGGACAGAAATTGTGTACCTGCTGTTTGAATAGGATAAATTTCTGTTTCTGTCAAATGCAGATGTACAGAGTGCAGAAACATCACCCACTCTTTCAATCTCTTTTAGTGTCAGTTATAAGTGATCCTTTTTTAAAAAAGATAATACACTTAATCCAGTTTCAGAAATAGAACTTGATTAAATACATTCTTTAAAGGATTTTTTAAAAAAGTGTTAAAATATTGAAAAAGGTGCTAAGGTAACAGGTAAAATAAAATCCATGTACTAATGTAGTAGTACCTTCTATATGTTGAAGTGTCCCATTGCCATAAATAAGCTACTTCATAGCCTTAAAATTAAACATGCATTCACATCTAAGATCTAGGCTTATAAAAGCATTACCTGTAATCTGTACGGAACTCTGTAATTATATAGGTACCTATATTTCCAGGTGTGTTATGTATATAAATAGATAATATTAATTCTCTAAAACCAGACACACACATAGACCACATACATACATGAATATATATACATATATATCTAAAAGCAGACATTCATAAATGGCATACATCCATTTATATAAATGTGAAAGAATTACCTTTTAGCAATGCAAACGCAAAATGCTGCTGTCATCCACAGATACATATTCTTGCTTCCTGAATTGTAATAGCTGTTTTCTTTGAACGGTTTTACCTTGTTTCAAATAAAACTGTATTTCTCTTTCCCTTTAAAAGAAATGAAAACTTAATTCAATAATAAATGAGCTCCAGCTCGGCATAAGAGTCACTTAACTTAAATCTTTTTGTAGAGGTTCCCACTTAAGCAGCTTGAAAGACAGTAA
Source organism: Tinamus guttatus (assembly GCF_059628265.1). Taxonomy (NCBI): domain Eukaryota; kingdom Metazoa; phylum Chordata; class Aves; order Tinamiformes; family Tinamidae; genus Tinamus; species Tinamus guttatus. Next base: position 883,173 of record NW_028288689.1, read on the forward strand.
ATCACGTTGGGGAGCGGACATCCCGGCTTCATTGCCACGCTGCGGAGTGCTGAATTAATGGCCATCTCTTTAGGATGTATGGATGTGCCTCCCAGCTGCCGGCCTGACAGCGTTATAGCTCAATTAATGTGATCTCGGTGTAATTGCAGACTGGGAGCATAGTGCCTAAAAATTATATTTTTCCATCAGAATTATATTTTATCCTGCAGATGTAGGGGTGAACACGCTAAGGGGTGGGGCTCCTATCTAGTTTTTAGTTTTATTTTGTTTTATCTTATTTAAGGGGGATTCTGTGATTTAATTGCTACCGATAGGTCAGGGCTCAAAGGTTGACATGGGAGTCAAAGCACAGTGTGTTAAGGTTGCTTTGCCTGATGTTGGCTTGTAGCTTGGCTCCTCTTCTTGTCTGATGAAGAGGTGCTCAAGGATGCTCAAGGAAGGTTTCCTCCTAGAGAAAGTGAAGGATGGTGGAGGTTGTTTTGCCCTAGATGGAGGCACCGGTTACTGTCTTTCTGCTTCATTCACTTGCTGTTCCCCTCAAAAAGCCTTTGCTGCCATTTGCATCCAAAAGTGGAAGGTAGGGAAGTTTTACAGGGTATTTTTTAAAACACGTGTGGCAAAGATAGTTGGAGAGGGGAGATGTAGAGGTGGTTCTGGTGAGCAGCTACCTGGGACAAGGCGCCATGGGCTGCAAGCCCTGGGGGCAGAGGGTATCCGCTGTTGTGCCCAGACAGGAAGGTTACAGGAAGCCACAGGGATCAGAGACGGCCGAGTGAGGGAGAGTCCCATTGCTTTGGAGCTGGAGAAAATGCAGCTCTGTGCTTCCACAACTCTGGGTCTTCGTGTTCACTCGTGTTTTATTAGCCGAGCGGGGAGACCTCGGCTGCTCAGGCAGGAAGGCTGCTCAAGGCGCAAGGCTCCCTCTCCAACTTCAGCAAAATAACTGCAAAGGTTTCAATGTCCCCTCGTTACAAAGGGAAATAACGTGGATTCAGACAGGCATGAAAAATAACCCAAGCTGGCCCATTTATTTTTTGTTAACAATTTCTCTGAGATCTTCCTGGTTTCTCTGGTGGCCGTGCTGGGCTACGGGCGGCCGTGTGCCGGCCAGTGCCTGGGGACTGGCACCGAGCCTGGGGGGTCTTTGCCAGTCCCTGTTGTGACTGCAAACCCCGGCGCCCTGATGGGCTCCGGTGGCAGCTCCGTGCCCCCGTGGCTCCAGGGCTTTGATTTCTTGTGATGTCTGCAGCAAGCACGTTGAAAGTGCTGCCTTCTCATCCACTTCAGCAAAGACAAATCCCCTCATATACCCTTGGAACCCGATTTTCAAGGTACTTAACCACCTACCACTTTCAGAAGATTTCATTTTATAGAGGTTTTCTGTTTAGTTCAAGTGGAGCCTTATACAGGGTTTTGCATGGGGCTTTCATGGGAGATGGACTCGGGCTCTACTTTTCCCCCTTCCTTGGTGTGGGAGTAGAGGAAAAAAGAATTTTGGAGAAAGAGAAACCATGCATGCAAGAAGAACGCGATTGTGAAACTTTAACAGTTGGCAGGGAGTCAAACTGTAAATCTCAAAGCCTCATTTCATGCGTACTTTCAAGCTGCCCGATTGCGACATGACCAGATCCTTTTACTACCTGAATAGTACATAGTAAATTAATGTGGATAAATCACATCTGCCAATAGTCCGACTCCGAGGCAGCTATTAAGGGATGATGCCCAGTTTCCAATGCAGTTATCAAGAAATTAACTATAATGGGGTTATATTTTGACTCGCATTACATGCTGTCGCCTCGTGCTATAAACCTTTGCCCTCACCAGATCCTGGAGGTTTCTTGGCAAAACGGGCACCTGGTGGCAGGGCTGGCGGACGGGGAGGTGGGGACAGTGCCCGACACTGACATTGACGGCAGAGGGGGTGCAGGAAGGGTAGTCGCTGTCCCGGCACGTGTGAGACGGGTGCAGGAGGGGGTCTGGCATGTGCCACGGGGACGGCAGGCAGCCAGAGCCACCCTGAGGCTCTGTCACCTGGTTTGGATGGACATGCTCAAAAGCCAAGTCTTCAATAGTGTCCCTTGGGCAAGCACCACTGATGCTGATGGGGGTTCCTGGGAATAAACCACAGCGTGGCCATGCTGCATTTGCCTCCGTTCAGGAGCTGCCTGTGCTCTTCATGCGAGCTGAAGCATGGACAGGGATGCTCTAAAAAGGCTCCAGTTGTCCTTGGCCGCGGTGGAGCGGGCTGGTGACCAGGGATGGGCAGCCAGGTAGGGACGCACCTGTCAAGCTGCTGGTGTCACCTGAGAGCTCCTGGCTGGCCGCTCCGTCGCCTTCCTGGCACGTTGCCGTTGGCTCGGCCTTCTTGGCAGAGCACACGGGATCCTGCGTGAACTCTTCTGTTGCCACTTTTATATTCTACTCTTGCACTAATGGAGATATTTCAGCTTATGTGAATGCTTGCAGGAGAGAGATGGTTAGCTGGTAGAGTTTAGCCATGGCCATAAATCAAAGCGTGGGTGACACTCGTCTCCTGGACCTTCTGTTGCCCAGGGAGACCGTGTTGTCTTCTTGCCTTCTGATTTTCACATGGAAGAAAGAAGGCAAAGTTTTGTTAATGAGGATTTTTGTGATTTCAGTTAGTATAACTTTTGTGAGATAGCACAAATAACACATTAGCACTAAATTTTATTAAATATAAATTTGATGAATAACTTCTGCATTCATTGCTGTGACAACAACAGCAGCAACAGATCATTGGGTAATGTCACTTTTTTTTTTTTTTTTTTTTTTTTAATACCACAGCCTTTCTTAATTCCAGCATTGCTCAAAACTAGCTGGATTTTCTTCAACTGGCTCTTTCGAGTGAGAAAAAAGCATGACTTGTTTTAACCCAAGGCTGTTTTGGGACAGTTGTAACTAACTAAAATCACAGTTTTGTGTGAGTGCTGTGGAAGCCTAGATTACACTCAGTGATGCCAGTTATATCATGGGCTATGCCGGATGAACCTGAGAAAAGCCAGAAATGGACATTTCAAAAGTTTTCTTCATGTCTTAGCAATTAGCGATTTGCATAGAATGACAGGAGAAAAAAAAATGTCTATGATGAAAACAAAACTCGGTCCTCTCCAGAGACTTTGATGGGTTTCATGATTCACTCAGCTGCAGGTTTTCATTTTTTCCCCATCACTTTCCATAAGCACACGCAGCCAAACTTTACATTTTTCTACCTTCTATTTTGACTGATTGTTGTACCTAGTGCAATATATGTACGTAAATCTCTTAAGAGCTCTAGTAATTTCATAACGTTTACTCCTTATTGTTTCAAGAGCTATCTTTTACCTCGAGTCTTTCATTAAGGGACTTTGAAGCTCCTATTTGTCAGCATTTGGTAATACTGGTCATTACTATAGCTCTTGTCCAGCGAATATTTAAAAGGCCAAAGAGTGGGCTGTGTGTAGGTTTCCATAATGCACTGAATCACAGAATGGTTAAGGTTGGAAGGGGCCTCTAGAGATCATCTAGTTCAGCCCTGCCCTTGCATAAGCAGGGACACCTAAAGAATAGGGACACACACTGAAGAAGTGATCCATTTTCAGTAAAAGTGGCTTGAAGCATTTTTTGACAGGAAACTGGATGAACACTTGTTTTTTGGGGGAATTCCAGCAAAGAGTTGCTTGTGACCTCTGATGCTCTGTAGTGTCAAGGACAGATGGGAAGATGGTATGAATCAATATATGTCAACCGCACAGATGGTACAGTCATGCCGTGTCCATATCCTGATCTCCTATCCCTCTGAACAAAAATTAATAATCCCTTCATTATCGGCAATAGCTGCCAACTGACTGAAAGATCAGACTGTGACTTTAGGGTGAAATTCTCTGCAAGGTTTCTTTGAAATAAGGAAGGTTGACTGAATTTGGTTTTAAAACGGATGGACTTGGGAGTAAACACTCACCAGTTGTTGGTGGGCGCAGAAGGTCCCTAAATTTAGATGGGTGGTGGGGCAGTGTACTCAGTGCAGAGGGTCTTTGGGACATGGAGGCCAGTGGGGTGACAGAGCCACCCCTAGTCAACCCTGGAGAAGTTCTCCTCACCGAAGGAGAGTGGACGTGGGGGCAACGCAGCTATTCCTGCAGCCCAGGCTCCTCTGCCTCAGCCACCAGCCTGTTCTCAGCCTCCTGTACAAACTGATGGCCACAGATGGCTTTTGGAAGTAAAATCTGGGAGACTTGGAACTTGTGTGTGGTGACAAGGACAACCTCACTGGCAGACGCTATTGTGGCCGTGCAATTTTATCATTCCTTTGCAGTAGGCCCTGCTTTTGTAGACATGCAGTCACTCGAGAATTGCAGTTAATTGCTGCTTATGCTGGTCTGTTTTTAAAGCTTCTAATCCCTACAGCTATGGAGAAAGCCAACCAACCAGCCTAAGAAAAAATCAGAATTACCCTTTAGACTGAGAGGAGCAGAGGACAAGTAAATCACCTCTGTTTCTAAAGTTTTTACCAGCCTCCTGATTTGTGGGTGCAAGCGGGCGATGGTGTCTGTTGTGGGAGCATCTGTGAAGTAGAAGCCAAATACAACGGGCTGAGGTGGCTCAGGGAACTTGGGACCCGCCGCACCGCGCAGCGCGAGGGGACCACTCCATCCTCGCCGTTGCCTTGAGCAGCAAACAAGGCCTGATGGTAAAGTCCACAGTGAGAAGGAGAACACGTAATACAATCAGCAACTGTAGCCCACCAAAATGAGTATTGGCACGCCTGCACAGGCTTCAGTGGTAATGATGAATTCAGTATTCACCACATGGACTAATTAATGCACTATAACATCTCCCAGTGCAATTTGCAAGTCACAGATTGCATTAGGTGATACAAATGACTCATTTGTGAACCTGAAGGATGACCTTTGGCAGGACTAACTTCTGACCTCAGAAATATTAAAGAAAGGTTATTTCACCTTGCCATTGTCTCCAAATGCCAAAATAGCCCAATTAAAAACCTTGACATGGAACCATAGGAGCAGATGCGAGTCCTAAAGGGCATTAATTATTTTCAGTGTCAGCTGGTTGTATAACTGAGGCCAAATGAGAGTTTGGAAAGCTATTAAGCCCCTGTCTTACATGCATTGGGTCTAAGGTTTGAATTGAAAATAGAGTATGTGGTTTTCATTTGGGTAAGATATGCGGCATATAAGGGCAGGTTGTCCCAGTGAGATATGTGAGCTGCCTTTCCATACAATAACTGTAAAGCGATCTTTAAAAATGTACCCCTTCAGTAATAATAATCCATCACGGCTTCAATATTTATGAAATAATCATTAGTCACCATGCTGCGAGGTCGAAATCCCGTGCATATGTTCAGCATTGTTTCCTTGTGTGCTGTTCTCACCCTCCCTCCCTGGCCACTGATCTTGTTGTGTGTGCGCTTTTTTCCAAATGTGGTGACAGATGAAGATATTGCACCAAAACTAAGTTCCCATATGGCTAATTTCTACATTTGTTTTAACAACACACAGATTTAAAACAAATGAAAACACAAAGACTTAGTAATCTTGGCGTTCTTTCCAGTGCTCTGTAATTTCTTCCTCCAGGTGGGCTTTTATTGACACATACTGAAATGCCTTGATGTGTCTTAAAAAAGAAACTAGTCAGACCATAATTCACTCAAAGACTTTCATTTGTTCAGGGCAAAGTCTTGTACAACACTCACCCTGTTTCTATCTTCCTTTCCCAATCTCAACAGTTTGAAAGTGATTCATTTTCTTAGCTGAGCAAGCAATGAAGAAAAAAAAATGTATTTAAGCAGTATGAATAAGTAGCATGGTATTTACATCCATATCCAGAAGGGTTTATGTAATTGAAATCTGCCTTGGAATTTTTGTCTTATTTCTGTTTCCCCTTGACATGGTTGTTTCAGCATTATTCACCACAAAGAGCAAATGATAATGGTTCTTTGATGCCATGATAGGAACAGAAATAAAATAAGAACAGATAGGTTCTATTGGGTAGAATGGCTACTGATATCACCCAAGGGAAAAAAATTCCAAACTTCATTTTTTTTCCCAACAGATATTTTTTTCTCACCTGCTGAGGATTGCTGTTTACCATCGTAATTCTAAACTGCTACTAGGAATATATTATATTTATCCTTCCCATTCATGCATCAGAGTACTAAACAGAGGCATTTTTATGTCCAACAAGTTTGTATATCCTTCAGCTTTTTCAAACTTTGATGTTTTGCTAATTGGCTCAGTCTTATCCTACTGCAGAACCTAGAATTGTGTTAAACTTTTCTGCGTTGTGTGAACGATTGGAACAGGAGAAAGAAACTAAGAAACTTTAGCTGTGCTCTAGCTGAAGTGTTCTTTCCCCATTTAGATGGGTCTTTATTACTTTCCTGAAATCATTAGGAAATTGCATTACTTATTTGTAGAATAATAAGAAGAAACTCAGAAGGGAAGACTTTGCTAATCATTCTGTGTAGTTTTGTTTTGGCTAGTACTTAGCCAAATTAACCTGGTTTGACCTTCGCAGACCCAAATGGCTAATGCTAGTTGATCACCTGCTTTAGGATGGTAGACTTTTAGGGGAAGTGTGGTCTCATGGTCTAGTCACAGGGTTATTTAACTTCACCATTTGCATTGTATTATTAACTTTGCTGTAATTGCACAGTGAGTTAGAGGCATCTCACTGCCTTCTCTCTCCTGATAATGCTCCTCAAGAGTCCTTGAGGGGGGAAAAAAAAAAAAAGTCCCTTCTTAAGAAGATTAGGGTAAAAATTTATGGAAGTTGGGAGATAATAGAAAAGGACGTGATGGAGTTGCGCATAATTTCACAACCCATTCAGGAGTGAAGCCAGTGACATAAATGAGGCCTTTCTTATGTTTATGTGCATGATTGATAATTTCCTTACACAATTCTGCTGGTGTCTTATTCCTTGCAAAGGATGCTTTCCCACAGCTGCAGTGAAAGCCACAAGAAAGCAAAGGAGAAGTTCAAAAGGATAGGGAAGGTAGAAACATATTTTATATATATAAAGAATATAGCTTTATTGAAATAACGGCTTGTTCCATGGACAGTGGGACCAATGAAACGAGAACCTGTTTTTCTACAGATTTGTATTATCTTCCCTGTGCTCCTTGATCACAATAACTCCATTCATCATGTCCCCTTGTCACTATAATGCTCTTTGATCACGGACATAACCTTTATAGCCCTCACTCCGATTATTCTCACTACTTTGCTATGAACCTAAGTTCCTCTGCAAACATCGGGGCCTCTCCTCTCTTCCTTTGTGGCCGTCCCTTAGCCGTGCTCCCTGGCCCCGTGCTCCCTTCCTGCTGGGCTGCGCTGCATCTGCTGCTTCTCCGCTCGCCTGTGGCCCGTCCAAATGAATAATGCTCGAGTTGTACCCGTCCCCTTCCATGGCAGCACTAGCTGCTTTTCCTGCTATTCCATGCGTTTTCACAGAATAAATCAGAACTTGAATTTTTTGGAGAATTCTGTAGCAAATGAGCAAGGGGTTAAAAATTACTGGGGGGAGGGACTTGTGAACAGACAGCGTGATCTCACAGATCCTCGTTTCCTTAGGAAATGAACCTAAAAAAAAAAATGCCCTGATTGCCTCAGGGGAAGAAGACAGGAAACTGGCCCACTGGCCAATTATGGCGTTGTTTTCTTTGCAATGTGGTTTATTCACTACACTGGAGGCTGTACCAAGGCACAGAGGCAGTTGGCTATAACCAGTTTAGCTGAGCACTGTTGAAACTTCTGAATGAAACAAGCTATATAGGAATATGGGTCAGGGTTAGTAAAATGAGCTCATTTCAGCCTTTGCAAATTCCAATAGTGTCTACCTATAACACCACCTGCGGTTTGGAGCTTTCAGTTCCAAAAAGCCTTTTCCAGATGTATGTACTTCCGACAAACGCTACCTCCTGGGTTGAAATGCTCTACACGAGGCACAGCGTGAACATTATCAGAAAGTTTGATTAAAATATGAGGTATTGTTCTTGAGTATGCAACAACGTACATTTTCCCGAAGCCTCTATATATGCTGTATGGGGCCTCAGTGACTGCAGTGGAAAAATCTGGAATTTAGAGACTTCGTCCCTAGGTTGCAGGAGTGTCTTTCAGTGCTTTGCAGAAAATCTGGTTTGAGTTCGCAGAGTTGTAATAGCTTAAAAACATACCTTGCTTGTGCACGCTGGCTTTTGTTATACGATAGAAGGCTTTTACAAATGGTCTCCCAGAACCTGCTGGCCTCGTGCCTGCGTTGAGGCAGAGGGCAGTCTCCTTCAGCGGCAATTTCACCCATTTCAGCTTGTTGTGTTGTTTGTAAAGGCCGGATTGCATTGGATTCCATTTATAGTGTGTGGGTGTATCCAGGATATGCTCCATCAGGATGTTTGGAATGAGGTAGTGCTCTGAAGCTGCATTCGGAATTGTTCCATTGGCTGCGTGAAGGTGATATGGAATAAGCCCATAAAATAAATGCCATATGCAATAGATATCCACTGCCTCAGTTCCATAAGAGAGGTTAATGATTCGTATGGAACGAGGTGTGTTTTCAGAAGAACGTCTTTGTAAGAAGACAGATAAGGGCAAAAGGAAGAAAAGAGCCTGCTGGTTTCGCCAGACGCATCTTGAGGGAAGATGGCAAAACCAGCTGATTTCCCTACTCCAAAACTGAACTGATCAGGGAAACTCAACATCCTCAGACCTTAAACAGCTGCCATGGGTTTGCTATTTTTGCTAAGGTTCGCTGATATTACTCACCTTTGGAGTCAGGAGGTAGATGATGAGAATTGCAGCCCATGTGTGCCGGTAGATGTACTGATTTAAAATGCCATTAGGGGCAGCTTCTGCGCTGGATTACATCCTCCCTGACCCCCGAAGTTAATGGAATTACGCAGGGAGTGGTAGAGCAGCCTGGAGCTTTGGCCTGCAGTCATCTTTCCCATCTGCGGCAGCGTCGCACTGATGTCAGCGAACACGTAGACTGAGGGAAGTGGCGGCCGCAGAGCTGGGGTTTTTCTTGGGTTTGTAGCGTCTGCATTTTTTTTTCTTCTAATTGCTTTTCTTATAAAATGGAAACTGATGCATTAACATTCTCCTGCTTTCAATTAGCGAAAGCACATTTTTAAAAAGGTATTGCTGGCCAATCACGTGGTAGATGATAGGAAGAAAAGGGATGGAAAACCAGGTGTAGCGAGTGCCATTTTTTAACCAGTGGAAATACAACATAAAATAGTGCCTGTGGTACATTATATAAACCGTGCTCCACCTGGCTTACATTGTCCCTTCTTACATTTATTGTGCGAACATTTTTTCCCTCTCTGGAAGCAGCTGGAAAGTGTAAATTTCAGGTTTGAGTAGGTGTGTGCTGTTGCCTGTGGATCTTTTTTTTTTCCTGAGAGTTGGCAATGGCATGAGCGTATTTTGGAGAGGGCTATCACGACCAAACGAGCACTTATCACCCTGCTGCACTGTCCCTTTAAATAAAGCATGCAGAGTTCACTTTCTGAAGTTCATTAGCTTGTGTTATCAATAATTTAGGATAATATTCCAGTGGTGCCTAAGTGCCTGGACCACCTTATTTTCCCTGTCAGCTTTCTCATACCCTAGCAGTCCAGTGAACTTGATAAGTGTCCCATCATCCTGTTAATCAAATTACTTATGAACCAAAATTGACAGTTTTCATTAATTATAAAGGATTATTCTAATTGCAATTCAAATTTATTCATTTAGAACAGACGGCATTCAGTAATATTTCAGGAAATTTGCATATTAAATGGAGAGGGTCGTCCATTAAGTATGGTAATGTATGCATATTTCCTTATTTTTAACTTCTGGGCCATATGAACTGCTGCTACTTCAGCAGGTGAAAAACCAGAACGTGCTTAATTTGTTCAACAAACACAGGGGCCATCGCACATCTTTTGGCACTAACCACCATTGTCCTTCTTCCTCTCTATTCCTCCCTCTGTCGCTCCCCAAATGCCTTGTACCCCTCGATGAAACTTTTGATAAACCTGTCTTAAAATAAATAGATAAATTACATATACATTTTCTTAAAAAAATTGGTAGGCACAGCTGGTTGGGGTTGATTGAAATGTTTTGCCATCGAAGCTGTGTTCATTAATTTCTTCAAGATGCTGAAGCAGGCATTAAGGATGCCTGCTGGAGTCCTTCCCAGTGTCATGTGGAACAGCGAGGGGGCTAATCGTCAGCCTTGTAACATCAACTGGTTACCCCCCTCGTGCGATGTGAACCTTTCCCCTCCGGTGAAAAATGAACCTGTCTGAGACAAAAGCACAAACTATGCATGCAAGGAGACAATGTCATTATTCAAACCTATATAGGGCTGTGCTCCCAGATCATTAAGAATCATATCTTCATGATATTAATAAGCACCCACCTTAAATCTGTTGCTGAAGTTGCACACAGGTATATTTATATCTGTCCGTTTATTGATAGTATTCTCTGCTAGCAGTACGAAAGCCAATGTTTGGGTTATGGCCATCCTTCTATGAGTGACTTTCAAACTGCTCAACTTCTTCAGCACCTAAGGTAAAAATGGGATCTCATGCATTACATGATTCAGGTAGCAATAGTTTAGCTAACATACTCAGGAATTATTGCAATCTTGTCTCTACGATTTTAGTAAAACATCTGTCAACTCATCTTAAAAAAGAAAATTCTTTTCTTTGAAAAATCCATAGCTCATTTAAGCAGGTTTCATTCATTTTCTAAAGTGAAATGAAAATCTTGGTGTTTCTATTTCCAAGTATGTTGTTTTTGCTTGGCGTATTTACTTCAGGCTGTTTATCTATCACATTAAATTATTTTTAAACTGTCGTATTGATTGAAACAGCAGCATGGAAATTGTGTGTTTTTGAGCTGAAAGTGAAATTCAGATGAACAGAAATTGTACTGCAAATGTTAATTACCCCATGTTAGTCTCATTCTGCATTTTTCACAGTCAGGAAAAGCGCTGGGAACCAGTGCATTTTAAACATACACGTAGATGCTTTTCTAGGGCAAAGTTTAAAACATGCTTAAATACTTTGTTGCACTGGGATCACAGCCAGGAAATGAAAATAGTATTGAAAAACTATTAACTCTGATTTCCTCCACGAACTCTGAAGCTCATGGAGGGAGGTATATTATGTTTGTAAGAGTTTTTTCTTACTGGTGGGGTATCAGACAGAGGTGGTTTCAGGGATAAGGGAGGTTGCTGCATACGTACAGACATGGAAAAACTACTTTAACTCCTACGAGAGACTGCAAGAGCTTTAAAGTTACCAGTAGAACCAATGGTTGGCCTCAACTCCTTGTTTTTGGAGATGTTTGGCCATCCTAGAGATGACTTTTTGGTGTGGGCTGGTTGCTCTGTGGCAGACTCAGAGCGTGGATGTTGTTGCCGCTTCTGGTGCCTCTGGGATTTTCCATCTACGTTTTCCTCCTTGGGAAGCCTTGCAGGGGAGCAGTTTCTGCGGGGTGCTCTGGGGCTGGATGTCCCCACTAGGTTCATCATCTGAGTCCCTGAGAGTTTGCCGAGCTGCCCGTGGGCTGCTCATCTGCCCCAGGCTCTCCTGGACTGCAGCACTTAGTCTTGACTGCCCACATTTCCCTAGGCCACGTGGCCCCATTTCATCAGTTTTCTGTTGGACCTGACTTGTCCTTGATAAAACACAGTGAAAGTGAAGATGAAGCTCTGCGCAGCCTTCACCTCTGCTTGAGGTTGGGCTTGCTGGGCTCTTCTTGGATGGGAAGTCTGGTTTTCTTACTGTGCGTGTTGGGGGAAATACCCAGACAAAAAAATCTCTTCAGACTGGAGTGGAAAATTCCCACCAGCCAGAAAGACTTAAAAAGGTAGTGGCCTTCTCCAAAGTTCTCTATTTACTCTGAAATTCATTGAAAAACCCTATCCCTGATTAGCATTTGTGAAACTTCAGCTGAATACTTATGATTGTTACATGGACAGTTGGCTACGCTTCGCAAAATAACAGATACGTTGAAAATGTTCCCCTTCTTTCTGCCTATATTCTGATTTCAGTCTTTGATATTTCCTAATGTATTCACAATTATTAGATCTTAATTGAAAGTCTGCAGGCTTGGGAAGCACATGATCTTAGCATTTGTCCTCTGGATGCCAGTTTCCTTTTGCATTTATGAGGCATTTGTGAGTTGTCCCTGGTCTTTGCAGTTTCCAGCCTAGAGGTGGATTTGAATATTCACCCCCCCCCCCCCAAAAAAAAAAAAAAATCATACCTTAAATGTGCAGTTATCTCAGGACAATATGGACTTGCATTCTTGGATATTTTTCTCATCATCCCCCACTACTTTCTACAGAGTGTTTATTTTATTTACATGGAGTCTATATAAAACTTCTGAAAGTGGCAGAAGGTAGATTAGACTATTCTTAAAAGTTTAGCAGAATAGATCTGAAATGGGTAGGGGGAATGTGCCAGGAAAATTTAGTATTCATCTGTACTGTTTAATTTTATTGAAAAGTGAAAATCTTTTGTGCCCTAAACCTATGAATATATGGGTGTGCCTTAGGTCACACTTTTCATAATATTCTTCCTTATGGCAAGAATCTGTCAGTTAAAATTTCAGCTTGATAATTCTTGGTGAAAAGACGGGAGAACATGTACAAATTGTTTACAGTGGAAAGTGTTTTTCAATTAGCAGTATTCATGCAACACAGTTTGTAGCCCAGAACTTCCAGGCTTTATATGCTGCACCACAAGTTGGTTTAGACTATTAATAAAAGGAGCAGATGTTTTTTGAAAGATATATATAAGCCCTTGTTGATATACACCTTCTACAGAAGCCAGGTTTTTCATCTTGTAAAGTTTTAATCTATACATCCTTTAAGGAGCAAAATACCCTCATACTCTGTTTTTGGCACAGTAGATTTCTGCATTGTGTAGGTGCCCAGGTGTGCTGATGAGCTCAGGAGAAGCAGGGCTGTGCCTGTGCTTTGCAGCACCTATAGGTTGTGGTATTAGCAGTGCATATAGAGAGGAATGAATTAAACAGGGCTCCACGAGTGCTCCAGCATGCCAGGAGTTTTGAGGAGCTCGGCAAGCAATACATGAAACTGGTGAAAACTCCTGCCAACACCTCAATTTCACCCTAGAAACAGGGTGTGTCTGATTAATATCTGAAGAAACCTCTTGCCTGCTCAGCTTTTGGTTTTTAAACATTTTAAGTAGGGACATAAAATGAATGGGTCCAGAGAAAGCAAATTGTGATCTATAAATGAGGAACAGGAACTTCTTTGCACTCATGCACACATGTGAATGGTGCATGGCAAGAGCCGAGATCATTTGTTCTAAGAAATATTTAAAGATATGGGAAAATTACCAGGTATTGCTGAGATTAGTCAGAAAGTACATATTAATAAATATTTTATTCTGAGAAGGAAGTCATATTTAAATAAAATATATGGTTTTTTAAAAGTCATATCTGCCTCAGTGATTAAACATACATTTCTTTACTCCTCTAATTTCATCACGGTAACTCAAGCCCATAGGTCTTTGAGACCTGTGGTAAGCAGAGACTGCAGGTTTCTCTTTTTGCCTTTGCCTCTCTTCACTTTCTTTTCCTCTTTTCTTCTTTTTCTTTTCTTTTTCTTTCTCTTCTCCTTCACCTTCTTTTCAAATTTATATTTTAGTCAATTATTGACAAGTAAGGTCATATACAACACACACATTTGGGAAAATGTCTGTGTGGTTAATATTTTGATGTTTAGTTACTACATTTATGATATAGCATAGTCTGTGTTTAGACTTTTTTTTTTTGGTATTACATATTATTGACATTATGTCTAGGAAAGTGGCAAAAAGATAATAATTTATATTTTTGTGTGTGCTTCAAATATTCTGCAAAACCATATCCATGGGATTCAGATTGGAAAATCCTTGTTTAACTGTGTGGCAATCTGCTTATTCCCTGAAGCTTTATCTGTTAAGCCTATTTTTAGTATGACGCATTGCAACCGATTTTACCAGGCGTGAAAATCATCCAGCCCTTTCTAAAACCTCGTTGTAGGTTTTTGCGCCCTTCTGCGGGCGCAGATCTCTGGGAACCCAGGTGTTCGCTGATGAAATGATTCTGCTGCTTGTGCAAACAAGACTTGTGAAGAATTTGGGTGCAGGAGTGTCCCACGGTGTAAGGTTACTGGATGGGGGTCTCAGGAAAGTCCCTTGCCCTGGTGTAGATTTCTAGCGCGGTTTTGGAGAAGAGGTCTCATGTCTCTGTGCTAGGGATCCTGATGGGCTCCCTACCTGTGGATTGTCTCTTTTTCCCCATCCATCCTCCACCTCAGATACCTAGATGCTAAGTTCCTTTTGGCAATTGTTGATATTTGTGCTTTTGCACAGCACCGTGCAATATAGCTGTTGACTGCAATGATTAGGTTTTTCTGTATCCATCAACTGCAGCAACTACGTCCGAGGCACTACAGGCAAGATTTGGGCCACTGTTCATTGCACTGGTGCAAAATAGCAGTTGACACATTGGAGGGCACAGTTTTTTGGGTATGTTTAACTGTTTAGTGTCATGTGTGACAAGAAGCATCATGTTTCACTTTGTCATTTGGTTTGCTGCTACTGATGAGTTTTCTTCCCTAATGTGGCATAATATTAATGTTTCTCCCTGACGGCTTCCAAGCCTGGGGGTCAGAGCTCATGTTTCACCACACGAGACACCCAACTATAAATCTCCTTAAATAATACAGAAGGCAAGAAGGGGTCACTACAGAAAAAGCCAGCCAGTCTGAACGAAGTGGCATTGATGCATGGAAGAGTGAGCGTGGATTGGGTTGGTGCTGGATAGGTATCGTTCAAAAAAGTAGTTTTTACTTTAATGTTTTTCTTTTGAAAAATCCCTATTCTTAATTTCAGCCTATTACAAAGTTTATTAAGTCAGCCTGGCTGAGCCCTTTTATTTTTAGTGGTCAGAGTGCTAAAAATATGACATAGAATATTCATGAATGTATAACAGCCACTGCGTGTAATTGCTGCAAGCTGGTAGTGAGCAATAGGTTATTGGTAGCTGAAAATAAGTTCAGGAAATAGCTGCACTTTATAGCAAAATCTGGAAGGAAAAAATCTGTGTCCATTGTGTTAGCACATATTGTGGGACCTAATCCATGCAGTATTTCTTGGTGCAAAACTGCCATAGATTGGGTGACTTATTTGTGCAGCAGTTTTAGGACTGGAACCTGGGATTGATAATAAATCTGCATTTTTTTCACTTTCCCCTACATCTATTTATACCGTTTCTTATCGCTGCAAGATGGATGTAATGTGTACCTGTCTATAATATCTGAGCAGTACATGACAGTTTTTTGCTACGTGGGTTGTTTTTGTTTGTTCTAAACAGAATCTACACAATCTACAAAAACAAGGCATAAAGCCACCAAGGCACTTTTTTAAGGCTTAATTTTTTATTTTATTTTTATTTTTCTTCAGATAGTGATGTTATGATTATGCATTTATTGAAGTAAATGGAAATTGTTGGATCCTCTTATGGTTGCAATAATGATAACAACTCTCTTTTCATGGCATTATTGCCATTAATTCTTGGCATATTCTGTACAAATGGATCACACTGATGGAAAAAACAGTATCCTGTTCTCTAATAGAAGCTGCTGTATTATATGCTAAGGATGCCGTGGAGGCTCTCTGGCTTTTGTCCTCTGCTGTCAAGGAGCTGCACTCCTCAGAAGTGATGGCTGAGTTATGTGAGTTTTTACAGACAAATGGCAATTAAAACATCCTGGGACAAAACTGCCCTTCTCTCTTCCATATGCACACACATCATTGCATTTTCATGCCACTTCTCTATATCTGCTTTTGTCCCTTGTAATTTTCTGCCTGTGACTGGGTGCATGAATCAAATCTTGCAGGCTCTGGGTGGCAGAGCCGCATCTCCCCAGACAATACTCCAGGGAAAAGGCCCTGCAGTGTCGGTTGTCTGTGTTGTTTAGGTAACTGGGAACCAGGCTGTGCCTTTTACTGCTGCCTGCAGCAAATAGCAGGTAGCTCAGCACCTTTTAGAAAAATTCCTGGGTGAAGAGAAAGAGATTTATTGACTGGAAAGAGCACAGGGAGCTTATGAGGCAGCACTCTGGTAAGAGGATGGTAGCTTTGAAGGACAGAGCTCATTGTGAAAGGAAAAAGGGGAACTAGAATGGATCACAAAGAGGAGGAAAACTGGGGATCTACTGGACTAATAGCTAGCAGCTTGGGTTAATTGTTACTATAATATGTTTTGGCGAAATGATATTCTATCATCTTCAAGCGTGGCTAAAGAAAGTGTGGCATCCCAATTTTGGAACAAATCAAGCAGAGAAAAGAGTCTGTCAGGTTAAAGAACAGGAGGGGAGAATGGGCTGTAGCCCCCAGACATTTTTGCTTTGCAAGCCTAGGACCCAAAGCGGTACTCAAGCAACTGCATAATGTAGATGCTGTGGAGAAAAGGAAATCAGTGCCATATCTTTGTTCTAAAGCACTGAGGTTTATTTTGCTGTCCCTTTCCCACCCTAGCTAGCCTTTACTTTGGGTTCCCAGACTCCTTTGGTTGATCTTCCTGGAATATCAGTTGTGATGTTTCCACATGTAAAGTAACTATCCTCATGCTCTTTATCATGGAAAAAAATACTTAAGAACCAGGTATTTATTATTACGTGTCAGTTCTTGCTCTAACGTAAACATTTCTGAGGTTGAAATGAGACAGTTTCATGAAAGCAGCTCCACTTCCCCTTACCCCATTTGTTCAAATTAATTAACATTAAGACAATGCTGTTTTCTGAGTACACACTTAATAACCCCTGGAGAATAGATTAATCTAATATTATTTACTTACAAAGATCAGTTTTGATAGGATCTTAAGTGCAAACATTACTGCTTGTAATCAACAATTCCTGCTACTCCAGATTTTTGCATCTTCAACTAAAACATCTATTACATAGGCCACCTGTGGTGATAAGTGAATCTTGCCTGTGAAATTATTTTAAACACTCTCAATTCACTAAAAATGTGTATTTATTCCCTGCATTTGCAAGCTGCACACATCATTTCCCCCCTCCTCCATACTTGGTTGCTCTGTAATGTCAAATTACCTCTAACCCATTTGTGTATAAGGTGTCTGCCTTGGAAAAAGGTGCACATAACTGGAGGTTGCCCATTTGCATTTCCTTTTCTCCATTCCGCCTTTCCAGCTCCTCTGCAACCCTTGATGTACGTGGCACCAGGTAGCGTAGGTCTCCTAACAAGTGTGTTGTAGGTGGGATAGTGAAGATGCTCCTTAGGATGTAGTCTGACATGAAGCATGAAAGAGGTCTCAGGAGGCAGAAGTGGAGGTGGCCATTAGAGATGTGACTATTGAAAAGTAAAATCCCAGGGTCTGCAATGATAACGGCGAGTTTGGGTCCAATGGGTGATAATCCTGAGCATTTTTGCTGGTGGGGGAAGGAATTTTTTGCCAGAAGATGCAGTCGGTCAGAGCTGGGTTATTGCCAGGTGATATTCTCAGCAGGTGTGTGGCATGGACCTGCCTGCTGTTGTACTCAAAACATCTCTCAGAAAGGAGGCAACTCTTGTGCTCACCCAATATCCGAGTCTTCTGCAGCAAAATCTCATTTACCGAGCAGGGTAGATGAACCCAAGGCTGCAAGGGCTGTCGTCTGGGCTGAGAACTTTAGGTTTTTGAGGTTGAATGATGGTTTTTGAGGAAGAAAGCAGAGAATTTCTCTTTGCAGAATTGCTGAGGACTTGTTACACCATTTTCCCCAGCTGGTGACAGTGCTTGGTCACCCCTTTTCATCTTGCAGTCCCCTGTGCTCATGGTGGTGGTGCTGGGCAAATGCTGAGAGGTGGCAATTCCTGCATGCAGACAGCAGACCATGGTGTGTGTGGCAGTAGCCTGGACTGTTTCAGAGCTGAGCAAAAAAAAATGTTTTATAGCTGTTTAATAAAGAAGGAGACAAATTTTGCCCCTGTGCAAAGAAGTTGAATTACACACTTCATGAACCAAATTAGTACCACAATGCTTTGCTTTGTTCAAGAGGTGATAGGCATTTACGGGCCCATTTTTCAGCAAGATAAATATGACATACGCCAAGACTTCCCTGAAGTAAATATTGTAAATAATAAAAGACTCTGCCAAGGAAAGCTGAGAAATGACTTAATCCTCACCCATTTATACTGTAATGCCAAAATGCCACTGACCAAATGGTAGAACAAACTGCCCATTTAATCAGCTCGCCTTGACACTGCAGAACACGTTGTCTTCATTTCTAATGATACTCAATATTCTTTGGTTTCATTATTAAACCTTAGACTTTGAACATAATGCGCATCCAACCTGGAATGGTTGATGTTGTTGGAGTACTATTTTATTTGTAGAAAATTTTAACTAACAGCTTTTTGCTTGTTAAAAAAACATGAATTGATTCACCCTTAAAAAGCAATAGCTTTTTATTGAAGGAGTTGACGTATCTTAGATAATTCTTTCTGTATTTTTACATCCACTTTGTTAAATCCTTTTCCTTTCCCTCTGGCACCCAGAGCCTGCCAGCCTGGACAGAAATGATTAAAAGACGATGTAAACACGTAGGATGGGATTTTCAAAAGTGTTCAATATTGGCCTAACTGGGGAGCACTGCCATTGAACAGTTAGGTGAATGCTGAGTGCTTTTGAAAATCCCTCTCTCAAGGTATCAGTGTTTTAACAGAGAGCCGCCTTTGACACGGCTGCTCATCACAGGGCACACTCTGCATGTGTGACATCTTTAGTTACTGGCAGTGGAGCCGGTAACAATGAGCCGGGGTCTTTGTTGGAACCCCGCTGCGGTGTGCTTTTAAAATAGTCTAATAAGGGGATTGGCAGGGTGAGTGTGGGCAACTTTAGATGGCAATTTGGGATTTAATCGGGAGAAGGGTGATTGCCTTTGGTTTCCAGCCACTAACTTTTGTGGCTTTAGCTAAGCCTTTAGGGGTTGGGGAAAGACAGCTAACAGAAGGCAGTCAGCTGCTTTTAGGGCTGGAGCATGAGCTCTGACCAGAATAGAAATAATTTGCTTCCCACAAAGAACTGTAATTTAAACTATGTCCAAAATTCAGGAGTATCTCAGAAAACTGCATTTATTCGTATGCAGTGGGAATATTCTTACTTGTAAAGAGTTCACCTGATCAGAGTTTGGGGCTCAAATGTATAATCCTTTCAAAGTGTTAGTATTACCCATATTTTGCAGCTAATCAGCTCTCAATGACATGAAAATATCAGTTCCAGTCGCACAGCTCTAGATGCAGACTGACAACAAGATTCAGATCATGAAGGAGAACTTAGTTGTAATATAATAGTCTGTGTGTACATTGGTGTAGACTGTATGTATGAGCAAGCAAAAGATGTGCTTGTGCCTAATATCTTGTGGTGTAAATGAGCAGAAGTTATATGGAGGCCAAGGGTGCTGTGATGGTATAAATCTGGATAAGAACAGAAATGGATGAAATCCTTTATCATAGATCAAGAAAAAAAAATCAGTTCTTTAGTGCCCATAACGTTCAAGGTACAACTGAATTTGGGGATGTCATTATCTTAAATATGTTCCATTTCTGGGCCTTAGGAAGGAATGGAGAACCCTTCCCATTATCTTCATGTTATGTGCAGTATTGAAAACTAATGCCAATTCTGGAAACCGAACACCCAGAAAAATCAGCAAGGGCCTAATGCTCTTGACATCTGATCTCTGAGGTGTCCTCCCGTGAAGACTAAGTTCCCTTTAATTTTTCCTAGAGACTAAACTAAAAGAAAAGGAGAAATTAGAGTATAGCAGCAGAACAAGTCATCTAATAGGTGCTTATGGCATGGAAATTTCCCTCTGAATCCTCTTAGCTTCTGTTTGTAAACAGGATTGAGCATAGTTCTATGCAAACATTTCACAGTAGGTGTTACAGCCCTCTGACGACTTAGCAATTTTCCTAACTTAGTGAATAAATGACTGCTCCACTTGGTATAATTCAAGAATGTAAGCCTTGTTTATTATTGTAGATAACAGGTTTATGCTGGAGAAAACATGATTAAATGCAGTACTTTTCCCAGAAAACTAATAGCTTAGTTCCCTGTCCCTGTGTCGGGTTCCTTGTGCTGGTGCTTGTGGTTTTACTGCAGCTTCCGAATCAGGACCTAGGACCTTCAGTGCCAGGCCAGGGAGAGGACCCGGTGAAAAGGAGGGAAGGTCTCCTATCCCTCAACTTTGTTCCCTCCCTTTTCATAGCCGTTGGTCTGGAGAAGGTTTTACAGTCTCAGAGAAGTGGTCTCCTATGAAAAGTGAAGCAATGCAATGGTATTTCCTCTCTTCTGTTTTAAAAGCCATAATTAGTGGCACAATAGCAGGGATGAGGGGTACTATACGCAGCGGAGTCTCTGGAAGATGGCGAAATGCAGGGCAGAGCTTGAGGCCTCACAGGGTAAACTAATTCCAGCGTATTCAGTAGTGGTAGTAATTGCAAAAGAGATCTGTTAAGTATTTGTGTGATGCCGAGTATCTGCTCGGGTTGCTGGAGACACAGAGTCTATTCAGCGCGTTGCGGTGCGGATGTTTCAGGCTTGGCAACGGCCCCCGCAGGCTTTGGTGCCTGCTGGCTCTGCGGCGCGAGCGGGTTGCTGAAAGCTGCTGCTTGTGGCACGGCTCCCTATGGGATGCAGTGAGGAGAGCAGAGCTCCGTGTCCTTGCTGTTGGGAAGGGTCATGGAGCCCACCCCAGGCACGTCGCTGTGAGTGTCTGCAGATGGGCACTTCCATGGGGTTGTGTGGGGCACAGCTGCTTTCTGAATCAGAGCATTCTGGTGGACAATATGTCCAAGCTTCCACCACCTCTGCCTGTGGTAGTGTTGCTCTGTGAATGCAGAGGTGACCGTGATTGCAATCGTGTGAGATTTCCTTGAATTTCAGTGCTGTCTGCCAGAACCGGAATATTTATAGATTTTCTGTCCGTGTTTTTTTTTTTTTTTCTTAAACAATCCTCCTTTCCCTCCCACTCCTCTTGTACTTTTCTCTCTAACCCAAGCCATGTTCCTTCATTGGACACTTTTATCTCTTGCAATCCACTCGTATTTCCAGGAGGTGGCTGCTGCATGCAGCCATGGCAGGTTGTGCCATGGGATGTCTCAGCTAAAACCAGATACCCCCCATAAGTGCATATGTGTGTGGGGCAGAGGGAGCTGGAAGATGCCAAGAAGGCCTATAGGAGCCCCTGTAGTGTGAAGATGCCCATGAGCCAAGATCGTTGATGGAACAATCTTTCTAAGTCAGGAAAACAACTTCCGCAGGGAACAGGATCTGGTCATAGCATTACTGTTGAACTTTGATGTGATATAATATAGACAGAAATGATATCAAGCTAGAAAAGATGTTCTGTTAAAAACGAAGCAGGATTCTTATTATTTTTTCCGAATTCCACTCTATATAGCAAATATTGTTATGGTGTAAAAGACTTGCAAAAGAGTGAGACAGCAAGAGAGCCTTTTACATTTCAAGTAATGAAAAAATTATTGCACACATTGATGCACACATTGTATGCATACAGACACACTTGTTCACACAGTTTTCTAGCAATACAGATAACTTTTTTGGTGTCTTGTTTCTTTCTTTCTTTCTCATTGTACCTCTTAGGCAATTTGTGGCACTGCTTTATTCCAGCACAAAATCCAATAAATTAAAGAAGCCCCCCTGAAAAGAGAGAGACAACATAAAACATCTGTGCACTAGTTCTTTGGAAATCCAAGTGTGTTCATCAACATAAAATGCTAATAAGCTTCACAGACATATTTTGGTCATTTTCCTAATTCTGTGGCCAGATATCCTTGAGTCTATTTGGAATGAACATCTTTTCTTATATATTTTTTTTGTAGTGACACATGCCTCCAATCACGGGAGATGTGTTAGCAGAACTCTGAAGGACACACAATGTCTGTAACATTTCTCAGATAATATTGTCATATACTTGGAGCAGCAGGCCCATTTTGAAACAGTAATTTGGTCCCTAAAGAGCTCTTTAGCCTCTGCCTTGCCTGCCCACCCTGGCCAAGCTGTCGAAGAGAGCAGTCCAAGATAGATGGTCTGGATTTGTGTAGAGTAATTTAAAGCATCCTGCCTTTTTTTTTTTTTTTTCTCCTGCTTATTTTTTTTTCTTTCTTTGTGGAGAATTTACTTGGGAATATATTTTGTCTGCAGCATTGCTTGCATACACGGCTCCTTGATTTTTTTATTTTGTCTTATTCTTACTAAAACCTTTATTAGAATGCAGATGAACCCTGACCTCAACAGAGGATTAAGTGAACAGATTCTTTAAGTAATAAATCTAAAGGCATATTACAAGCAAGGAAAAGGGATTTCCCTTGTGTTTTTGGATTTATAAGTGCCAGAGGCTAAACAACTTACAAGGGCTCTAAGATTGCTCCTTTTTTCTAACCTGGGACATGTTCTAATATTGTGACATAGCGAAGAATTAAGCTGGCTTACTAAGTAGAAAACATGTAGAGTAATTGAAAATGCATCATACAGACAGGAATGCTCAATGCAACAACGTCCTGTTACAAAGATTACACTGATTTATAGGCGATGTCTTAACTCCTAATCCCAGGGACACAAGATCGCATCGACCATGTATTCTTTCATAAGCAGCAAAATAAAAAAGGTGGTTAATAATATATATGCTAGAGATTGAAAATGAGGGAGAGGAGACTGGGACTTTGTTTATTTTTGTGTGAGAAGAATTAAGCTGCGCCGCTATTCTCACCAGGTTTTTGTGGCTGTCTGGTCAGGGAAACCCAGCTATTTTGTGTTTTGGAACCACAGGAGGCAACCAAAGGCAGCAAGAAAGAATTAGGGCTAGATATTGTTTGGTATAAGCTGTTCCGAGGTGCTCGGAGGAGAGGAAATGATGGGGTTGGGGGAGGGAGAGGAGGTCGGATGGACCGTAGATGTAAAGCAGGGTATGGAAACAGCTGGAGCCAAATCACCGTGGCCTGAAATTGAAAGAGAAGATGGTGAAAACAGCAATTTTCTTTTGACCGTCCAAGAGGGAAGACTTCAGGGAGAACAATGGTAACGTCCCTGGCAGTGACCTCACCCTGGACAAGTTCAAGGGCTTCTCCCCATTAGTCCTATGCAAAATAATCACATATACTCCTGCCTGATCTGTGCGCTTTCCCCCAGCTCTTGGTTCCTGTGATAGCTCTCTGATCAATCTTTCACCTTCTCTTTTGGTGCAGCCTCTTTGAGGAACATTTTATTTTTGGGGGACAATACTCTTCCCCTCCTGCTCTTTATTCTGAACTCTCCTTTGGGCTGCTTCATCAAGTTCGTGGTGTCAGCTGCTTCTGCTTTGCCAACAGGACAACACACAACTATTAGTTCCATCTTGTTTTCTCCTCAAGTTGATTTTTTTTTTTTTTGCCTGTTGTGTCCCCTGAGGTAGTGTTTTCCAGGTTGCAGCATATATTCTTGTCCTTCATGTTGGAGCAAAGTTTCCTCAGTCTTGGAGTTGAGTAGTACAAGGCTACTTAAATTGGCAAGGACTCCTCTAATAACACTGAGGAGTGGAAAGGGATGCAGGACTTTCTACTGGAGTTTGCCAAATGCTTGAAACAGAAGTTTTGATTAACTCTGAAACCTAAAGAGGGCATCATGACTAACAAGTTGGTGTTTCACTGCTTTTCCTTTGAAAAGAAGCTTCAGGTTTCAGTTTGTGCAGCTTCAAGCAATCTCCTGTGCTTTCCTCTGGGTGGTCAGCTTAGCTCTATCTTCTCCTTGTGCAAGCATTTCCTAACGTCTTGTCTGTACCAACCCCCTGGCATATCAGAAATGGAAAATGTGCAAGCAGCATAAAATATAGTGAACTTCAGTGGCACAACTGGTGGAAAAAAAGGCTTCTGTATGAATAGTATTAATGTTCTTGCTATCCTCTATTTTAATCTTTGGGGATTTTTTTGTTCGTGTGCTGCAGGTTTGCCTGCCCTCTGCTTTGTTGTGTCACACCACAGCGTGGTGTGAGAGGGAATTAGAGAGGAATTCATTAGAGGGGGATTTCATTTTCTGAACGTTGATGCTATGCAGAGAATAAATTTTGAAGTGAAGGATGTTTTGATAGCTTAATTGTATTATTAATTTGAAGACTTCACAGAGGGGCAATTATGCTTTGTTTCAAGTTAACATATTTTGGAAAAAATGAGCATTTTTGAATATGTAATGTAGGGAAATATTT
Source organism: Tinamus guttatus (assembly GCF_059628265.1). NCBI lineage: Eukaryota > Metazoa > Chordata > Aves > Tinamiformes > Tinamidae > Tinamus > Tinamus guttatus. The sequence goes on from NW_028288689.1 coordinate 907,459, forward strand.
GAGTGATAGGAGTTGGTGTGCCAGTAGTTTAATTTTTGCAAAAATGTATGGCCCATTCAGGAAATGTACTTGGGTTTTGTCCCCCTCTTGTGGCTGTCCACATAAGGAGTTCATAAATCTTAGGTTGTCCAAATTTTCACTTTTAGCTCTGAGGAGCCCCTCTTCAAACCCTGCTGTCAGCCAAAGAGGAATTAGTTGTGCATGCTGTCATGTAATCAATACACTAAGCATAAAAAAGGCAGTACAAACAAGCAAGAGATTTCAAAAATAAACAAGGAAACATGAGGTCTGCAAAGTGTCAGTCGAGACCACAGAATGAACTAGAGGGAAGGTCTGAAATTTTGTAAACAGAGTTGATAAATGCATTTTCTACTTAAAAATGCCCCAGAACTCCCAAAAACCCAACAGTCAAAAATAGTTCACATCCAAAAGAAGGAAGCTTAATGACAAAGCAGAGTCCTCTGATAGGTGACAATAAATGTCTTGATGGAAGACAAAGATGTGGCTATTGACACCTTTGTCAAACATTTCACTTTTACTAAGAATCAGTGAAGTTTTGGACAAGTCAGATTGCATGCCTCAAGTCTAAAAGGAAACATATGCAAGAGCAGGTGCCTTGGACTTGACCATTTGAAATGTTGCAGCTGAGAATTATCAATGCTTGGTAATTGTTGAGTAGAGGTGAAGATGCAGTGAAGTTGCTCATTTATCACAATCCAGAAAAAGGAGCTCCCCATGACTGTCTCCTGCAAGCTTTGGTTTCTGCTGCAGGAAAATGCTGTCAATATTCCTCATAGGAATAAAGCTAAAGCTAATTTGGAGTCTGGGGAAAGGATTAATGGGATACACAGTTAGGGAGTAACTCTGAGCCTTGTTCCGTGGCACCTGGAGCGGGCCAAAGATCATCTTGTATCTCAGAACCAGTGCTTGGGTACCATTTTCTATTTGCTCAAAGCAAGATATTACAAATGCCAAATCTGTGCTTAGAGTTGGGCAAACACTCCTCCATTGGGCTGGTCAGAAGAGGCTGGTGAGCTCTAGGTCCAAGCAGGGGAGCAGCTCTGTTGTCCTACCCATGCTATGAACTGTGATATAGGCCGGTGACTTCTGAAGATGTGGTTTATCCCTTTATCTGTTCTTGCTGTGTTATTAAGCTCGAAAATAATGACCTGAATGGAGCCTCCATGAGGAGGGAGTCAACTTCAGCAGAACACTTAGGAATATGAAAGTGTGGGAATGGAGAATGGAGAGTACTCAAGAACATCATCTTTCTGGATGTGAACTTTCATTAGCTTTTTATATAAAAATCTAATCTGCAGAGTTAATGCATGGAGTAGCTGTTGACAGCATAGCCAGGAACAAATAGCAAAAACAATTCTTCTGAGTAGTAACAGCTCAAGAGAGAGTGAAATATCTTGTGGTATATCACAAACTTCATTATCTTTATTCATGATGCTAAAGTGAAATGAGTGCAAGGCCATCCGGATGGTAGGGATCAGTGGGATCAAATTCAAATAAAGCAAGTAAATAAAGGAATATCACTTACTGTATTACAGGAGAGAAATGGAAAATAACCAAGATTAGTAAAATCCTTTTTCGATAAGCTCTGGACTCCAGGGGCTCTCAAACTACATTTTACAAGAGCTTGTCTTCTATGCACGTACCCTTCACTCAGCATCTCTCAGTTCATTGGCAATTTTGTGATGCCAGTTAGTGGGGGGAAAAATGCTTTATAGTAATAATTTATTTTATTTGTCTTTTATGCTAGCAGCTGGAATTAAATTTGAGAGAAGGGACCATACTTAAAAACAAAACAAACAAAAAGAACAAAAAACCCTTTAGTTTATGCTTCTGGTTCTTAGACCAAGAAATCTTATAGATTTTTTTAATCTATAAAAAAAAAAAAAAGTCCTGCACGAACAAAACATTGACAAATACTGTTCCAGCTTCTGCTTTTTCACAACATCATAATCAGAAGAACACACACAAGTCAGAGAAGTAGACATGTGTTGCAAAAAAACAAAAATGAAGAATAGGGAAATTCAGGATTGTGGAATGATTCATATATATAAAAAGAGATTTTGGAAACAAGGACCTTTTAGGTTGGAAAAGATATGAGAAAAAGAAGATATAATCAGGACTATGAAATCATCAAAGGGAATAGGGAATGAGTATTCACAATTTCTCACAATAGGAGGAGTAAAAGATTTCCCTGTAAAATGATCAGATATCTGGTTTAACACAAACAGAGGAAGTACTCTTTCACACAATGCATAATTAAATTGTGGAACCCATTGCAACAGGATGTTGTGGAGGTCACAACTGTAAATGTGTTCAAAGAGGAGACAAGTTGAGGGAGGACAGATCTGACAAAGCCTGTTAAATAAGGGCTCCGATACAATCTCTGGGCTCAGAAAGTCCCTGCAGCTCTCATTGCTGGAAGCCAGGGGAGTACAGTAAGCTCCATCTTCCATATTCTTATTTTCTCCCCTTACTTTGGCCTAATATTGGCCACTGCTGAGACAGATACTTGGCTCAACGTCTGCTGTTATGGAAGACATTACAGTCTTAAGTATTATCCCCTGGAAGGCTCCAAAAAAGACCCTGCATTTCAGGGGAACTCATTCCATACCCAAACTCCTTTTTTGCTCCTTGGGGCATTGAATCTGTCAGGTTGAGGAATCTGACAATCTGAGGTACTCTAACACTAGCTGCCTTCAGAATAAAAAGATTGAAAATAAAATCATGAGATTTTAAACATAGAAATATGGTTTTCTCTCCATTCAGGGTCTTGTATGATGGTGAATAACCAGTTTACCCTGGGGGCTCACATATATATATATATATATATATATATATATGTATATATATATATTTTCTCAACAAAACGTGAAATCCAGAAAACAACTGCTTTTAAAAATGGCATGCTAAAATCCTCACCAAAAAAAGAAAAAGGAGGAAACTGTCTATTATTGTGAGAGTTCAATAAAAATGTGATATCTCGAAACACTGTAAGAATCTGCTGCTGGTTACAGAATATGAAGAGTCCTTAGATAAACAGCAGAAAAAATCAGCATTTTGGCTGTTGTTTGAGTACAAATGGGAAGCTGTGACAAACTCAAATTTTTCCTCCTAAGGTCAGCTAAGAAGCATTGCTCAGTAACTCAGAAGTGTTCTGTCCAGGAGGTAAGCCCCAAAATGCATGCTCCAGTATGCCTTTTGGGATTGAATGGGGAGAGATGCATAAATGGAGAAATGGGTAGATAAAGTTTTTACTCATTTGTGAAGTTGCATAGAATACCTGACAAACTTGGGATACTAAGATGTAATAATTGTCTCTGCAGTAGAAACCAGTCCTTGTTCTCAGACAGTGCCACTATACATATAGAGTCAGGCAAGAGTGGGTAAGAAGAACAGAGGTAGAAGTAGATTAGCCCAGACTTGCACAGTAGATACAGTGACAAAACCAAAAAACAAACTCAGGGTTTCTGAGGCACAATTGGTAGGATCATATGTTGCACAAATCCATTAGAGAGAGATGTAGTAGCTTCATGGCTTGAGCTGTAAGTTCAGTGTTCATCTACACCAAAAACATATTGTATGGAGAGCTGAGTGTTTTTTAAGAACCATTCCTTTATTCCTTCAGCACCTGGAAAGGATGGCAACCCCCGCTCTGAAATAGTAACTGTCAATATATGATGCCTTTTGCAGCTCTCCTTCCTGATCAAATAAATAATTTGTAAGGTTTTGATGACAAAAGGATGTATCCTCTCTTCAGCTATCACCTGCCAGCACTACTGTGAGCAATCTGATTTAGAGATTTAAGCATAGAAATTGTCCTTTCTGCTGTTTCCCCTGGAAACAGGGAACCTAGCGGAGAGGTTAATCATTTGGGTTTGCAATTCATAGTCAGCAAAAGCCAAAATAATTTTCCATCTTCTGAGTTTTAAAACATGCTGTTAAACTTTAAACTTTCAAAGGCAATCCTGTTTTTTGGGCCCTGATATTATTTAAGAATAAGTAATTCCACACAATAATGAATGCCCCGGAATGTGCGCCTTAAATGCAGTGGAGCTCCCTTCGTCGTGTGTGGGAAAGAAGAGAAGAAAATATGAGGAGGGAGGGAGGAAAGGGAGCAAGAGGAGGAGATGGGAAACTGGGGAGGAAGCTGCAGTGGTGGATGGCAGAAGGGTAAATTCAGCAGATGCACAGAGTTACCTGATCAGTGCTAGAGTAAGTTGTAACAGAAGGAGCCACAAACAGAGGCTGCACTACTGCAGGACGCTACATTGTGTAGCCTCCATGGAGAATAATGAGGTAAATCCTTGCACACCATGCCACGAATATATCCCTCATACTTAAGGCAAGCAACTTTTCTTTATCTCCCCTCTTTGTGCCAAGCTATTGCAGCATATGCTATACATGATATGCGAGGCCATGAACTTGCAGTATCCAGTGATGAGGATGAAGTCACAGCTTTGACTCAACTTCTATCTGCCCTGGTTGTGTGGGATTAAGTAAAGCCAGTCATAAAGTACTGGGTGCTGCCTGCTACATTTCCAGCTAGCTGAAAAAGCTCTTAAAAATCTTTAAAATGATGATAAAAGCAGAGACTAAAGAAAACCTTCCTCTTACATTTTGACCATTGGGGTGAAAATCCATCCGGCTGAACTGGAGCCACTATAATTTCTCTTATGAGGGATCTGAGGGAGCCATGACTATAAACACTCTTTTTTTTTTCTCCCTCCTGTGCCTTTCTTACTGGTCCTCAAATATATTGTAATGTTTCCTGAGGGAAAATAAGGGTAATTGCTGTCAAGGTACTCAGGGGGATAACACCCTCAAAGATATAAGTAGTCACTGCGGAGAAGTTGCACCTGAAATTAATTTGACCCATAATGTATTACAAAAATACCATATGCATCTTGGGATCTCTGCTGGCTCCATGCTTCAGAGGCGTGTCAATTAAAAATCTATAATTTGGGGTCTTCATGAAAGTCGTCTGGAATAGGGAAGTCTGAATATGGCAATGAAAATGCGTAAGGAGATTTTCACTGTGAACGCATGTTGTTTGTGCTTTTATACCTATAGCCTGTGTGTAGAGATAAACATAATATTATATGCGTGTGTCCAAAAGTTAGATAAGGTAAAAATACACAAATAGTAGATGTGCACATGCACACTCACATACAATATGTACGTGTACATATGCACCCCTGGTCCCCCCAAACACATGCACCTCTGTTAATGAGCTTTCTCTCTGGAGAGGACAAGTCGAAAGGAGCCAGTCCTTCCAGCCAAAAAAAATCAATTGCTTCTTCATGAATTATTGAGATGTTTGCCATCAGTTTCTTTACAAAAAAAAAGGAGTCATTGTTCAATGTTCCCTCCCCCAGCATACTCTTCGCTTTTACCTTGTGATATTGTGACATAAAGACACAAATACTTACAGAGGAAGTTTCCATTGTTTTTAAGATATATACGTTGTAGTATTTTCAGATTTTTCTTCTCTCTTAGCGTCAGCTGTGTTTGTGCACATAAATGCTTTCGGCATATAGCGAACATCATGCCAACGCTTAGCAGGGGAAGGGACACTTCAAGTAAAAAAAAAAATTAATTTCCTAGCAAAAATACTAATATTTTTTCTGCTGCAAAGTGCAGTATTGATGTAGCAATGTCAGAAACTGATTCAAGGCTCTTACTCTGAACTGCAAGGCACCACTAAACGAACGCTTTTGCCTCTTGTGTAAATAGATTAATGACGTTAAGTGAAAGCCAAGCCTGCTGAAATGCTCGCTTCCTTATGGCGCTTTGAATTTCCCTTATTTTTGATAAATGAAGCAATCTGGCAATAAAATCCTTGCACAGTAGGTTAATAATGTCATAGCTGTACTGTGAAATAGTAATGTTTGTACTATCTTTTTGCAAACAATAATCCTTTGAAGCCTGATGAATCTATTTTCAACCAACTTGTCTGTGCACTGATACACAGCTCTTCCCTTTGAAAATGCAACTCTAGAAGATATTTAAGACCCAGGAGATAATGGGCTCAAGGAAGAGGGGCAGTGTTTTGAAAGGCAGAATTTGGGTAAACACTCCTCTTCTCCACTTGGCTTTCTTTTCCGTGTCTCCATGAAGAGCTTTCTAAGTGTTTTAAGAAAAGTTTTCCTGCTCCTTCTTCTTGCCATAGATTCCTGCTTATTTTGATTCTTGCAATATTGGGTTATCACTTGCAAGAGTAGCTTTTCCCCTTGATCACTTGTGAAGAGAACTGGAAAAGCAGTGGCTAAATGTAATGCCCAGCTTTGCTTGCTAAATCAGATGTCGAAATTGGGCTCTCTTTCTGAGGACTGTTTTCTCATGGTAACACCATTCTTGTACTCTAGGAGGAAATCATATTTGTATTTGTACATAGTTTATTGCATTTGTGTATCAAACGATTGTCTGGACAATAATTTCCTGAGCTAATTTCCCACCAGGAATTTATGTTATAGCTATATGAGAAGCTTCAGATATGGACACATGCTTCTTAAATAGGAGTTGTGTGCTTGTTAGTAGGAGGTAAAAATGAAATGCAGGGGCTGTGAGAACAAGCGATTCACACAAGATAACCAGGTAGGATGACAGAGAAGTGAGGGAAGAGAGTGAGAAGCTCCCAGCACTTTCCCTGGTGGACAGAGCTGTCAGGATCAGTCCCCAGAGCCCCTCATCTTGCCTTGCAGAGATATAAACCTGCCCATGGCATAAAAAACATCCCTCTGACAGCGGCCTAGCACCCACTTTCCGCTTGAGACAAAGATTGCTGTCAGGGGGATCCCTGGAAAGGAATAGGAGGAAGTCATGGACCAGAACAGCGAGGCCCTTTCCTAAGTATTCCAGGCCTCTGTATCTTCTGCTGACAGACCCTTCCTCCCAGACCCTCTACTCTGAACAGATCAGCTTCCCAAAGGCTTTCAGGAGTTGAGGCGGTCTCCTCCAAACCAGGAGCCCAAGCGGCACCGTGCAGGCTGGGAGGTGCACGGCGCTGGCCAGGCTCCATGCAGAACGCTCCCGGCGCCTCGCGCAGACCCACGGGCTCCTAAAGGCGCTGGGTTTGTGAGTTAAAAATCAGCTTGACTGCAGCCAGTCAGGCTGTTGTCTTCAGAGCACTCACTAGTGCAGCAGGTTGAGAGAAACGGCTCATTCAGTGCTGCAAGGGGCGTAAGGGACAGGCAGCAATTGGGAGAAGGAAGGAATTGCCAAAAACCAAAACCTGCCATCAAATGGTTAGCAAAGGGCCAATTGTTCTATTTACAAGAGCTCTCCAGCCTGGAGGAGAGGCGAAAAAAAAAAAGTATCAAGACAAGCATTTCCTCCCTGTAATGATAAGGAGCTGTTGCCTGCAGCGTTCAGACTACACAGTTTCACAGATGTTTTTAAAAAAACCCCAGCCAACAGCTTCTCTCTACCTTCACTAGAGCTGCAGCACAATTATCTGTCAGCCTTTGTGCAAAGCAGAGGGGAAATATTACCCTCCTGCTTCTTTAAGTCCCAGAGACTTAGTAAAATTAACACTAAATGTTTTAAAAGAAACCCTATCAAAAATCACTGATGATTTCAAGTTATTATTGAGCACGGGTGTCTAAGTAGCTTGGGGCAGTGCACATAAACTTGACAAACAGGGTACTTTAGTGCTGCCTGCCCAGATCCACATAATAGGGCAATGAGGCTTTTATTCATTCCCCGAAAGGTTGAGTTTGATTGGCAGCCCAGCCTGCCTGAGCACCACAGTCTCTTTTCCCTAACACTTCACTGCTATCAATTACAGTTTTGAATGTGAATTGTTTCTAATGTAAAATAATGCCAACCTCTGCCTCTAACCCCAGGCCAAAAAGCTCGCTTGTGTTTTTTTTTTCTTTTCTTTTCTTTTTATTCTATTCACCGACTGCCTGAGGACTCTGTCTCTGCTTTGTATTTTCTGTCTCTCACCAAAGCACTGTCATCAGGAGTCAGATTCATGCACAGCACATTATTTTCATTATATTAATAATGTCACTGGTGTGCAAAAATAACAGTGATCATGTTTTTTTTTTTTTAAAAAAAAACACATACAAAAAACAACAACAAAAATCTTTTGGTTGCCACAGCAGTAGTGCTTGTTTCTGTAAAGATGCAGATTCACAGATATCATTCATAATAAAGTTATCATCCGTTACAAGCAAGCATGACTCTGAAATTGCTTGATTTTTATCTGGCAGTTGACTTAAATCTGTTTGCAAAACTTGCCTGATTGAAGGGAATGCAGAGCTTATTTAAATCAGGTGATTTGGTTCAGCTGCCATCTGTTGGCCAGTTCATTATTATAATTCTGCAGTTACAGTAGTTACCTGTCTTCATTTATTTCAGTAAGACAGGAGTTGCATTTAGTAAATATTGGGGGTGCTACATAATGTCTCTAGCCCCAGGGACTGTTTTCATGCATATGCACATATAGCGTTGGAACAAACTCTCCTTTTTATGCCAGATGACCATTTATGCTGCAAGATGCACTTCCTGTGGCTTTGTGATGTTTTTGCTGACTTCTCAAAGCGCTACGTGGGTGGCACTGCTGCAGGTTAGGGTGGTCCTGCAGGACGGCGTTTGCAAATGGACCCATAGAGTGGGACGTGTGCGTTTGGACCCACTAAATGGTGCCGTTTCTTGTAGAGTTTTGTTTTACGGTGTAGGATGCTGCTCCGTTCCCTGCTCTTTCATAATGTGCAGTCCCATTACTGAACGCTTAACTCTATCCATTTATGCCATTTCACAAATGCTCTAATTCCAGCTGAATCCCCACTTGGCCACTGTCTTCCTGATTCTCCTCGGCATTTCCCCTCTTCCGTGGTCTGCTGCTCATGTCTCCCGCTCCGCTGTGGGATCTATATAGCACCGCGTGCCCTTTGCCTCCAGTGGCATCACTTTAGGCTTTCTCCCATCACATCCATTAATATCTTGATAGGAATACGCAGGAAAGACCTTCCTTTGCTCTTTCATCTCTCTTGAGACAACCACTCTGCAGAATAACCTAGAAACCAACCATTTCTCTTGGATGCAATTGCTTACAAAAATACCAGTTTCGGGATATCAGGATGGAGTGAGTGGTGCTTTGAAAACTTTGTGGGTTTTTTGTTTGTTCGTTTGTTTTGTTTTTCTCTAATAAGTAAGATCTTAACATGTATTTCATTCTGTGAACTTGCAGGCTGTGATGGGAATAGATCTATTCTTTTAGAAAAAGAAGTGTGTGCAAATGTTATTTGATCCCTGGTCTGACAGCGAGAGACACCCCTGCTCTTGGCGGGGATTTGTTTTCCTTGTGGGCTCTTCTTTGCTATCTGAGATTTCTCCATTAGCTGCAAGGATGGAATGATGTGAGAGCTTGAAACTGAAAAACCTGAAGTCTGTTCTTTTTTCTGTTATCAAGTTTCACTTGACCATGGCATGCATCCCAGCAGCCAGCATGATTTCTGAGGAAGTTACAGATTTACCACAATTCTTTGTACTTCCACTATGTTTTGATAAGATGATTTTGATATCCTAGGAGCAATCTTTACTTTTTCACATCATTATTTAATTTTGATTTTAGATATAAAGGCATTCCAAAGTTTTAGGATTCTCCTTCAAACAAACTTTCTGAATTTTGACCAGTTTGGTCTTCAGAAACATCAGAGCCCGATAGTATATTCCTGGTTGGTAGGTAAATATTATACCCATTTTGCTGCTTGGGTCCTGAAGGTAAAGTGAGTTTTCATCCAATTTCTGCATTTCACCAGTTTTAAAGTGGAATAACTCTAAATTTTGCCCAGGGAAATTCTCGATTTACAGGCCCAGCTAAAGCCCCCAGGGGACCATATGGCACCCATGAGAGACTGTGTGTACAGGGAATGCGTTGGATGGCTTTAACATGAAAAAAACGATGCCAGACTCTGCTCCTTAGTGACTGCCCTGAGCTCGGAGCGCGTAAAAAGGAAGCTATGAGAGATGCCACCTACTCCAACTCCTCCTCCTCTCTCCAAGCAAACACAGGGCACAAACACATTGTAAATACAGATGACTTCAGACACAGCTCTTTTCATGGATGAATGAGTTACACTGGGCATTTTACTGGCAAGCTAAACATTGCTTGGATTCCAGATTTGAATACTCGATCTGTTAGCGTTGCTGGGTACGTTCTGCCTGTGTATTGATTTAAAGTCTCTGCTGCGCGCAGGCAGCTCGCTGCAAGGCAGCGCTTGTGCGCGACCCTTCTCAGAGGCAGCGTTTGCGGTAGCTGAAGGCAGCGGGGACGGGAGGGACGTTGTGTCCCCAAGGCAGCGTTTGTGCGCGATGCTCTCGGACACAGCGTTTGTGGTAGCTGAAGCAGTGGGGACGGGAGGGACGTTGTGTCCCCGCCGCTCCCAGCTGGCGTTCGTGAACCGTCGCAGCCTGCGAGCTGAAGGCCTTAGCTCCAGTGGGGGCAAGGGCAGTTTGGGAATGCCCGTCCTGTGGCTGCTGTGCTAAAGCATGGGCACTTCCACCACTAAGTGTAGGATTGTGTTTACCTTAGCTGGGCTATGAAGTACTTGAGGCCCTAGTTCCAGAAAACAATTGAGCATTGAAGGTAAATCCATCATTGTTCTGCACATACCACAGCACGCGTTAAACTTTGGCTTTTGTGAGCTCTGACCAAGTGTTTGAAGGTCTATATGCTTCTGAGATTGGCCGATACCCTGAGGACTGTTTAGCTGGACTTTCTGCACAGCACAGATAAACACATGCTCAGTGTGGGATCACGGATGACCTGCTAATAAGAAAGTTTTTTTGCAGAGGAGTCTTTTGATTTTTGTTTTTCTGGAGTCTGTTGCAATTCATACTGCATATTTTTTTTTCCCTTTGGAAGGAACTCACAAAGAATTGAATAATTTAGTTTATAATTTTATGAGGCAACAGCATTTTTGAATAGTCAGCAGAATCTTTCTTAAGTTGTTTGGAAGCTTAAGCGGTTTAGAAAGTTCCTCCTTGGAGATAAATAAGCTGTCAATTCATGATGAAGAAAATCAAACTTTTACTGTTGATTTTGGCTGTGGTATTTGCAAAAGTATGAGAGAAATTTTTGCAGAGTTGTAGAGCACTCCATGTGTTAGCATTTAGCTTCCCAATGCCACATTGTGCCTCTGATAGCATTTCTAAAAGGTAAACAGAAATGTCAAAATAATGAAAATGAAAGATTAACCATTCAGAATTTTTTTTGAGCTAGAAATCAAACCTATATTGCAAATTAATAGAAAGCCAGATCGAGTTCCAAAAGTTGCTTATTATACCAATTGCCTGTTCTTTTCCCTCTTCTTCTGAAGGCCTTTTTCAGGCTTCACCAGATTTAGATTGTGAAATGTCTAAACAGAGGTTCTAAACAGAAACCTGGGAGGTATAGAAAATATGCCAAGAGCAAATTAGTTTACTTAGTTCATGACTTTAATACACCCTTGCAATTAGCAGAGTATTTCCTTTTGACTTGTGGTCTCAAGGTATGTGTTTCTGTTCATGAGCTTATTTTCACTGCCTTTAAATGAGAAAAAACAAACTCACCAATTCTGCTTTGCCCTATCCATATGCAGCAGGACTTTGATTATGTTCAAGTTACTGTTTGACTACTGATTTAGCGTCACAAAATGCATCAACAGGTCAGAGCAAAAGGGCTGTGTTAGGAGGTGGTCGCAGATAGAGCAGACCTAAGCTATAAAACTCACCTGTGAACCCTGTCTCCCAGCACACAGGGTTTCCATGTGCTCTACACTGAGGAATGGGTGGCCTTGCCTTCTGCTGGCGCAGGCACATCTATTTGCTGGTGAGATTTTATAATTGTGATGATAGAGGGTGCTCAAGTGACCAACCCCTTTAGAGGATACATCTTCCCTACAAGCATCCCAAACCCTTCCAGCTCCTAGATGCTCTGCACCTCTTCAGTCTCCCACTTCCCTGGACTCCCTTCACTCGGTGCCGAACCTTTCTAGAAACAGATTTGTTTCAAGCCAGACCTTCCCAGGTCGTCTATATGTGCCTCTCCTTCCTCCCTGGAAAACAACTGCAACCCACCTCGGAGCTGCCAAATTGGCACCCACAATTGCAGCATCCTGACCCAGCGTGACACAACCCCTCTCCCTCGGATCCCGAACCTGCCCACAAACCCCCCACAATGGCAGCCTGACCCTGGCTGACACAATTGCCCCTTGTGTTTGCCAAACCCACAAAATTATAGGGGTCACGCAGGAAAAGGCAGCAAGACGGGCGAGTTCGTGCTCTCTGTGCCGTCTGTGACACTGTGACCCTATTCATGGGCACATCCTTCCAGGAGGACCCGGCAGCCTGTCTGCAGTGCTTCGACTTAAATTGTAGCCTTAAAAGATCCTTTTTTAGATGCAAATGAAAGACCCAATTAGAGTTGGAGGGGAAAAAAATAAAAGGCCAACGAAAGTATTAAGATTAGAAAGAAACATCTGATGCTGCCTGCTTAGCCCAGTCATTTTTCTCTGTTTTTGTTCTTAATCAATCTTCTCTTTCAAGCATGTCTGTAGACTGTCATACACCTTAAAGCCATGGGGTCAGATATACTTCACACATGTGAAATCTTCCAGCTATTGAAGGTCTGTTTATATTTGGCATGTAAGACTTACCTGATGGTCACTCAGGTTCCAGCTCCATTTCTTTTAATAGCTGGTGCTGTTTTAACCGGGCATTTTAGTTTTCCCAGTCAGAGAATGGGAGAACTTTTTTATCTTCATTTAAGAGAGGTGATCTTTGGGCTAATCAGACAGTGTTTGTTACACATATTTAAAAATATATAAATATTTGTATTTTTACACATATTGCAGTTATATTTATACTGGGTAGAGGTGCAAATGTATGTCTTTGTGTGTATGTGTGCACGTGCACAACACATATGAAAGATTTTTGTGCTAGTGGACTATTAATTTACTTTTGTGCCACTGAATATCCTGGCTTGGGATGTATTGGGATACTGGGAATCCTCAGCTCCAGGTTGGATTTTGCTCCAGGCCATTGGCCCTGTGCTGGGGCTGCATGGTGCTCCTTGCAGGGAGCTTTACTCCGGGCTTGCTAATACAGGGAAATTTACTGGCATAATTATACCAGTATAATTATGCTGGAGTAGTTATACTGCTATAACTCCCATGTGAATGCTCTTGTGCTGCAATAATAGTGCCCATATGGGAAGTTATACCAGTATGAAGGATACTTGTATATCTCTACTGGTAAATATCTCCTTGCAGACAAGCCCTCGCTCAGGGCTGGGTTTTGCAGAGCGATGCACTTGCAGGCCCCGATTTGGGAGCTTGTAGTTTACTTTTGTTGACAAGATTTTGTGCCTAGGAAAGTTGTTTGGAAATTCTGCTAGAATCTTTGAAAAGAAATAAACATTTTCCCTCAGCAATAAAACTTTTTTTTTTCTATCTTCTCTTTATTTATTTTTTAATATCTTTTAATATATAAAGATACAGATGGTAACTTCTGACTTCTGTGTTCAAGGAATTTTTTTTTAGATATACTAAGGATCAGATATAAGCTGTGTCTGGAAGCAATACTTGGCCAACAGCTGAGTGTGTGTGTATGTGTGTGTGTTCATCTATCCATGATTCATTCTGAGGGCTGTTTTAGCCTTCATAAAATATTCATGCTGGTTGTGCATGGTTCTATAATTGCCATCTCAGGCCTTGAATTATTTATAGGTTGTACTGTTCACATAGTCTCATTTACTGATAGAGCAGATAACACTATACAAGAGGATCCCAAACACTCTAATGCCTGTTACTTTGCATTAAGTAGTGGAATTATATTACTGTAGGTGTAAAATGCTGGCCTTTTTCTCCTCTCGCTTTAATATATCATTTTTGTATTTATAATATGCTAATTGTTGAGATGCTGCTAAGCCTCATAATTCCAGGCGAGTTTTGCAGAAATCAAGATGTGGTTGAAATGATTTAGCTCTTGATCCCAAAATGATTGTTCTAAATCCAGCCCCCTGCTTTCTCCCTGCTCGTAGCACCTGGAATAATTTATTGAAGTGATGTGTGAGTACACATGTGTACCTGAGCTCCTTTGTTTTACGCTATTGATCAGTTTGTGTATCTTAACTGCTAACAAACATTTCAGCAGTCCAGATAATGCTGACATCCACTAAGTGTATTTTCAAGTTCATTGTACTCAATTAAACACTTGACCATGACTTCATCAGGAAAAGTGATATAGCTCTTTTCCCTCAACTTTCCTGTTCTTCTTTTCTGCGATTAATTCTATCATCTTTTCTGACCTACTTTCGATTTTTTTTCATTGAATCTGCGGAATTGCATCGATATGAGTTTTCTTCACCTACTCAGATTTTAGTTTATTTACTTTCCAAACCAAGTGCCAGTTCTGAGTGGAAAATGCATCTGAGATGGACTTCAATTTTTTAATCCTTCTGCCTTTTTTAACTAGTGGGAATAATTACTGGAGTAGAAACTCCATCGTGAACAAGGCTAGAGCACTAGTTCTTGCACTGAAATATCTTCCCCTCTTGTCCAAAGCACTTCTGTATGGCCTTGCGTAAGTCACTGCTTTTCCTTCCTAGTGAAAAGAGAATATTGGCATTTCCTGAATTAGCACGAGGACTATAGTAGGGATTAAGCACATAAAGAAAATAAATCGCCCCTCCACTGCAAGAAGGAAGTGCAGACACACCAAGGCAGGCAGATGAAGCTTTATTAGTCCACGGGGGCACAAAAATAGCACCAGGTCATGCAGAACACACCTCGTGGTGGGTCTGCAGAGACCCTAGATGGTGCAGGTGGGTGGAAGGAGAGCTACTTGAAGCCCGTGGTCTCAGTGGAGCCCCTGCAGTTGCCAGCCTGGAGGTTAGGAGGGCAGTTCCTCCAGCCGGGTTTTCACTCTGGCTCTTGCCCTCCAGGAGCCAGGTCCTGAGGGCCACCACCAGCCCCTGTTCCAGCAGAAGGCCTTGGACAGCTCCTCTCCTCCGGTGCTGCCTGGGTGTTCTGTGGTGGCTTCGCCAGCGGAGCTCGGCCAGGAGCTCCTCACCTCCTTGGGTGAGGACCACTGGGGTGAAAGCTGGGGTCTCCTCCTTGCCCTGGCCACCTGCAATGCTCTGCTCTTGTCTTGGGTCCCCAGAGGTCTGGGCAGTCCTTGGAGGTGGCCCAGGAGGGAGGAACCCGACTGGTGTGGTACAAGACGGGCTTAGCAACGACTGTGGGACGTGAGAGCCCTGTGCAGAGGGAGGGAGAGCAGCAGGTAGCAGATGAGATGGAGATGCCCATCTCAAAGCATAGGAAGTATGGATGAAAGTGGTTCTGGGATGAAGCCACAAGCAACTGCCAGGAAAAAAAAAGGGGGGGGGGGAGGGGGAAGAAATGTTTCTGCAAAACAAACCATTTTGGTGAACAATAAATTTTTGAGAAAATACGTCTCTGCCTAAGCCCTTATTTTTCCTGATAATAAATCATTATAAAATAAACCTTGCCACATTCACCATTCTATACAATGGGCTGAATTGAAAAGAGCTGTGTTTTTTTCTCTATGATTTTGTGAGCCCTCTGGGTCCCTTAGAGAAGAAACAACGTTATTGTCATGCAGATTTCCTTTCTTTCCTTTAAGATTTCAGAGATTCCATGAATCCCTTGCTACAGGGTAATTTGACTTTTTTTCTTTTTTTTTAAAGCTACCTCCAGCAGTGCTGGTGTTATCTTTATTGCAAAGTCTCCACCTTGCTCATGGAGTTTCCAGGTTTTCAGCATTAAGTATGGCTGCTGTAGCATATGTTACTATATTTTCCTGTTAGTCATTAAGCTTCCTTTTTGTTTTTCTATCTGCCTGTTTGGAGAAACAGGCATTGGGGAGAACAAACATTGTGGAGAAAAAAAGGCTTATGCTTTTTTCCTTATAGACCATGTAGTTTGTGGCAGTACCTGGAACTCTCAGGAAGATCAGATTTATGTACAAATAGTATTGTCCCCCAGAACTTATTGGTGAATGGACTAGAGCTGGTAGATGAATGTCAGGGTACTGAACATGATGGGATAAAACATGTAATGAGGGGCTGGATATGGAGCAGCTGCTCAGACATTTTATTTTTGTCAGGAGCAGCAGTCCCAACTTCTGCTTGCAGAGCTGTCACACAGTGTTACCTAGAGGGAGGGTTTGCACTGTATGCTTACCAGGAGAGGTGGAGAAACTGCAGTATTACTTTTAGGGGAAAAACACACATTAAAATACATAAAATTAACAAGTAGCTTGCACTTACAGAAATTATGAAAATACTTAATATTTGGCGGGATTTTATTTTTCCCTCTTTTCTCTCTCTCCCAGTTTTCTCTGGTGAGAGGGCTCTGTTTTGTTTGGCAGGTATGTGGTCCTTGGTTTTCAGGATCTTTATTACCAGTAATACTGTGCAAACGGCAGGCTACTGGGACACCCAGGCATCACTTAGCTTTAATTGGTCAACTAGCCTTTGCTGTGATGCACCGCACACTGCCGCGCGGTGACTGACCTCAGACCGTGCTCTGAAACCGTCTCCTTCAGCACTGGGTAATGCCCAATTACATCGAGTGCAGGAGCAGCGGTTCTCAAGCCTTTGAACAAAATTTTGCCATATCTATTAGTCTAAGATAAGTCTATTTGGTACTAAGTACCAAAAGACACACGCGACCCAGAAAAACAAATTGGTAAGTGTGCTTCTTTCACTGATGTTGCTTGCACTGAATAATTTCCTTAGAGACATTTGAAGAAAAGGTATGTGAAATCCTAAAAAGCTTTTCCCCTTTATATATCAGCAGTCTTTAAAAATATCTAAGTATTTTTTATGCCTAGACTACATGAGACAATCCTAGATATCTGTGCGACACCTTTTAGAACGTGTCTTTGTCTTTATCTATCCCTACAGTACCTGCGTGATAGGGAAGTGTCATGATCCCTATTTTAAAGATGGGGGAAAAAAAAGACACAGCGAGATTTAAAGCTAGATTTTTAAAGGTGTTTTGACTTCTGAAGATGCAGTAAAATGTGCAGTAGAACTTTCAAGAGGGCTTAATTGCATCTTTAGCAGCCTAAAAGTGACTTGACAGCTTACAAAGTATGCCAAACAGAGATATGAATCTAGGTCTTCTGTGTTCTGGTCTAGTGCTTTAACCGTTGGATGGCTCTTCCAGGATGGCCTGGTTTTGGGAAATACATATGGGTGTCTTTCTGCTGTTTAGTGTTGCCGCTTTAATAGATTGTTGAAGCACTGAATCATGGTGGCAGATGCTAGGCAAAGAGCAACCTTTGTAAGTGGTTGAAACCTGAAGTGTTTTGAACACTGTTTAAGTCTATAAATTCTGGAGATACCATTTATAGAAAGTTTTAAATTTCCTGTTCTGTAAGAAAGTATTTTTCAAGGGGGTATTTGCACTCCTTAGCCATGAAGCAGAGTGGGAAAAACCCATATGAGGAATCTGGCCACCCTCCACAGAGGCAAACTTTTTCCAGAGACAATTCAGAGCCCTCGGCTGGGCGCCTGCCCAGGACTGGCCTCCTGAGACTCCCATCTCCGTCTGCGCTGCGGAGCGGGAAGCTTGGGAAGGCCCCTCTGCGCCGGCTGGCAAGTGGTCTCGAGGGTCAGGACCGCGAAACTTTCTCTTAAAACACGAACTGAAATCTCAGTACAGTGATTTATTCCAAATTCAGTGGAATGGAATTGTGCAGAGGTGCCCAAATCACAGTGATGCTGGAAGCAAAGGCAGCGTCTCAGAGCAGATGAGACAGAACTGTGCAGGAAACCTTTTTCCAGGTCTAGAGAACTTTCTAGGGCTTTCTTGGTTGTAACCAGGATGATTCCCTTCCCCTCCAAATCACTAAAATATTTGTAAATGAACAGTCTAAAAAAAGAGAAAATTCATGAATAAAATGTTAATTTCAACCGTTTCTACGTCAAAATTCAACTATACTTTAAAAAAAAAAAAAAAAAAAAAAGTAAGCAAGGCTTGTATTTTACCAGGAAAGGATGCTTTTCATTTATGAACTATCTGAAGATGATGTTCTGACACACTGGAGATTTTTTCTGAATATTTCTTTCTTATTGGCAGAGCCTGAAACCCAATTCTTTCCCATGAAAGTTTCTTTTTTACGGGCTATCATTTCCCAACAGAGGCAAAAAAGTACCCAAAAAATTCAGAGTCAGATCTATTGCTTCCAGAGTGGCTGAGGCGAGTCACCAACATATTCACATTTCAGTTTAACTTTTCAAATTATTGCATGCATTTGAATATCTTTTAGTTTCATGAGAAATCTGTTGGTGTAGCACAGGATACCTCATTAGTGTAAAAGAGAAGAAAGGTAAAACAAGCATTACCATCAGGAAATTTGTAATACAAAACTAAACCTGGGCTCCTGGTCCAAGAGTGAGTAAGATTCCACTTTTCTAGGGGTTAAAAGATCAGCTACTAGAGGTACTTGACTGTCTCTGGCCATTGCTACCAGACCTGTTGAGCTCCATTAAAGTTGTTTCTAAAGGAAACTTGCCCTCCTGGCCACAGTGTACATTTGCAACATGCAGTTTTATTACTGACTGTAGTACTTAATGCAACCGTATGTAGATCCAGATGTCTTTCATCAATCCTGAAACCACCACAGCTGTAACCAAAGTAGCCAAAAAGAAACACGTATTTTCCCTTTGCTTCCCAATGCTTACTCTTCTTGCAGGAAGATAGGAAAAGGCATCTTAAAAATTACATACAGGGAAAATACATGTATATTTTTTCTCCACATACTGTGTGCTTTTAAGATCTTGTGAATTATTCATAGCTTTTAGAAAAAAAAATTAGTTTTGCACTGAAAAAGGTAAAGAAAAGAAACTATTGGTGTCGTGCCAGTCATCTGCAGTTCAGCATCACATTTTGCAATACAAATCTACAGTGTTTTATTTCTGCTTCAAACTGCAGCTGGTTCTGCAAGCCCTGACCATGGAAATAGTACAGGTGTTCAGACTAATTGTAAATCTACCTTGGTCCCTTCTGTACATACGATTGTTTTATTGAGGTCAGTTGGCTTAAATTAATGTGAGTGGAATTGTAACATGTTGCAAACAAGCAGACTTATTTTTGGTAAACTTGCTGAAGATATATACTCATTCCTATAGTACTATATGGTATATAATATGCATATATATGCATGTAGGAATAGGTATGATATATGTGGGTGAAGTATGACTGAATTGGAAAATATTCTGCCTTAAAAGTTAGGAAATGAGCCTCCAAAGGCATATGCAGGAACACATGCTCTACATTATATACCATTTCCATATGCAGCACGCACGTATGTGGGATCACACGTGTGCCCATGTGTTAACACGTGTCTATGTGTTGCTGTGGTCCCCAGTGCACAGTTTATAGTTTGGAGAGAAATCATCCTCCATCATCCCTCACCGCCTCGCTGCAGCAGGCCAGGCCAGCACATCATTTGTTAACGGCGACAAAGCCACACTCATAAACGCCGACATGTTACATTAATTTATAGGCACTGAGTGACTTATTAAATGTGACGTGTGAAATATAACAGGGCCCGGTATGGATGATTAGGTTTTGGGCTTTGAATTGTTGACAAGGCAGGGGTAATGAATTGCGGGACACAAGCTAGTATGTTTCCCCCTCATTAGTCAGTATTAGCTGCATTAATAGTAATAATTGGATATATTCATCATTTAAAATGTTTTAATAAATGTTTGGACAGCACCTGATCTAGGCTGTCAAATATGCGAGTGGAAGGTTTGTGATGGGAGAAAAATTATGCCGTTCCTTCTGCGGAGATTTATGCAGCCTGAGGGGTGCCATTTGCCAATGTCCTTTAGGAAGTAACACTTGGAGATAGTTTTGGAGAAAGGTGCTGCAGCAAGAGGGAATCTAGCCTCTCGCACACTTAGATAAGAGATTTTTCATTTTATTCTAGGAATTCTTGACCTTGCAGCCCTATCTCAGGGATAGGGTCTGGACTGGGGATTTCTGATCAGGTGCCAACTGCAAATTAGAACTTCACAAAGAAGGTGTGCGTTTTTCCAGCTGTGTTTCACTCTCTTACAAAATCATGTCCAGCCCCTGAATTAGGATGCAGGCTGATGTTGCCCAGAGCTCAGGAACTTTCCAATTTGGGGTTTTGGCTTGGAGTCATTAGTACTTTGAACTATTAACATATTTAAAATTCCAGAAAAATTTCTGCCTGAACGTCTTAAAAGCATGATCCTCTCTGGGACGAAGGCAAAAACATTTCTGTGAGTGTTTTGCCAGCTCCACTTTCCTCCCTGGTTTCCCTGCCCCAAATGCATTATTGCCTATGATTCTATATAAGCTTTCCTCTAATGAAAGAAAAATATATATTTTGTGGCATTACTATGTGATCTTTAGAAGCGGGATTTAAAAAATAACCTAAAATTGTTATAAAGTAGTGCAGGTTGTATTCTGCTCTTACTGTAAAAGAGAAATGTAGGTGAACAGTAGAGTATGTTGTCTTAGTGGCCTTAACAGAGATCAAGATGACCATGTATATTTACCTATATATATATTATATATATGTGTATATGTATATATATATTTATATCAGTTTGAACCTTGTGACACCTCTCTTGTCTGTAACCAGTAGCGTAATGGAACCTTTTTTTAAAAGAAATAACCTTCAGAATATACACAAGCAAAACCATATGGAGTTATTGGCACCACATCACTAGACTGTCAATTTTTATTTAAAAAGGAGAGTCCTCTAAGGAAAAGAGCAGCTACTGTGGGAAGCAGTGTTTGGTGGCTCGGCAGGAGGTATGCTTCTCTTTTAGACACTGCTGAGGAGGTGTCACGCTGGGGAGTACTGTGTTGCTGGAGGTGCTGTCTTTCAGGAGAGATACAAAGTCAAGTGTCTGACCACCCGTCGTCATAACAAGTCCCAAGACGCTTGCAGCAAGGATAAAAGTTTTCTCCTCAGTGTCCTTGCTAGCTACTTGTACTGAGGAAGCTTGTAGGGGAAGGGATCTTCATGCTAAACACAGGGAGCTGAGCCTGTCTAGGTTCATATGAAAAAAGCTGGTGGAGGGCCTGGAAGGTGGTCGGGTCAAGGCTTGCCATGGTTAGGGAAAGCTGCAGCGTGGTAGATAAACCCCATCGCAGCGGCAGCAACAGCGCAAGTGTTGGGTGTTTGTAGAAGTCTTGGTGCAAGAACACTCTGTAATCACAAACTTGGGCATTAAGTCATATCCTGAACAACTCCCACCTCCTAGCTTGCAGTTATGTTACTCCTTTGAGCGGGCACCAAAGCCACATATACCTTGTTTAAAGAATGTATTTAACTGTTTTTTTTCCTTGTTTTGAATCAAATATTGAGTATTATTTTGTCAGTGTTGTCTATTAGGTGAGGGTTACTGTTGACAAGTTGATGTAAGAGTTTTAATGTGTTAGCTGACACTTGTACCTGCTGGTAGGTCTTTGTCATTGGTGCTGTACAGTGTTTCTTCAGATTCTCTTTTTAATTGTCATTTGGAGAGGAAGTCAGGATTTAAAACCTGATATTACATGCTCAGGAAATGAGATTCATGAAGCCTTTTGGGTGGATGTCTGTGTTTTTATTTCCTATATTAGTTAACTCTGGGCCTGGGGACTCAGCTCACGAGAGAAGATGAAAATTCATGTTTTCTCTAGATTTATATTAATATCTCTGAGATCAGAGCCTGATCTTTGTCATCTAGGTTCACATTATTTTGCTAATATCTTAAAAAATATATATTTCCTTTAGCAATAAGAAAGCATTGTAGAATGGATAACATATTCTAATATCTAAGTTAATTGTTCTGCAATTAGGTCTTAATAAATTAGCCTTTAGTGGGGCTTTGTGAGAGTTGCAGAATTCAGCAAAGAAAGATTTATCAATATTCAGTAGGCATGTAGCATTCTTGATGGTTTTGAGCTCTTGTCTAGTTTGAAAGACTTGGGGTGAGATTTGTTGGTTATATTTACCTTAATGGGAACTTACTTTTTTCCAGGGAGGGCCAGATGTAAATTTTTGATGATCCTCCTTACTGTTGGCTGGTTGCCAGCGTGATTGTTCTCTACAGAAGAACAATAAATTCAAAAAAAAAAAAAAAAAAAAAAAAAGGCCTTGTTAAGTTGAAAGCACTTTCTAGTCTGTGGATTAATTGTAACTTCTACTGTTATGAGATAGCTGAACAAGAGCTCTACCGTTGCTGCCCTGGCTGTCTGGCAAAGTTGCTGAGCTGCTCGTTGTAGACTTGCTTGTTCCAAATGTTGATGCTTGTCCTCATTGCTCTACAATGACACCAACAACATAATAATTATGCAGTACTTGCATAGGGCTTTGTAAACTCTCAGGCACCATGGATACAAATCATGTGGATCCTGGACATCAACCCTGCTTTCATGCAGAATGGCATGCCATTGACATAACCAATAATCCCATAATGCAGGGTAGATCCTGACTCTTGACTGTCTTTTAACTCTCAGAACACGTCTGTCCTGCTATCAGAGGTCATCTCCTTGGCCAAAGATACCAGTGCATGTTGTTCTCCTCTTCCTCATGTGAGGGTGTCTAATGCTGTGCCCATGTCCTTACAGTTGAACTGTGTGCTAAATATACCATTTCTCATAATTCCACACAGTTAAATACATAGTGACAGGAGCATAATATATTTTATTACAGCCAACACATGCCCTCACTCCACCTGTACCTTGTCTCCATCATCCTGACCTTAATTCCACTTCAGTTAGGACATTTAGTTTTGCCCTTCAACTTGGGTACTCTAACTAGATGATTGGCTCCATGGGCACACAGGAGTATTTTTATTAGCTACATCATCTTTCTGTAGGGGCAGAAAAGCTAACTGTCTAGTTACTGTGCTTTTCTATATCTGTGTGACATAGAAGAATGCATCAGCCAAATTAATCTTCCTACATGTTCAAGGCCCATTGCTTTATGAAAAGGCCTGAGGTACTTAACACAAAACTTGTGATATAAGCAGATTTGGTTTGAGTCTGTGTCTGCAGCAGAGATCATTACCTGTAACATTAATTAAACCTTCCCGGTGTCATGTTAAGGGTAGTACACGCATGCAGTATTTACTGATGACATCTTCAGCATCACACCTAGTGTAATCCTTTTCGCCATCACATCAAAAACTCCCTTTTCCCCTTTCTCTCTCTCTCTTCCTCTCCCAGGGGTAGGTGACAACACTTTCTACTGTGTCTGGGTTGCTTGTATGTACATTCAGAAAAAATACGTTGAGTTTTATGACTAGAGACAGTTCAGCATCCCCTTCAAAAACAACAGGAATATCTTCTCTTGCTGAAGCACCATGCGTACAGCTCAAAGTGCCTCCGCCTTTCCACAAAACAGCTCTCTGCTTCCTTCCAGCACTCAAAATAGCAACTTTGCTCAGGATCCCATCCTCATGCCAGAGCTCCCTGCTGCAAAGGAAGTGAGGGCTTTATTCCCTTAACTATGGTGAAACAATGGGAACCCCTGACTGGAATGTCCAGCTTTAGGCAAGAGCTGTGGGCGGCTCTTGATTTTGTTCTGCAGCATTTTTCTGTTTAATGTTTTCTTGTAGAATTGCGCATGTGCATAGGCATATATTATATATATTTGCATTTTGTACTGGCCACCTAGTTCTAGATACATCCTTATCAATGTCGTCAGTGTTATATCAAACAACTTTTGCTTATAGATGTGGCATGTAACGAAGAGGCGTAGGACATTACCTGGCTATGACTGTAGTGGACTTGAATTGAAATGTAGACACTTGCTAGGAGTTAAACTATTAAACTAAATTAGAAATCATTTTGAAAACTGAAAGCCTTTTTTATGGCTTAAAAAATAAAAAAGGAAGAAAAAAAAATCCAAGCAAGTCTTTATTTCTTTTCCCCAGGTAACTCATCAGATATAAAGCAAAAATACTCTTATATTCTCCTCTTTCTCTTGTAACTGGAGAAGAAGGTAGCTTCTAATTCTAAGAAATGGCCATGCCTTTTAATTTCCTCTTCAGGTTTAACTCCCTTCTTAATTGCATCATTGTTGTCCAAAGAATGTGAGAGCTGATTGACAGATTGTGCTACCTGGTGTGAAAGCATCCAGTTAAAAAGGGTTGATAAAGTTTGTTTGGTCAATTTTGGCATGACTGTAAGCAAAGCTACTTCAGTTGCACACTTCAGCATGTGCACTAAGTTTCTCTTGCAGTTCCCTGGGACCAAGACTCCCTGGATTATATATTGTTAATGATTTTGAGATATGAATGAACTCAATATTCACTTTCTTCGTTTCTCATGTGCTTTTGAATCAATATTTGCACACGCTGTTTATTGTTTAAAAAAATTAAAAAAAGAGGTCTAGACAACACCTTTCTTCTTCCTTCCTATCTCCATGGGTCATCAGTCCTATGCCTAAATGCGATCAAAGATCATTTCCATGTCAGTCTGAGCAGACTTCCTGGCTTTTTTAAACACTATGCAATTTCCACTTAAAAGCCAAAAAAAAAAAAAAAAAAAAAAGAAAAAAAAGCAAGCTAGACAAACAAAACCAGAGCAAGTTTTGAGCCAGGTGTTGGGAAGGAATGTGGCAATAACATAGTGTCTACAGTAACCTAACTAGTCAAGGTTAACCTTGACCTAACAAGTCAATGTCCTTTCAGATGGTCTTTGACTTGCAACCCACTTCTATTTGTGTAGAAACTTCTCTCAATGCTTTAAAGCTTCAGACATTGGTTAGAGGGGATATTCACACACCTCTTTAAATAACCCGACCTTCTGGGTTTTGCAGGTTCGGATGATAACATGGTATGTATGCAGGTGTCAGCTTATCTAAGGACTCACTGAATATTGTATGTGCAGGCAGATTGCACACAATTTTGCATGCAAGCTCTTTGTATGTTGAAGACCATCCATCCAACTAACCCAAAGAAGGATGGCAAAAATAAGGGAGGTATATGTTCCCCACACATTAAATATTTACAATGTGAACACTTCTAACTTTTTCAATACACTGATGAAAGAAGCATGTTATCAATATGCTCACCTCAGTGTGACAAATTTTAAGGTCCCATGTTTGTTAGGACAGAAACATAGAGCTGTAGGAGGCTGGATTAACACTCCTCTCCCGCATATTACAACTCTGATACCGTTGATACTCTTCTGCAATCATGCTAACGTTACAGTAGTTTACCTTGAAGTAGCAGGCAATTGAACACTGATATCATATTACAGTAACAGTAATGCTGTTATCTGTCATCACTTACACTGAACAGAGGTTCTTTTAGCAAAAGTATGACTCTGGGAGGGCTGCTAATTCAATGGCATTGTGTGAACTATGACAGACCGCAGAGCTGTTTCAAATTTTTTCCAGTGACTGAAGTCTAGCATCTTCAGTAAAAATTAAAAATAGTTAACCTACTTTTATATCCTCCTATTTGAGGGGTCAGGCCGGGGTGAAATGGGGAAAAGGTAAAAGGAAAAGTAATTAAACTGAGACAACTTGATCGAATGCTGGTTCTGGTACTAAATAAATAGGGATAAATTCCGTTGATTAAGTGACTTTTCCCTGTACCGGTCTGGTAATAAAGTACTTGAATGCTGGAAAGTCTGTCACAGTTTCAGCTAAAGCACTGGCCCATCAGCTCGTAAAGAACAGACTGTGATTTGAGGCATGAAAAATAAAAAACAGAGCCGAGGAGGCTTCTGTGCTATGTAAGGTAACAACTGCAGCCGGGCAGGGCTGGCCCGTGCGTGCTGCACCGCTTTATCTCCAGGCCATATGAAGGATGTGTGTATGTCCAGATATCTTGCATCTAGCTGTCATAAACCAACACATAGGGTATGTGCTGTGCCCAGATGGCACGAACTCTTTCGAACTATTTTTTAAATAATAGGAAGCCAGCTGCAGTTCAAATTTAATGAAGATATTTTGTATAATGGAGCTTGGACGTAGGTACAGAGATATAAGAAAATTCAGATTTCTACTACTCAAAGAAAAAAAAGAAAAGAACTGGGGGCAAAACTAAATTACAGAAAACTGAGCACTCAAACCTGCCTCTGGACTATTTTTAATTTGGTTCTGTGATGTTGTGTTTTTGGTGGTGTTATCTCTTTCTATTCTTATTAAAAAATCAGGGATTAAAAACCAAAGCATTCTCCCTGGGATTTCAGCTCACTCATGAGAGGAAATGCCAAATACTTCTTCCCAAAGCAGTCTAAGTTTCTCTGATGTGTCATAACTCTGTATCGGAGAGCTAGAGAAGTCCAAAAGATGCATGATCAAAAATTGATGAAGAGTGTGTGGATCATACAGACCACACTTGAACCATTTGGCAAAGTGAGCACTGAGTAATTTAGGGCTGCTTTTGGGCAGTCTCACCTTCTGATTTGGTGATTCTGCGAATATTCCCTCAGCTTTTTGCTGATCTGAACTCAATATTTACTGTATTGATGACAAAAAACACTAGCTCCAGGAGCTAGAAAAAAAACACAAAAATAATGTAGATTATTCTTTTATTATAGTGTTACCTGAAGAATATTAGTCAGTAGCTAGAGTCTGAGTGATTTGGCTTATTCTCTGTGTCACATTGCTGTTCTTGGATCTTTTGTGCCGTTAAAGAGGACGGTGTCTATTTTCTAGTAAAACAAATAATTTTCCAGGGTTTTGGGTTTGGCTGACTTTTTCTTTAGCATGCCATAAATACTACATACAGGTCTGATTCTGTTTCCATTTTAAATCAGCGAGACCACTAAATGCAGTGAGAGCTGGTTTGGGATTTTTTTGTCTTAATTAGGATGTTTGACAACTCAAGAAGGTTATGTTTAGAAGAGAGTTAGATGGCTGTATCTGGTGTTTAATTTCTCTTCTGTAGAATAAATTTCCTGTTGTAAAAATGCCACAAAAGGTAGCTACTGCTGTTTATTGACTAAAGAGCCAAGTAAAATCCAGCTGTGAACATGTGGGTAATAGGAGGTTTTCTCCATGCCTATATTTGATTTCCATGTGCAGCCTCATGCTGGTAAATATCAGTGTAAGTCTCAATTTTTCTTTTGTGAATAGAGTATCTGACATGACCTGTTACTTGTACATGAAAAGGTCTGTGAGGAGAGAACAAAACAAAACAGTGCAAAAAATGGGCTTGTTAATAAATGGGAATCTTCATACTTTAAATAGTAGGGATTGTTTTCCCTCTTTCTTTTTTTTTCAGTTATCAGCACACTGTGCTGGGCTTGGAACTTTGTTGTGTAGGAAATTCCATTACCTTCACATTTTTTCTCTGCCAAATGGAATGAAAAGAAATCTCATTTTAAATGAAGTTTAGAAATGTTTGAGAGTTAAAAGCATTAAGTTTCAGGGAAAAAATGTTTTATTTTAATTTTTTAAAGTGTTAGGAATCTTTCATGTAAATAAGAGTTTTGATAGGAAGAGTCATCTTGAAAGGTATTTTGTCTTTCTGAAATTTCTAAAGCAATGTCTCTCCATTCTGATTATTCAGTTTTCAAGCTGAAATTGCATTAAGCACCCCGCTTACTCTATATTTGGATTTTAGTAGCAAATCGTTATTTAGGCGTGGTTATCACTAATTGAGAAGAGAGGACAGGAAAACCCAAAGCAGTGAATAAAGCAGCTGAAGGAGCGCATTTTTTGCCCACCATGCCCAGCAGACTGACCCCCACATCGGCTTCAGGGTGTTGTGATTTGACAGGTTTCCCCCAGGAATGCAACACCCAGCAGATATTGTTGGAGACGACGGTGTCACCCCTTCCTGTGGTCCCCTGCCCTGGGGACCAGCGGGGAGGAGGCAGGAGGGCTGCGCAGCTCTGTGTGAGTAGCACCTTTGTACCTTGTTCATCCCCCCTGCTTGTGTGCTGAAATTTATGCACATATTTAGCCCGCCGCTGAATTGCTGTGACGCACAGAATGGTCAGTGCCTTTATCTGATGGGCAGTCGCTAAATATTGCAGCAGCCCGTGTGCTTTGGTTTCAGTGATTTTGCAAACCCACGTGTGCCTCTGTGTTTCATGGCCTCTTACCCAGCAGACCAGAGTTGCTCTCCGCTATCAAATGCTTTTATTCCTCAGAAAAGGTGGATTCTGTCAGTTTTGTTTGCCCTAGATGGGTTTAAGCTGAACAACCAGCACTCACTTACTGGATAACCACTGGTCTGGCTGACCTTGGCAGCACTACAGCTGTCATATTTTCACATGGATGAACTGTTCTTGAACAACTTCTCCAATGTATTGGGAACAAACAAGCTTTTCTTCAGCATCAGGAATGCAGCACGTCTTCCCTTTCCAACTATTTTTTTCTCCCTCCACAGACATATTTATTGTGGCAATGGCAAGAAAATCTCACTGCTACCCCTTCATGTTTGAGTTCCTTTAACGTTCCTTCAAGGTAGTGACCCAAGAGAAACCCTAGAATCCTGTTCAGGGCTTGCCTTCTTTAACTCTTTGTTTTTAGTAAACATGGGTGCTAGTGTCTGGTGGAAAGAAAAACAGAAGAGGCAAATCCTTTTGCATCCTTGCTGCTTGTGTTGCCATTTTTGCTGTTATTTATCTAATGTGGACCGGGGTGGTAATTAGCAGTGATGCTGAGGGAGGTGCTGGGTGGGCATGGCACAAGCATATCAAGGCTCTAAGTGGTTTGCAGGGTGATGGGAAAGATAGTCAGGGGCAGATGATGGGCATTATTTTACACAGGTGGAGTGAACTCCAGCTCATAGAAAGCTTCTTAGATCCTTTAGTTGCAGAAGGAGAATCAGAGGATGGGTGTCAGGAAAGAGCCTGGAAATATGAAGGAGCAGATGTAGCATGTTAAAAGCACCAATTTGGTAAATTATCATGTAAAATTAAGGTTGGGTAATAGAGACACCCAAATAGCTAAGACTGAGTTGGGGAAACAACCTGTCTCTAGCAGAGGGGAGAAGGTAGTGGTGATAGCACAACCCTGCTGACACCAAGCCAGCACATCACAGTTTTACTGGGGACACCTCTTCCTCTTCAAGGGACACATTTCTATCAAAACATGACAAAAGAAGAGAAGCCTCCCAGAGGAGCCAATAACCCATTTGTGAGAGTTTCCACCTGGAATGCAAAAGACAAAACCTCAAGTTAATTTTGTGCCTGGTTCAGACTGGAGGTCAATATTTAAGTAGAGGTCATATTTCTATCACTTGTTGCAGTTACTTAAGAGATTTGTGGATGTACAGTACCATGGCAATGGATTAACTGCTCAGAGCTTTACCTCCTTCAGTAATTTTTACAGCCTGCACTGAGCTGCTTTCTACTACAGCTACACGTCGCCTAAAATTAGCTGTTTTTCTCCCCCTAACTGCAGTCCCATACCCTATAACTGTGTCTATATTGGATGAAAGGTAGGGCATGAGATTTAATAGCAGTGTAGGTCAGTAAATCCAGGTGCTTTCCAGAAGTTTGTCTGATGAGGCTTTCTGGACCTTGGTTAGCTCACATGGGGTTGTCTTGGGTTTCTCCACACCAAATACATCAGTGCCGCTTATACCAGGGTTAATCGGTGAAGCATCAGATCAGGTAACTCTTGTGTTTACGTGAGTTCCCAAGTTATAGAGACACCGAGTATTCTGCAGTCATTGCCTTGCATTATGAAAAATCTTGCAAGTTTTCGGTGATTCTAGATGCAAAACGGGAAAGCAGTCTTTGTCCTGAGATTCATGTGTGTGTTTGTGTGCGTGTATAAGGGGGCTTGTTTATGGCCCAGCTTTATCCCTGGTGTTGCTTGTAGAGTGGCGGCAGGGCTGAGCCAGCAGCATGTGCCATCCCGCCAGGCTTCCCGAGCAGGCTGTCACCTTAGCAAGGAAAGCAGCGTTCGTTTACACTGTATTGCATTGATTGGCTCTGTTAGCAGTCAGGGAGGGAATCAGAAGGTATGTGTTGTTTGATCTGTGTAGAAAAGAAAGTTGTTAATGTTAGCTATGAGGATAATCGATGTCTGAAGCTTGTGCAGCAGAGGAGCTTGCGTTTAGCAGTCACGTAACTTTGGAGAGAGAATAAAAATTGAAGATTTTATTGATACTCCTGTGTTTTGCGCATTTTTTTTAATCTTGGGAATGAATTGCAGACCCTGGTGGTTAGTATTAATGCTATATATCCTCTATGGTTAGTATTAATGCAGTAGATTGCCGCCAAATAGGAAGAAAGTTAGAACTGAAGAAATCACCCCATATAAAGATTTTAGATGCAAGCAGGGCTGCAAGTTGTGCTTACAAGTGCTCACTTCTGTTGGCGTTTCTCCTGGACTCACCCCGTCCATCTCAATCTGAAATATTTGCAGAGTCAAGTGTTGCTAATGACCAAGGCTGCCAGAATTGGCCTTGGCATGGTGAATGCCCCTGAAGCAGCAGTTTAAAGGTGGACCCGAGCAAGGCTGAGTCCTGTGACCTAAGCCATTCTGCTGTGCCCGTGTTCCCCTCCATGCACACGTGCTCTCCTGCCAGGCGTTCTGCCAGCTCAGGAGCCGTTCAGCTGCTCCTTGCATGAGCGTGGGGCAATATTTGCATAGCCAGGGAATCCAACCCGGTGCGTTCCAAAACAAAGTGCAGCCTATATTTTGTTTTATCTCCCGGTGGAATAAAAATGCAGTGCTTGGCAGAAAGTGCTGTATGAGCTGATGAATTTTTTTTTTTTTTTTCTTAAAATGAGGTGAGCAAACTTGGCTGCATAAGCTCAGTGTCTTGAGCATTCTTCTGAAAATACAGGGTTTTTTTTGTTTGTTTGTTTGTTTGTTTTCTGTTAATTTTTCTACAGTTTGAATACATTCAAAGGAATTTTTGTTTGCCTGCTTGCCTTTTTACTTTGAGGGGAATAGCTTTAAATAGATGAGCTTAATGTCTTCTACAGTTCATTTGGATAAAACTTCTGCGTTTGAGAATTCAAGGGATCCAGCACAATGCAAGCAGAGTTAGAATCTGAAACTTGGGATGGGGATTTGCAGGTCCTACAAGACAGCTTTGTGTTTTGCATTGATTTTCCCAGCCTTTGGGCTGACATGGGCTGATGAGACAAGCCAGCGAGGTAGCATGGGAGGAAAGCACGTGAATGGAGTTCCAACGGCAGGCTTCCCAAAGGGCTTTCCTCCTGTCTTAGTGGCCATGGAGCAGACCTGCTGATCCACATGGTGTCTGGATGCACAGCACAGAGTTACAACAAGAGGTTGTTTGCCACGCGTGTGTGACGCCACCTCTGAGCGCATGTGTTTTTAACTGTATTTTTAACCCTTCCACCAGCCCTGGGTTGCTCCTTCCTTGGGGAAAGCTCGGCAGGATCCCCTGGCAAAGCCCTGGGGCGGCACACGCTTCTCCCTGAGCAGCGAGCGCTTCGGCCACATAAGGGCCCGTTGGCGGCCCCAGCTGACAGGGACGTCTTTGCCTCCCGACAGATGGCCGGGCGTTTGATCCCAGCCAGCGCTCCCGCGCGGAGCGGTGCTCTCCGGGTCCTGCCAGCGTTTTGTGTGACAGGGCCAGCTTAGGGTAAGAGGGATCTGGTGTCCGTGCCCTTCATAGCGCGTGAGCTCGGTGACGAGCTGCTGACAGGAACACGGTCATCCCGAGTGGAAGATCCCGAACTCGCCTCCCTCTGCATTTTGTTTTGGTGGAATTAATGCCCTATTTGCTTGTCTCTCAAAATCCATCCTGGCACAAGTACAAACCTTTGCCTGGTGGCAAGCAGTTGTCTGGCTTCGAGATGGCGAGATTTGTGCTGACAGCTCCTTTTACACCATCCAAGCCGGGCTGTCGCAGCTGGCCATTAGAAGCTTAAAAAGACACGCACACAAACAACTAGCACCGACTTTCAGTTATTGAGTATCAGGACCTTCTTGATGAGCAAATGTAGTGGCTCATACCACCTTTATTTTAACATAAACAAGCACAGTCTCTCCCATCGCCTGTTCAAGTGTTCGACAGAAGCTGTTTATTTTATATTGATTGCTTGCTCTTATATAGAAAGACAGGACTAGGAGGGACTTACTGGGTCATGAGCTCCAGTCTTTGGTAATCATCACATTTTGTAATCCCCCTCATTACCTCACTTCAATGAAAGCAGTCCATTGTAGTTTCGACTTGTCTTTGCCTAGTAGGAATTTCTTGTCACGGAGGGTCAGCAAGCACCAGACTTGTCCCTTGGAGAAGTGGCACTGGGACTAGAGCAGGGTGAAGAGTTGTGCTGGTCACAGAGGGGTTTCATGAAGGTGCTCACCCTGCGGTTTCGCCTTTCCTGTTGGCAACCTGTGCAAATTCTGCTAATGTCGTGTTGGGTTGGGATGTTAAAGGTGGATGCTGATAAAAGCAAACTTTCAAACTTCCAGCGAGACAGGATCAAAAAATTGCCTCTCCCTCTGTTTGGGTATGGAGGGAGGTCAGATTGGCTCCTGCTTAGTCAGGTGATGGTTACTGCAAATATAATGCCTCTCTGTCTAGTGGCACTAGGTTTTAAATTTTAGGATTAAATTTTGCACAATTGAGCTTTAGTAGACCTTAGTCTGTAGTTTATTTTGGACAAAAGGTTGATAAACTTTGGCTCTAAAGGAGGAAGCCTGGAATCTGAGACCCACTATTATTCACTGACTTGTCTTTATGAGTTTATAGTCCACTGATGCATAACACTGAAGGAAATATTTTCAGTGAAATGTTTGCTTTTTTTTCTTTGGCTTTGTAAAATGCAATGTCTTCTCTTAGAGATATATGTCAGGGTCATATAGCTACTTCAGTGAACTGTGTATGGTCAGGAAGTAGACTGCATTTAAAATATTCCTTTTTTTTTTTTTTTCCTGTGAAGTCGGGCTTTTAAACCAGGACTTTAAGGTTTTTGGTCTTTCACTAACCACTATTTGAACATTAATTTTATGTTCAAATTGGGTTTAATTGTGGAAGGGAAATTTCAACTGTATGGAACATTTTCGGTATTCTTATGTTAAATCAAAATTTGCACAATACAGTGAACTTGGAAAATAAAACCCCACTTATACCTAAGGGAATATTCTTGGCTAGCATTTTTCCGTGCTCCTTTTCACTGTACTGAAATATGTGTCTCCTACTTCCCTGATGCTCTGGACGGCACCACGAGCCACTTAAAGTGATATAGGGACTGACTTTGCAAACTTTAATGGCTCTGACACAACAGATCCATTAGGTTCCTGCTTAAAGCTTTAGGATGTGCATACGGGTTTTGTTGGGCTGGGGCCATGCGAGCTCTACACCTTTGAGGATAGCCAGCAGGACGGTTTGCCTGAGTTAAGATTACTAATGTAAATAAGGCTGTGTTGGAATAAATGCACAGATGTTACATGCTGCTATTGCAAATTGTTTATAAGTTGTTAATGACCACTTCTCTTTCTCCACAGGTTCTTCTTGAAATTTTTTCTCAAATGTAACCAAAATTGCCTAAAAAATGCAGGAAACCCACGAGACATGCGTCGATTTCAGGTCAGTCAGTCACATTTCCTCCTTTTAAAATAATCAGCTGTTAGGGGGAGAAGTAGTTTGACCCAAACTAACCTGGTAATCCCCTGGAAGATGCTAAAAACACAAGGTCACAGCGTAATGTCTATGTGCTTCTCGTCGCTGCAGAATTGGCAGGAAGTAGTTGGATTCTCTTGCTCTGCAGAAGAAAACTCACTAAGATAACGCCCCCTCCATATGATGTAAAAATGCGAAAAGGGAAAAACAAAATGACCTTACTGGTGTTTGAGATTAAGGGGCTACCCTGCTCCACTCTGCCTTCAGG
The DNA here is from genome assembly GCF_059628265.1 of Tinamus guttatus. Lineage (NCBI taxonomy): Eukaryota > Metazoa > Chordata > Aves > Tinamiformes > Tinamidae > Tinamus > Tinamus guttatus. The sequence continues at coordinate 941,265 of NW_028288689.1, forward strand.
CAAACATGCCAAACCAAAGGAGCCCAGGGCCTGCTGACAGAAAGGGGCAGGTTGTCTATGGACAATCCAGTAACAAAATGAGGCTCGTGGCTCTGCTTATGGTGTGGCATTCTCCACTTTGAGAATTACTTTTATACAGCAGTAAGGGCTCATAACTATGCATCAGTGTGATCCTTGCAGTCCTCTGTTGGAAAAAAATCCCCCTGGGTGTATCTTAGGATGTGTTGGACTGGTATTTCCCTGCTATGGCATAAGGGCAACCTCAGGTGGCTACAGGCATTTCTTATGCTACCTGTAAGTGTGCCCATGACCACACTGGGGAGGAAGAGGGACAGTGTCTCTTGGAAGATGGTCTGCACTGTCCTTCCTCAGTGCTAGAAGCAGAGCAGTGCTGTGGCAACAAGGAGAAATAGCTGCTCCAAGCCTCTCTGTTGGAGATGTGGACATGGAGTGTGCCAGGGGCCTTTTACCCGAGTATGGACTGAATAAAAATAAGGGGTAAAGAGCCAAAGGACCTTCCTTCTCCAAGAGGAGGAGTGCACAGGGGCCAGGGAGGAAATGTGTTAGGTGCTTTCAATGAGGATTTGTCTTGGGGAGCAAAGGAAGGAGATTTGTCCTGGAAACTCCATGGGTTTTGGGAGGTAATAGATTCCAAAAAATAACTGCTGCTTTCTGCAGTATCCTAGGATGTTCTTTGCTTCTTTTCTGGCATTTTAACACTTTTTAAAAAGTGTTCAATGCTATTTAAATAGTGACACTATGTATATGTAGATTATACATCTTTTGTTGAACTGCCTAATTGCAAAAAAAAATGGAAGGAAGAGAGAGATGCTATTTACCCCTCTAAGCCCAGAAGGGCAGAATTGAAGAGATGTGGCCCAGGGATTAATCTAATCTGGGTAAGAGCTGGTGTGAGAACAGCAGAGCCCTCCGCTTCTCCACCATGTCCACCCTCCATCCCGTTTTTTCCAGTGATTCGAGTGGGAGTTACGGTTGAAGGAGAAAGCGTGTTCTCCAGCAGGACTCTGAGCAGCGAGGGGGTTTGGGCCAGGCAGTGGCCCCTGGGGCCCGTCAGAGCTTGCTCACAACACGTCCACGCTGTTGGTTTTGTGCTCGCCCTGGATGCAGCCTGATTTTCATATGGTAATGCCTCGCCTGCCCCTCAGAACAGCAATCAGGAGCCTGTGTAGGCAAGTAGGTAGGACATAAGAAAGGTTGTTGATCTCTTGACTTGTAAAGACATTCTGTCATATGAACCCAGCTTCACAGCAGTTGAGCTTTCCGTGTGTAAACAGAGACTGCTTAATTACACAGGTCATGTCAATTAGTGTGACCTTAGCATTTTCCAGAAATTAATCACTTTCAGCAGAGCAAAGCGCCCTTACTATAATACAGTGTGGTATTGAAGCTTGCAGCATTCTGTTAAATGCCTGGGCTTATTGTTTTACAATAGCTGCTTTTGTTTCCCCCTCACTCTCACTTTTTTTTTTTTTTTTTTAAACTTGAACTTGTTGCTCTTTTAGCAATGGACTTCCTAAAATAAAACAGCCAGACTTTGCAGAGTCTGGCTTTCATTTATCATTTTTTGTGTGAAAAGGAACAAGAATAAAAATGGTGCCTTGACAATATGATGCACTTTGGTGTTTGAGACGCTGTTGTGTAGGTACCCAATATCGTGTAGGCACAAGTGGAATCCTGCCCCCTGTGACTTCAGTGGCGGAATGCTGTGAGCTACCTCGGACTCTTGAAATACTCCCACTGACTTGAAAGATGTGTCTTAAAATTGTGTCAAAGGGCTGGGTAAAAGACCACATGAAGGTATTTCCAAATACTTTCTAAACAGTAGCACTTTTTTCACACAATATTTAGAGAGCCCAGCTGCCCAGGGCCTGGTCCACTCTTTAGTGTGGTATCATTCACCAGTCCCCAAAACTCTGTAGGAGTTACTAGAAAGCAGCTTGTATTTTTCATGAACAAAACAGTGAAGGGCAGGTACACTATTCTTATAGCATCTAAGGATAGATCCTGCAGAAAAGCTTCTTTTGTAATAGTGTTTTTGTCTGCAGCTGGGAATGTCTGGCTACAGTATGGTCTAAAAGAGGTTAAGAAAGAACAAGGAAAAGGCAGAGTACAAGTTGATTCAGGAGACCTGCGTGTGAACCTTCCTTCACACTCGTGTATGAAAATGAGTTAGGAAGCTGTACCCTGAACTTGGCATGCAAATATACTAGTGCTGAAAGCCTAACGTAAAAGCAGTGGTGGGGCTGGGAGGAAATGCATTTCTCTGCATGTCTGAGATGCCCAGGCCTGTGACGCTGGGTACCACGAAGCGGGGTGGCCAAGTGCCAGCTGAAGTGTGTGTGGGAGCCGTTTGCACAGGGCTGGCCCTCGTTGTGTTTGTTGTGACTCTATTAGCAGAAAGAGCCAACCAGATGGGAAAAAACAAATCAGGTCCTTTTATTCCAGAAGCCCCAGGAGCAGCTGCTCTGTCCGTGTTTATGCGTCTTCACGTCTCAAGGCTTGGTGGGATGGGCAGCAGTGCCACAGTGAGTGGTAATGATAGCAGTTAATAAATAGGTGGTATCATGGGTGAACTCTGCCCAGATTGTCTTTTTTAGCATGAAAACTCATTCGTATGACCTAAGCAGTTCTGTGTGTCACTATAATTAATGGAACCCACGTGGCCCAGTTATCTCGTTGTTCTTCTTTTAATACAACTACTTGCAAATTGACACACGTCAAGGTTTCGTTTGGAGGAAACTTTTGAGACAGAGTCACTGTGTAAGACACCAAATAATCATTTATTATGAAGACCTTGAAAGTCACTTAGAAATTGCTGCGCCGTTCGGTGCTGTTACCACAACCTCTTCCTGTGCCGAGCCTGCTAGTCTGCCTCCGTGGGACGCTGCCACTCATGTTTGAATTGAAACCACTTGTGTCTTATTGCAAATTTGCATAAGAGACAGAGATGATGCTTCATGAATCCCAGATAATGGAATTTGGACATGCGAGGCTCCATCCCCAGAGAAGGAAGAGGCAAAAAAAAAAAAAAGGGGGGGGGAAATAGCAATGAGTGCTGTGGCCCAATTCAATGAGGTAATTAAGTGTCCGTCCTGTCCTTGGGCACGTGAGCAAAATTACTGAATATATCGTACTTACGTACATTTAAGTAAGGCACATTTTTAAGTGCCTTGTTAAGATGAGAATTTTTTTTTAGTTATCAGAATAAGGAAGTCAAGAAGTTGCATTAAGAGGTTAACAAATGGTGATGAAAATAAAAGATGTAAAAGATTTTGTTTAAGCCATTTTTGCAGAGTTTTGAAGGAATGACCAGAGCAGCAAATGCAGGGGTTACAGGTTAAGAACTAAAGACACGCTTCAAGCCTGGAAATCATCATAATCAGATATTTTCTGCCTTGGTCACTAGATATTGGGGATGTCAAAAAAAAAAAAAAAAAAAAAAAGCAAAACAGATCCCTCACCATCCTTCAGAGAAAACTGAAAGCACAAGGAACATGCTATGTCTTAATCAGTTGGCAAAGCTTAATGGGCTGTGGTTAAAAATGAGGAGTCATGCGATGCTTAATTTTGATGTATTAGGTGAGGTACCATAACAAATAAACAGGCCGAGTGCTAAACGTGGATAAATAGCTTGATCTCCAGGCTCCTGGTCTCAGGTTGGTGTTTTTTTTTTTTTTTCCCAAGTTCCACAGCATTCACAACTGAACTATTTAATGGCAGGCAGAATAATTCACAGACCCGTGATACGTTAATGCAGTTGATAGTGTCAGCTCGATTGAACAAAGTTGTAAACCAAGGTGTTTTTTCATACCTCTGTCTCCCCTGGTGTTGATACAGGATTTAGATTCAAAATCTATGAAGGGCTAAAGCTAAAGCTCAAAATCATTTTCCATGTTTGCCTGTCCCAAATTAAAACTGTTTTGTTGACAAAATTTGGAAAGGTTTGAGATTTGGCAGGCCTGGTTGTCCCTGCGCTTACATTAATGTGTCAGCACCTCATTAATCATTTATTAAACTGTAGTGTGCCTTTCCCTCTTGCTATGGTCTGTGTTTTAGGATGCCTCAGTGCCCATTTCACATCTACTTTGGCTCTCCCCCTCACCATTTTTATGATTTCTCCACAAATTAGTTTTAGCATGTGCTTTAACTTGAACATATCCCAATCGTTTCAAAATCAAAATGAGGAGAGTGTTGTATTTTTTTAGATTAAAAATATGAGCATAACTCCTAAGTACGTAAGTGCTCTGCAGCAATCCAAGTATGCAACTGTGGCACACAATATTCAAGGTATATCCTTTCTCTGTTAATAATTAGGACATAAATATTTTTTTAGGGTGGTGTATGTTAAGTATTTCTGTATTAATGAGGTTTTGTGTTTCAAGAATTAGGCAGTGAGTGTGTGCTATGTGTGGTGCAGGTGCAGTATGAATAATCTTTTTTTTTTTTTTTCTCTTGACAGACACATAAGAGTAACCACTTTTTTTTCTGTGTTTCCTGAGACTGGAAACAGTTTCTCTTGGGGATTCCTTTTATAGTTTCTTCTGCTAACGACACTGAAGAACCACACCAATGTGGTCGCTTTGTAGTAAATCATATTCTCTGTTCAGGAGGTAGATAGGATGACACTGTTAAGTAATTCAAAATATGTTGCATCAACAGTTTTGGAAACCTGAGGAGGTGAAAAAAAATTAAATGAAGATATACTCACATAAAACCGATCATACTGGGATTATTTTCTCAAGGAGAGTTCTTCCCTAGGAAAAGACATATGTAGAGATAACTGCTTATATATCTAGGACCTAAATACCCGGGACCCAAATTACTGTTATTAACACTTATTCGTTGTGTTCCTATTCCTACAAATCCCCTCAAATTTGGCTTTCAGCAGCTGACGTCAATGCGAACGTGTGTACCTATACGATGTAAGGACTGGGGATGTTATTTAGGGAAAACATTTCAGGTGGTGGCCCTTGTAATCAGTGATGATAATCTTCTCACATACATCTAAGTAGACCTGCAGAAGAAGAAAGGGGTTGGTATGAATCATGGAGCTATGGCAAGGAATGTCAGCAAAGAATTTAGTTCAAAATCCCAGTTGCAAAGAATTTACAATGGTTGCAAGTGCACAAATAAGACTGCAAACCCTGAGACACTTATTATAATATCATATTTTATTGAAAATATCATAAACTTTATTCTATCCCTCAGGAATGTAATGGATAAATTACTTCTGAAATCCCTTTTGGAATTTTATATATAGGACTTGTTTTTTTCCCCTAGTTTGATTTCAGAAGAACTTACCTACAGTGTTTGGTGCTTTCTTTTTCCCAAGTTTCCATCTGTAGGGGCTCTTGAATCATTTATTCTGTATTTTAATATCTTTGACTTAAAACACACACAAGAATCTATTGCTTCGAATGCCATTCTGAGGGACTGTTTCAGGAACCTTTCCATGCAAACTGTTCTCTTTTTGTATTCCTTTTTAAAGACAAAGGCTCCCTGCATTAGCTATGGGTAGTTTTGCATCTTCACTTGCTTTATATTTTTAGAGGTTTTATAGGTGGTCAGAAATGGGTGGATTTTTTTTTTAAATCCTATTCAAGTGGCAGAATTGAATTGTTGTAAGCGATCCTTTAAGTGTCCCCATTCGACCAACTTTGAGAGGCAGCGGCTTCCTGAGAGAGTTGCAGCAGTGTTTGCCAATCCTTGTAAAGCATTTCACCTCTTCAGAGGCTAAAGCCTCTCAAAACCAAGAACAATTAAAGCAAGAGCCTTTCAGAGCGGCGGGGGAATTCAGGAAAATAAATCAGAAATCCTCTGCCGGGGCTCTGGAGGCTTGCCTCATTATAAGAGCAGATCTATTAGCCCCCTTGCCATTGTCTTTCATTTCTCAAGTGAGGTGATTCTAATTAAATTAATCTGCATGTCAATCTATCGGTGATCAATCAAAAGGGCTGAGGTCCCCCTTTGCGGCAGTGTGCTTGCGGCTGACAGGGGCTGATAATGGAGGAAGAAATAAACTGTCGAGCAAAGTTAATTAGTCAACATAATAGGTGGATTAAACAGGAGCTGCTGATTGCTGTTTCACATGTCGAAGCATGAGGTGGGAGCTGAAACTGCAATTAACAGACAATTATTATATTTGGTTGTAAGAGGTCGCATGAATAAACATATCTCTGTGGGTTTCAGTTTTTAATCCCTTTCCCTGTTTAATATAAGGAGAAGTGTAGGTCATTTCTTCTTATTGTTTTAGGCGAAGTTCTCCAAGGGAGCGTGGGCTCCGGCAGGCGGGCGGCCGCCTGCAGCCCGAGGCCACTTGCACCCACCGCGTTTCCTCCTCGCGTAGCCTCAGCCTGGACGCTCCAGTGCAGGGTTGTCCTCTCCGGCTACATCTGTTGAACCTCCTGGACACACGTTCTTGAGCCACCAGCATGGCCAACAAGTTGGGTCTCCTGTTGCTGCCGCTGCACTGACTCGTCCTGGGCGATGCTTGAAAGAAAACCCTGTGTTTCAATGTTGAGTTGTGAAGCACAAATAATCCTAATGCAGGGTGAGGAGGGCTGTGTTCACCAGCTCGGGACCCTGTGCCAAACCTGCATGTGCACACAACACACACGCGTGTGGACTGTTGCGTTAGAGCTCGGAGCAGGAGAAATCTGGTCTAGTCCAACAACCTGTAGTGCTGACCAAAGGCGGTGATGGGTTTAGGGGGAGGAATACGACTGCTCTCCTTGCAGCTTTGCAAAATACACTTTTCTTTTATTCCGAATCGATTCTCATTTGCAATGTCAACAGCTCTATCTACTTTAGCACAGAAACTGAAGGATAATTTAGGGTGAAACACAGCTGCCCTTGTATATGGGGGAAAAATACTTAATAAAGATCTTCTTGTTAAAATGATGGTTAACAGTGTGCCGTCTGCCGTGCAGCTACAAACTCTGCAATTTGACTTAAAACTGCATCAAAAGCTTTCGATGCCAAAGACCCACTCATCAATAGCGTCTCTTGTTAGATTTGTACAGCATAAGCACCAGTTATTATGCGAAATAGCTATGCAATTTTCTACAGCTTCCAGCTGTTATTTATTTAACTGAGTTTATTACACACTATGCTGCTTAGAAAAAAATACGTATATATCCAAATGTTCCTCCATTTTGCTCTTGTGCTTGCAGGTTGTGGTGTCTACAACAGTCAATGTTGATGGCCATGTGTTGGCAGTGTCGGACAATATGTTTGTACACAACAATTCCAAGCACGGGCGGAGAGCTCGAAGACTCGATCCCTCGGAAGGTACGCCTTCTTATCTGGAACATGGTAGGCATATCATTTTCATTGGTTGGCATTAAATGTGGATTTATTTGGTTTCTGTCTCTGACCTCTGGTTTCAAATTGTCCTGTAGCAGTCCATACCTTTGGGACCAGATATTTTAGAGAGACTGGCCTCCAGACCAAAGGTGGAGTTTTTAAGTAGGTCAGCGCTAAATGTAGTGACTGGTGACAAACATGGATGTAGAATCTGTCCTGTGTGTCAGTGAACTTTTTTTTTTTTTTTTTTTTGCTCCTATTCAGTATCCAAAATTGGAGTCTGACATTTTCCAAGCTGCCTCAATTTTTTGAATCTAAAGGATCTATACATCGAAAGGATGTTGCCTATTTTCTGAAGTATTCGGCACCCAGGACTGCGGCTAGATTTCTACTACCTATAGAGTGCTGAGATCTCTAGGAGATCCAGCTGTTCCTTTGAGTTGCCCTAAATGAAAGCAGAGCCCTTTTGGAAATCCATCTGCTTTCTCAAGCCATGGACAAATGTTCTCTTCTGGCTCCAGCTGTGCCAGCTGAGGAAGATGCTGTTCCCTGCGTGGCACAGCTGCCGGCCTCTCCTCCCTGCTGGAGGCCATTCTCCACGCCATGGATATGCCAGCTAAGATGATTGTCTGATTGCTCCCTAATCTGCTTCAGTCCAAAGAAGCTCATTAGATTTAAACAGTTTAATAGCTCTTTTGGAACCTGCATTGTTTGAGATCCTGCATGTCAATTTAGCTGGCATTTCTGAAAGGACCATGAACATCCTCAAGAGTGGGATGGGGGCAGATAGCTGGAAGCAGCCTGGGGCATGGTAATCTTCTCCCCAAGATCAACTGGTCCTGGAAGAGAACATCTGCTGCTGACTGTAGGTGCTTCAAATAGGAACTGTTGAGTGCAAATGTACTTTGAAAAATCTGGAGTTGATTAATGTTTTGTTTTGCTCTTTGTCCTCAAAGTTGATGACTACTACTGAAAAACAAAACAAAAACAGAGGGCATTTCACTCCCCTCTCTCTGTTGCAGCTTGGTGGAATTGTTCTTTGTCTTCAAAGCTGTTTATAATCCTAAATTCAATAGGTGCTTGCTCTCTCTGAGACGTGTGCCCTCAGCTTCCATTGAAGTTGCTGAGTGTAGGAAGCACTGGTCCTCTATGCTGGTTTGTTTCTCAAATATTTGCCAAGGATCTGATGAATAATTAAATAGATTTTCCCAAAGAGTTTGAAGAAACCAGATAAAAATTTCTCCAGGAAAGTGAATGCCACTCAGAAAAATGTTAACTAGATATGCTGAAAGAAATTATCAACAGCAAGAAATGGGTGAATGTGTGAATTTCTACCAGTCAGTGCATTCCTGTGGAAACAGCATCCTATTCTATTCATGCTTTCAGGCATCAGTCCTGCAAGCACTTATGCATATATTTAAGATTATGCACACATATGGTCCTGTTGGGATCAATGAGGCTTCTTGTGTCAGTAAAGTTGAGTGTATTGATAAGTGTTTGCAGAATCGCGGCTGTAGTTCACACTTACTAACCTAAAGTTCTTAGCTCAGCAGCGTTTCTCATTATATAAACATAATTTACATCTGTTTTTATTTAGCTGTAACTTTTTACGTAGGCTACGAGCCATTTTCAGACATAATTCATGCTATAGAATTTTTTTTTCATGCTGCCAACAACCTACTTTAATAAACAAACGGCTGTCATAATTTTTTCTGCATTTTATAGAAATGAACTGTGTCTATTAATTAGCAGGAGGCAGAATATTACAAAAGAAAACTTCAGTCTTCAACTTTGCAATCTTATTTAGTCTTTTTTTTTCTTAATTTTGTTATTACTATTTACTTCTATTTACTTCTATTGCTACTAAAGCGGATGCCATCTTTTATTTTTATTTCCTCTCCCATCCTTCTCCTTCAGTCTCGTCAGTGCATGCTTTTGGCCAGAATTTCTTTCTCATACTTGCAAATGTTCCTGTTCTTGTGCATGGTGTGATAACAGCATCTCCTTTTACCACATCTGGTGTTTCCACTCCCACTGTGTGAAGGGTCTGTTAGCAAAAAGAAACAAAAAACTGCACCTTATAGGAGTGGATAATACATACCCATGTTGACCCTAACTACAGTGCTACTATTAAAAGTCAACATCTGCAAACTATCTCCTGGCGTTTGTTTTGGTGGGAAAGGTGATTTTTCTAATCTCCTTTCCCAGGCACCTCTAAAGCAACCTCGTAAAGCAGCCACTAGTAAATTCTTACTTTTGAATGGCAATTTCTACACTACAAAATTACACTCTTCCCGGAGGCTCATAGAGCTTTTCGTTTTAAGCGAAATCCTGTGCATATTCTAAGAGATGGCAAAAAAAAAAAAAAAAAAAAAAATCCAGTAACTGCGTTAAATGCTAGTATTGTATGTCTAAAGCATTTAACTGAATGAAAAAAAAAAAACGGGAAAAGTTTCAATGGGGCTTAATACTAATGAAATTCTGGGCGGTCACCCAGAAATTTAAACCCCTTGCAACAGACAAGTTTCCTCTACAGATATTAAATTTCATCTTCAGTTTGGGTCCCCAGATCTATTATTTTCCTTCTCTTTTTGGAATGTTCACCTTGGATTATATCCTTAAGTGTAGGTAGAAAAGACAGTTTACTCACCTTTCCTTTTTCCATCTGTTCTGGCTCCTAAGAGGGAGGGCAGATTGACCTAGACAATATCTGTAAATGGCAAGACAAGAAGCTAACGACTGGGGATGCTTTGCTCCTACTTTATTGCTCTGCTGAACCACTTCTGATCAGAAGTTATGAAATGCTGGCTTCTAACTATAATATACCCTTGACAAATGTATTCTCGTGTACTTGCCTAGATATTTAACTCCTTAGCACAAGTATCTGGCTGCCATAATGATGAATATCCCTCTTTACATGAGGTTTGAGTTGGAGAAAAGAGGGAGGGAATGGAGCAACGAGGTGTCCTGGTTGCCTAAGTCATTTCCTAATACAAAACTGTATTAGGAAACACTGCACTTAAACATTGAATTGCAGTTTATGTGACACCTAAAAAAAAGTCTTTGGGTGCCAAAAAGCTGCAAAGACAATTTTACCTCTTCAGCCTCTCAGGAGCCCAGTGTCTCCACATTCGGGTTTTTACCATCTCATTAGCAGGTAGCCTGGATTATTTTTGGGACATCCAACACATCTCTATTTATATCTTGCTTGTCAGACAGTAAAAGGAAAGTTCCTTCTCGTCACTCATCTCTCTGAATAAAACTAGGAACCTAGATCATGGTTTCACATCCACATAGTGCCCTCCTTGAAACCAGCGGGTTAAGAAGATCCTATTTCAAATAAATATATCTATCTTTCAAAAATAATAGCTGGCAGAGGCCAATTATTTCTTACATCTCTGTGTGGTATAAATAGGGTGAGCCACAGTAATCTGTGGCTTTCAATAATTATCACTTTTTCATTCACAAATAGTTGGATGCTTTCTTGTTTTATATTTATGGTAAACCAGAAGGCTGGTGTGGTTGACCTTTCAAAATTGTACATATATAGTAGGATGTATAGGGAAGAGCCAATAGGCTCCAACCAGTAGAATATATTTCAGCTTGTAGTTCGTCCCAGGGTGTCAATTTTAAAAGAAAAACCTTTCCAGAGCAATTTAAGTGAGTAGCTTATGGAAGGGGGCAATTTTGACAGGGTTTGCAACAACCCTTTTCAAGTTTACCAGCGTGAAGTCCACCACTGCAGAAGTTTCCGGTTAAAACTCTCATATTGCAGCAGAGTAAAAATTCTTTTTCTTCCCAAATCTCTGAATGGTTTTACTAGAATGTAAAGCCAATTGCAGCATCAGTTTCTCTATTATTTTTCCTCACTGGCAGAATGCAATGCCCTCGAAAAATGATAGTCCCTGAGACCCTGTCAGTTTGCATGCTCTAACACTTTATTATCTAATGATCTAATATGCAACAAGGCAAAGAGGGGGTGCTTATCACCCTGACAGGATGCCTAAGAGAAGTGACTAAATTACTTTATGTACCATTAGCGCTAGCTGCCACGGTGAACTCACTGTGAGCATTTATGCAAATATTCCTGAATACATTCAAGTGGCCTTGTCAGGAAGACAACTGACAAGCAGCTTAAATGCTTGTTTTTTTAAAGGGCCAGTTTTATTTCTTTTTATTTTCCTCCTTCCTCTTCCCTTTCCTCTCCAGAAGAAGGCAAAAAAATCAGGTTTTCTGGTGATTTGATTCCATCTCAGCTAAACAGCAGCAAAGGAAGAATGGTGTAGGGTGGGCATGAGGGTAAATTATGAAGCATGAGGTCAGAATTTGAAGATAGCAACAAAAAAAAAAACAAAAACATGATTTATAATGTCCTACATTTGTTTTAATATGCAATATATAAAAAAATGTACATGTGTGTGAATATGTGTGTGTATTTAATATACGTCCCCATACAGTGATGCTGTTACTAGTGGCTAATGTCCCCGAAATGTTAGTTCACGGCTGGATTTTTCAGTTGCTCCATTACGATACTTGTGATGGGCAGGATTTGGCTCTGGTGTCCTAGTTCGTGGTGGCAGTGACTGATTCAGACCATTTCCTATCTGGAGATGCAAAGTGTAGCGTAAAGGAAGAGCAGCAGTGACTGTGCCCAGGTTGGCTTACGTCAAGTAGATTATCTGCTTTGGTGGTGGGACATTGAGAGAGCCTGTCCTTGTCCCCTCTACAAACTCTGCTAAGAGAATAATACTGAAAATTACGCTTGAGCCTGGCTGCCTTTAGATATTATTTGATCTGGTCTGATTATAACAGAATTGTTGAGTAAGGTGATTGTATCACTTCAGTTTAGCTGCATGTGCTGAGTACAGCAGTTCTTGATTCCTAAAGGATGCTCAGAAGTCTGAGTTAGTGACCTGATTCTTGTGCTGTAGATGGTCACAACATTAAACCCTACATTTTTAATGGTGCCACGGAGATGACAGCACCACCTTTAGCTCCATTTTAACTCTTTTGACCCCAAATCTTGATGTTACATGTGTCCACACTTGTTGATTAAATTGATAATACAAGAGGGCATATTGACGAGGACAGAATTATTAACAAGTGGAGAGAGAACATTAATCTTCAAAACTTGTTAGTTCCTGAACTCTTAGGGACTACACATTCACAAACTGGTCCTGTTTAAACAAAGAAACTTTAGTGTTTGTCTCACTGCATCTTTGAGTGAAATAATCTGTTATATCTTAGTGCTTTACTTAAACCTGTTTTCGTGATTATTTGAGAAATATGAACACACAGTTTTCTTCTGTACCATTCAATCCCATATAGAGGAATGCAGTGGACTTGATTTATTATTTAGAAGGGAAATATTGAAAAAAAATATTAGGATTCTACCACTCTACTGGAGGGGATCTTGTGTGTTATTCTGAGTTACTTCTGCTTTCTAATTTATTTTCTATGAGGGAAGAATACCTAGGGTTGTTGGACATCTTCATGCATACACAAGGGAAAAAATGTGACTTTCGGAACATTGCACAACATGGATAGTAATAACAGTAAGTGAGCCTTGATATACTGAAGGATTGCAAAACTTGAAGCTGGAAATCATTTTCTTCATTTTTGCCAAGTTGTCTTTCTCATATCGATTCCTTCATAAATGCAGTGACTCATAAATTCAGGCAATTTTTTACATAATGGCTTGTTATGTGTTCTTGGAGCTTGACCTCACTGAGTGAATAATATTAACCTCTTCGCTGCCCTGTGGACTTACTGCAGCTGGATCCTTTCTAACATAAGTGAGCACATGAGGGCTGGATTAGTTCTGTATGTATATTCAGGTGGAGCTGGAGCTTCTGTCCCTCAGGATAGGCAAAACACGAGCAGAAAGGTAAGGTGCTTCATTTTGGAGAATTTGTGGGTAAATATATTCCAGAACGAGCTCAACCAGATCTTGACTCTAGGGAACACTGAAATAAGTTGCCCAAACTGTGGCAGATTCTCTGGCATTTACAAATGTTAAGTCAGGACAGAAGATACTTTTAGGCATCTTCTTAAAGGGTATCCTGCAGGTCAGGCCGAGGTTGGTGCTTGAGGAATTCCTCATGCAGAGACTGTTGGGTGAGGTGTTTTGGCTGGCATTATGCAGGATGTTGAGCTCTATTATCCCGATGGTCCCTTCTGGAATGAAGCCTGGGATGTACCAAATTAAGAGAGTACACTGCAACTCCAATTTACATACCGCAAACTACGTTAACTCTGTTATACCCTACTGGATTGAGCTAGTGAATTATTATTATTATTATTATTTTCTATCTTGAGCAGAGCAGCTGTGTGCAGGAACAGCCCCTCGCTTTTTTGGACATTGTTAAGAATTTCACAGAGCTGGATGGATAGGCAGAGGTGGCCACCTCGCTGCTGGTCATGTCAAACGTGTCAAAGAGAAAGGCTTCTCTTCCTATTTGGCTAAGTTACATTAAAGCAGCCTGAGAAAGCCGTTAACTAGAGGCTCTCAAAAATTTATAGTATCAGGTTGCAACAATTTTATTGTTTGGAAATTTATTTTTAGTTTAAACTTAAATGAAAACAAGTTTTTTTTTTTTTTTTTTTTTTTTTTTTTTTTTTTCTGGAAGCAGATATTTTTAATGATAGATTTGCGAGAAGTTCCTTCCAGAAATTCAGCTCCAACAATCTGTTACAAGCACTTCTTGAAGCTATATTGGAATTGGGAATTTTGAGTCCGAGTGGTTTTTTTTTTCATTATTTCAACATTATTTGATAGCATACATAAGCTAACATTGCTGCTGCCATTTTATAGAATACATAATAGATACCAGTTGATATATTCAACCTTTAATAAAAATTCCATAGGCATTATATAGCAACTACTTATCTCCTGTAAAGTCAAGTTTGGTTTCTCCTGTTACCACCGCTAGAAAAGGTTAATGCCTGACAGTCACTCATTGGGGATCTAGTGGGATGTTTAACTGAAAAAGGAAAAATTGTTACAAGCAGGAGACACCTTGATTTTAAAAAAATCAAGTTTCTACCTATGAGCAGTTACCCTTTATGTTTTTCAACTAGATGAAAAATAAAACAGTCCTTCTCCCAAAATATCTGAATGCTGTGATATGTTGATACCTTCTATTGTTATGAGGATGTCATGAATTCATGGAAAAATGGTACCTGGATGAAGGCAGAATGGGTTTTGTGAATTTCCCAAAGGAGCTTTTAGAACTGTGCACCCAAAACTGCAAAAAGAAGAAAACATGGGGGAAGCTGTCCTTAAAATTTGATACAGATGAAAGAAAATATGGTTTGTTATTGCACATGTATAAGAGAGGAAAGTTCAGATTAAAATTCTCCAACCAGAATGAGAGTTAATTCTTATTTGGAGAGTCAATTCACATTTGGACGCCAACAGCTTTCTGAAGGTTTGAGGTTTTTCTCTAGACCTCAGAGGAACTGGAATACAGTTACAAGTAGAAAAACCTTCCCTACTCTGTTTGGCAGAAACTTCACAGCTACCAACACAGGAAAACATGTAGGAGCGCTTAATAGGCAATGAATATTCATAGATAATGAGCATTCATTACATTTCAATTTGCTTTGCTGGCCACCATGTCACTAACACAATGGCATCATAGCGTAGAAGAATGACATTAGGATTAGAGAAATGTGTGAGAGAGCGTGCTGTATGTATGAGCCTATGTGGTTTATACTCCACTACTGTTACCTGAACTATCCATTAGTAACAGTGGAGGAAATTCAGAATTGTTTTGGTAATTAATTTTTTATGATTTTTAGCAAGTCTCTTGGAGATTTAGGCCTGTGAAAGCTTGTTGTGTTTCCTTCTGAGGTCCCTGTTTGCATGGTGAAGTGCCGGGCAGACGTGTCCTTGCTCTTGGAGGCTGAACGTACAGCTCGCGGGTAGTATTTGCTGAAAATCCTGCGTTGCGTGTGGAATTCATAGGTGTGCTGCTTTCTGATTCTTGCTAAAAGAGAAGGTCAAGATTTGAGGTAAATCACAGTCCTGACAATAAGGCTACCTGTTTTTCCTGCTGCAGTTTCATTTTGTGGGGAGGGATTTGAGGTCACAGTGCTGTGGAGCAGCATGTCCAAGCAAGCATGTGCTGCTTATGCCTTTCTGGGCTCTCGAGATGAGGAAAGGGGAAAAATACCAGGCTAGATTTGGCCCTTTGGGGCACTTCGAGGTGAAGCAACTCTGATTAGGAGCCTTTTGGTGCAAAACCAGTCTGTTATCCTGCACAGCAGTGAGCCTTCCTACGACTGGCGACCTGGGAGGCTGCTGTGGGTGCTCCTCTTCATCTCACCACCATCACAGGCAGACAGAGGTGTCGGCTGTGAAGCCTGGAGTCAGGGACCTGCTCAATATCAGATGCCTTGTCTTTGCTATGAGGTTGCTTCAGGCAGTTTTCTGTTTATGATATTGTCCTGTGGGGGTTCCTCACCTCATGTAGGAGCCGGTGAGGAGCTCCAAGTCTTCTGGATTCCAGAGGTGCCTGCCCACTGCTGCTGGTTGTAAGGGAGCGAGGATGTTAATTAAGGCAGTCTGACTCACCCCCAGCCAGAGGCAAATCCTTAATTTTTACATGCTGCCATGCCTCAAGTCTGAAACACAGCCCTAAATGAATAAATAAATAATAGCATAGCATGACTCTATCAGACACGCTGAACGAACGAACTTTTCTGAGCATTTGTAGGCCGGGATCCAAAGTATTCACTCTTCAGATTTTCAGCATGTTGGTTTTATGTGGTGTCGTTGCTGGACAGATACCGTGAGCTATAAATATATTTTTATGCTTGTGTTTTTGCAAGCGAGACCTCGCTGGCTGGGAGGAGGCGCTTGACCCTTCCATTCAGCGCGGCACAAAGAACAGAGCAGGACGCGCCGTGAAAGACGCGGCTCAGCGCGGACAAGGGGCTCTCAGTCTGTGCGACGCAGCGAGGGATTCCACCCGAAACGCGGCTCAGCTTACACTGCCTTTGCTGCTGTCCCGCTGCCATAACAAACACGGGGCCAGTATTATATTGCATTCCTCATTCAAACCTCCCAAATAATAATAATAATAATATCAGTTGAATTATTGCATTTATTTTTCTTATGCAGCTCTCCCCACTCCAGATACTCATTAGTTTGCAGTGTGTTTCTGGCCAGGCCGGTGATTTAGTTAAGTCTCCTGATCGTTGGGGTGCTTTTCTTACAGACGAGCCAGATTCCCTACCTATCCCCTTGGCCCCGGGCCCAGAAATGGGAGGCCGTCCATCGGACCTCGGTCTCTCGGTTGGCAGCGCGCTGTGATCTGTCACGGAGCCTGCCTGAGCAGAATTTTTGCACATGATGAATATGGATCTTTGCTGCATCTGGCAGGCTGCAACAATGAATGCAAAAGACTGTCATTAATAGATAATAAAAGCAGAAAGCAACATTAGTGGGAATAAGCTTTTCTTTTACTGGCTCTGGTTATTACTTTTGTTCTTGGCCTGTGACTGGATTGAGACACAAATAACAGCTACCAGCTCTGTGTCTGTGCATGTCTTTTGTTGCTGCTTGTTTTTTAATCTGGAATATTTAACCATGATATCTTCAAAGTGAAATTGTGTCATACATTCTCATGCACTAATAGATTTCAAAGATGAAGAGCCATGCTGCTTTATATTTAGTCATGCCTTCATCTGTAAATTTATGGCAGTATTATGGCTTAATGAATTGAACAAGTCCCAGAACAACAACAAAAATGCTTTTTTGTTTGAATTTAGATATTGCATACTTTGTTCTTCAAACAAATAATAAAACCAATATGTTTCTTCAGTGGTAAACTTCAGGCTAACTTCATCTCACATTACTAAATCAAGTACTCAAGGATATGTGTGTATATGCATATATATATATAGTGTGTGTATATAAATGTATGGACGGATGTGCCTGTGTGTGGTATACAAGCGCTTTCAGTTGTGGTGTTAGACGTGAGCTAAAAATTCGTATTCTGATAGCGACAGGCAAACCTCCGAGAACAGATGGAGCAGAGTTCAGCACAAAGGTTTAATCCTATCAGGATGATTCCTGTATGGCCATCTGGATAATCCGGCACACAAATTCAGTGCCTGTTAAAAATACGACGTAGGCCAAGATTAGCGTCACAGATTTTCCACTAGACTTGTTCATATTTGACTTTATGATTCTCAGGCTCCAGAAAATTGCATTAGAGAGCAGCCTGTAATTTGTGAGAGAAATCAGAAGAGGAATAAGACCTCTTAGGGTACTTGAATTTTCCTTGTAGAAACTGGATTACAGGCCCTCCCAGCCCCTGCCGCAACTGCTTTGTATTTCTGCATGGATTGCTCAGTGTCTGCGGGGTGATTACTGCGAGCTCTCTGTTGTGGGCAGCCTTTCTGAATTCTCCCAAACAAAGAGAATTGAGCTAAAAATTAATTTTAGTCCAGGCTCCTATTTTTACCAAGGTGAACTCAATTCCTCATTTATTGCAGCATCCATCCCAGGTGAACTCCTTGGGGTTCCGCCATGCAGCACAGGGGCTGGGAGGATGGGACACAATTAAATCTGTGGGTTTTTTTGTTTTGTTTTGTTTTTGTTTTCTCCTTACTCTTTGTGATAGTGAAATATTCCAGAAAAAAATAGACTTTACTTTGGGAAATGGGAATTCAGATTTAGATTCACCTCTCTGCTATCTGGAATAGCTTCTGTGTGTTACAAAGTAATGTTATATATATCATTGATTAGTATATATATCACTGATTAATCTGAACCAGTGCAACCATAACCTGTACATGTGAACATCAAGTTTCACGATACTGTTCTTGGACTGTAGAACTTTTTACACGTTGCAGGGTGCGGATGCTGTGACTCACGAGCTCTCACCTAGTCTCGTCCAACTAAAAACATTTGCTGGAGAGGCTTTACGGTTTGTTAAGTGGCTAATGGAAGATGAAGGAGAATATTTCTATAGTTTGCAAGATACAGTCCCCATTCCCTCTGTCCATCAGCAGAAGATGATCAAGAGATAAAATGAGACCGAAGTGATGGTTAACAGCAAGACGTGAATTTAGAAATAGTGTCCACCTGCCCTTCTGTTAAATAAGGACTTGGCAAAACAGTAAAGCAGAGGATTAATATTAAGGAAAAGACTGGTCCCATCTTATAACGTGCTTTGTGCGTTCAGGCCTCAGCACCACTGACGAGGGATTCAGTTAAATCAAGGCTGATGCGGGGTATGCAAGCTATGCTGTTACATTTGTTTTGACAAACTTCTAGGGTTGATTTATATTACACATTTTGGGCTTCCCTTCCCAAGGTTGGCTTCACCCTCACCCAGAAATTGCATCAGTGGGAACTATTTTTAAACTTCAGTGCACTTAAACAGATGCTTTCTCCTTTCTGGACACGCTCATTGTTTTTAAAATAGTCTTGTGGACTTGGCTGGCCCCTGCGACTTTATCAGCGGAAGTGAAATCAATAGGAAGCAGTTGAAACTGAAACAGGAGAAACCATGCCGGGTTTTTGTGTTGTTTTAGCAGCTGAGCTTTTCAAGCCCATCTCTAGGTAAAGCAGCGCGATCCTGTGCGTGGATCCTCCTTTGCCCCTCGCGTGCTCTTGTCTTCAGCTTCCCGTCTTTTAGGAAAAAACACTGTTCCTGGGCCTTGGCGAGTGACCCTGCGGCATGGGAGGAAATGGAGTCAATGTTTTGTAGTTCCTACGTGATACTTTGGGTTGCTTCACAGGGCTGACACAGCAGGTGAATGTGCACAAGGCAACTGAGACACCCGCGATGGCCCAGACCTTGTTGGACCTGGAGCTGGGGGGCACATGGGTCTGGGCTACGTTTGGTGGAAGCAAGCAACAGCAAAAAACTGCTTCACGTTTACTCAGAATGGAAACTTTCTGACTTTAGGAGCAAAAAAAAAGTGGAGTTTAAACTCTGAAATTCAACTGAAATATCCTTTTATGCCTTTAAAATACATTGAAATGAAAACATGATTTTGAAAGAGTGGTCCATTGAAAAGTAGTACAGTAAAATTATTAGGCTTCTCAAAATATATTTTGGCTGAATCTGTATACTGGATTCAACCAAATTTAGCAACATCATATTTTTCTTGCTGAATTTATTATTTGCCAAACGAATCAACAAACGCGACAGAGCTCTCTTTAGGAGGTCAAGTTTTCCTGACTTTCAGTAGGATGCTAAGGACCTTCATTGCCTTATTCATTTTTTTTGAAAGTTGGAGGTATATCTTCAGCTGAAAAAAACAAGCTTTTACTGTGATCCTGTGAAGAGGTTCTAAAAGAGAAAATAAAAAGATATATTTTGTGATTATTGTAGAGATAGCTAAATTATCTTATTTTTAAGGAAAAATTTTAAGGAAAACACATAATAGAGTGGAGTTTTTTTGTTTGTTTGTTTGTTTGTTTTTGGTAACACATGTCATTATTCAGTATTGCCTTTTTTTGTGTATTTTTTTTTCCATGCAATCATGTTTCAGGCAGTGATCAACAACTGCGAGCTCAAGAAATCATTAAGGGAAGAAAAATGCAGAGGACTCGGTGAAATGTAACTTTGCTAGCTGAGCCCATCTGTAAGAATAAAGGAGAGACCCTGGCTTAAGTATTGATTGTAGGTGGAATATTGCACCAAGTAATTTACATCTGCAATTCCCATTAATGGGAACAGAGCATCCAGACTGTTAGGCAGAAAATCGCAGCGAATCTCTTGAATTTCGGTAGTCGTGCACGGAAAACAAAGGCGGCCTCCCCTGCCCTCCTCCCCCGGGCTGGGGGCACGGCGCGAGACGTGGGGTTTTGGTTCAGCGATTCCACCCGCCGCGGACGTCACGGCACAAAGAACCGGGGGCGGCTGCTGGTCTTGGCGTTGCCGGTGCCATCTCCAGCGCGTGCGGATCGGAATTCCCGAGGCAGGGAGAAGGGCGCTGCCTCCTCGCGCACGGGGCCGCGTGAGTTATCCCCTCCGGCGTGAACCCTCTGCTCCCCGTTTCCTGCACAGCAGCTGCTCATCGTCAGGGGGGAACAGGAGCGGGCAGCCTGCGATAGGAAAAAAGGAAAGCAGGAAGATCATCACTTTACTAAGATAAACAGCCAGTGCGGTGTTTAGTTTAAGAGTGAAGATTTAATGTTGCGGGTGCAATACGTGAACCGCTGCCACATTCCCTTTCCCTGCGGGGTCTGGAACTAACGCTTTGGACCGTGCCTGCAGCCTGGCCCATAGGCTCTGCCTTGAGCTCAGCTCAATGGCTTCCCGGGCTGCGCGCACGGGATGCGGCTCCAGCAGCGCCTGCTTGCGTCCAACGGGCCCGATAGCATCACGTGGGTGCACACACTTGCTCCTGCAGATCCACACTCCCATGATCTAAAAATACTGATTAAAAGGCCTCCAGGACTCCAATGGGCACTTGTGCACCTTCAGCTCCACAGTGCTATGGGAAAGGAAGTTAGGCTTGGATCATTCCTGGGCTCTACTTTGCCTAGAGCAGCAAATCCTACATGGCTTCAATAGCTATGAGGTACCTGAGGGTAGATCTACACCATATGATGTGGTGTAGATCACCAAAAATGTTCTGGAAACCCTAGCAAATGCTGAGCAAAATGTACTGATTCTGTTCAGCACATTGGTGTTTGTATTTTGGCTCTGCTGCTTCTAGATTGCATGTGAGGTTGGGTGAGCTCTGCACGCTGCTCCATGGTATGGTCTACACGTAACTTAAACCTATTTTGAAAAAGGGATATTCAGTTCTGGGTATATTACGTAGCTCTTGACAGTGTTGAGTTCCTTATTCTGCAAACTTCTTCATTAACTGGACTTGTAAGCACTTACTTAAGTGCTTTGCTGAATCACAACTTGAATAAGTCATGATTTTGAGTGCATAACACTGATTTGTCTTGATGTTCTGAAAATTAGTAGTTTGCCAAAAGCATTTAACAAGTCACAGGATCAAACCCATAAACTGGAGGTTAATCTGCAGCTCATTTATATAGTTAGTCTGGAATTAAGTTCTCTCCAAGCAAAAAGGAAAATAAAAAGGAACTCCAGGTATTTTCAGATTCTTCTCAGATGAAATGGAAATTCTTTATTCATCCGAATTCCTACTTTTAACTGGCTTAATGCAACTCATCTTCACTGTCACAATAATATTAACAAGAAGAAAAATAAAAGCAAGTACCCCATCATTTAAACTCCTGTTGTGATGCAGCAACTGTTGTCAGAGCCTCATCTAGGGAATAACGGAGGATGAAACCACCCTTCACGATAAAACCTGCAGGCGAGGTCATTCTTACAGTCGCTAGCACAAGCTGGGCATTAATCAAAGTGCAAATACATTTCAGAAGCTGGATAAGAGCAGTCCCAGAGCCCTGCTGATAGCTGTGCATCCCACTAATTCACCTCAGTGAGCATGTACCTCTAAGCTCAATTAACCCTTATTCCAAGGCCACCCATAAACTTTGTGGTAAATACGTTTTCTTTTCCCCAGCCTCTGTTTTCTATCAGTGGGATAGATCATTTCTGTTGGAGGATAAAACACTATCTCTGCTTATAAATTCAGGTCCCTAATTAAGAATATGAGGGGTCCTGTGTGTGTTTGTGGGGCACCTGAATCACTAATTCATTGATTCTGTAAATTCAAGTGTTTAATGCTCCTGGGGACATCTGTTATTTCTTCTGCCTTCGGTTGCTATTTGAGGCAGATAGAAAGCTCTGGAGGCAGAGGAGGCGACGTGGGGGGCGAGGATTTCCTACTGCTGTTGCCTGCACACCAAGTTAGTCGTTAAACATGTATGAGAAGCTATAAGGAGTTGCCATTGCTGTTGTTTTGTTATTCTTGCTATTACTGTTGTTATTATTATTATTCTCCTTTCCAAGTATTGTTCAGGGGTAAATTGGAAATGTGGTAATTAGGCCCTGACTGGTAGTGTAGTATTAGTGTCCTGAGCCAAAGTTCACCGCCCTGAAATGAAATTTAAACCAATTAATCTGTTAGATTTTTATCGCTTGTCCGTGTTTTCTCAGCAATTCCCTCAGCACGTGGCCTTTGATCAACTCTCCTACAGAAGCTAAAATGTGTGCCTGCTGCTAGCAAGATGGGGCTGACATTAACATGGCACTCATAAAACAATCAGAGCGGTGAAGCCCTCAAACAGACAGGGCATAGTAATATTTAATAAAAGCGCACACATAATCTTCAGAATTAGCATTTTGTGCCTTGCAGTACCTTTGGGAGAAGAGCTTTTATTTGTGGAGTGATCATTATTATAACAAAGAGGAGCTACCTAATAATTTCCACTTTAACTCTGCAATATGCCATGAGCGTTTCTGAACCATTATGCTAAACTGTGGCGGGGTAATCATTTTATTGTCACAGTTTGAAGGAAGAAAAATCCCCTGTTTGTTGGAAGCCAGGGGAGCACAGGAACACACAGGCACACACACGGAAAACTTTTCCTGTGTCTTCCTCATGCACCGGAGCTGGCACCTGCCATCCCTTGTGTAGAAAACGGTAAGACTTTCGCAACTTCTATTTTGAGGGAAGATGAAGATTTTTAAAGAAGATGCAGAATACCATTTCCCTTGAAGTCATTAAGCTTTCTGCTCATAAATCCTTAAAAATTATTGATGGAGACCTTAGCTTTGAAGGTGGTGGCAAGTTTCCCATTGGCTGCAATAGGTTTGCATTGCAATGCCTCCCTTTGGCATCTCTGCCTGCTGAGCCAAGGCGCCCGAGCAGCCCAAGGAGACGCACACGGTGTCCCACGTTGGCCCTGGTTTGACCCGGTATTAGGCTAAGAAGGGGACCCCCTCAGTAACACTCAGAATTATTAGGCTATTTTAGCAGGTGCTTTGGTGCTACAGATGGATCTGAAATATTACTCTTTTGAACAAAATATTTTGTTCCTCTTGGAAATATCAAGAAGTATCACAGTTAATCTCAGATAGAAATGTTGGAATTCTGCAAGAGATGGTCTGCAGTTTGACTTCGCTTGTGACCAAAACAAAATGTAGAAAAAACTTTGAAAGGATCATTTTGCTTAAGCTCTTTTTTGTAGGGTTTCACAGAAGTAAACATCTCCCAGACAGTACTTTGAGAATTGCCAAATGATTAACAGAAGAAATATGAAGAGTGCAGGCCCTGAGCTGGACAGCCAGTTGTACCCTGGTCATAAGCAGCACTGAGGTCATCACTCCTCTCCTAGTTTTACCTTCGGGGTTCTCTGGCAAAATGGGCCCTGATGTTCCCATCGTCCTTCCAGGGCCTCTGTTCCCCACAGGCTGGGATGGAGCTTGGCACGTGTTTGGTGCCGAGCACGTGTGAAGATCCCGCTCGAATGAGCGGCGCAGGATGGATGTTGAGACCTGCAGCGGGGTCCTGCCGCTGTGGCACAGTGTCTTGCATTCATTTCAAAGATGAATTGAATCTATAATTTTGAAGCCTGCATATGTTTCCCGTTAATGGCTTACGATCTCAAACCGTTTTTGTTTCACTGGTATTTAGGGAAAAAAACATTGCCTATAGTTTTTAAGAAAAAGAGCTCATTCTCTGACACATGGGAAACTGATTAAGTTTGGGTTTTATTGTGGTGTGGGTGTCCACAATCAACTGGAAATACTGGGAAGGGTGTAATTTGGAAGGGACTTTAATTTTATTTATGAAAAGTTTTAATTCTGTGAAAGGGCTAGATGGCATTTTGAAAAGCTGCTTTCACTGTAAAGCCAGTGCTATGAGCTCAGTTGAAAGGGAAGCATTTGGTTTGGGGCTTTGCAATGGGTTTTTATGCACAGTTTTATGCAAGTAACCTGAATCCAAATTAAACATATTGAGGTTACTTCTGTGTGTGCTGCATTTTCATGACGGTAACGTTAGGATGTTTCCTTTGTTAGCTCATGTAAAAGTTAACGGCTGCACTCTGCCAAGTTGGGAGCAGGGTAATGATTTTTTCTGTGCGTGTGTGTAGCTGGGTTTGCGTTTGAGCAGGTATTTGTGTGTTTTTCACCCGAGCTGGCAGCCCCATCAGCTTAAGTAGTGGAAAAGTTCGTGCCTGACACTTGCAGCTTTTTGTAAGCGGGGCCGGGGTCTGTTTGCTCCCCTGGTCCATGTGGACCGGGTCTGCAGCAGTGCCCATGGGGACTCTGTAGCTCCCGGTCCAGCTCCATCCCTGCTTCCAGCCTGGCAGGCTCTGAGGAAGGATCCCTGTGCTGGGCTCACCAGCTCGTGCAAGTAGCTCCAAGCAGCCAGAACTTAGGTGATAAATAATCATACTGTTGCACACCATTTATTTAGTACTTTGTGTCTAGAGCATCTTAAAGCGAGCTCCTGAGTGTTAGGTAATCGATTTACTTACCATTATATTGCTTATTTATATGTAGGGCAGAGTCTTGCACCCACACAGCCATGCTCAGTACCTCCTGGGTGTGCGGGTGGTGCTAATGTTTCACATCCCTCTTTTCCTAGGAAATCCTAACCCGACAAAGTACCTGTGTGCTTTCCATTGACACATCCTTAAAGTTTTTGGGGCAAATAAAGCTCAGGGAGCTTTTTGACCAAGAGGTAATTAACAGCCAAGTGCCAGCAGCCCCGCAGGAGCAGATAGGGATGCAGATTTGTGTGAAGATAACGAGGTCCTGCTGATTGACACCTGAATGACATTTGAGCCTTGGCACAGGCAGTGTCAGCCCCCCATATGTTTTCAATAGAGACAGATTATTTTCTCAGCTGAGGAGTGGGTTCCTATGTAAAGGAAAGGATCTTTCTCCCTAGTGCTGATGTTGGTCAGTGGAGTTTTGCTGTTTTTTTAAGGAATTTATTTCTCTACAGTTGTTGAGGTACCCATTTTACTTAAATGCTATGTAATGGTGCAGTGTTACATTTTTGCCCTTCTTCAGATTTAGCAAGGAGAAGGTGGCATTTGAGATGAAGCCACTTGTTTTCATCAGTCTCTGTGAAGACAAGTGACCTTAGCCAGCCTGCTCCTCCCTGCAGCAAGTTACATAGGACTTTTTGTCTCTCTTAGGCTATTTTTACAGGGGTGTTATTCTACTGGGTTCAGCACACAGTTAAATTCAGATGTCCTTTAGTATTGCAGAGGAGGGTAATCAGTGTATGGATGTTTATGTTGCCCTGCCTCGCTGGTGTACAAAGCTGAGCTTGCTTCTGCTTGGGCAGGCTTAAAACGGAGTGTGTTATAGCATCAAGAATTGAGCTTAGTACTTTGGACACTGCTTGAGTTTTCAAGATCCTCCCAGGGGATGTGTGACGCCAAGAAAGTGGCAAGTTATGGCAAATATGTTGAACGCATTTCTTAATCATCTAGTAGTTATAACTGGGATGTCTTAAACCTTTTGATTTTACTGCAACGTTTTATTTTTCTTCCCTTCTTTCTTTCTTTCCTTCTTTCGTCCTCATTCTTCTCCTTTGTGGCTGTCTCTCTCTTGTTTATATTTATATGTATATAGATATATTATGTTTTTAAACTGCTAAAGCATTAAGCAGGGCAGAGTGGTTTAACACTGGAACCACCTGGATCTGATTGTACATGACTTAAAGAAATGCTGTGGTTTATGCCCTTTATTTATTTATTTAGCTGATGTTTTCCATGATATTCCTGGGAGTTGCCTTAGTTAATTTAGGTTATAGTAGATCATAAAGCAAGCTTGCTGGAGATTATTAACTCAAATATTCAGGATTTCTTATAGAAAAAAAGATAAGATTTGATTTTGTCCTGATAGGAATTGGTCTCTGCCATCATGCTGTTTTTTTTTTTTTTTTTTTTTTTTTCTAATATAGGCTTGGAAAAGTTAATGTTTTTTCAATACAAGTAACAAAAACAAACAGAAATTAAATGAGAAAATATACTTCCAAAGATGTAGGCTGAGGTCATGCACATGCACTAGAAAGAATGAGGTTGCTGAAATCTTTGTGTTAGTAAGGGCGGTCGTGGGGGAAATGAAAGCACCTTTTATTTTATTTTTCTCAAGTCTTCAATCATTAAAATCTGGTTCTAACAGCAGAATACTTCTCTTTTTCATGTGTGTTGAAAAGCAGCTACACCATGTATCAAAGCCATCAGTCCAAGTGAAGGATGGACTACAGGAGGTGCCACTGTCATCATCATAGGAGACAATTTCTTTGATGGGTTACAGGTCATATTCGGCACCATGCTGGTTTGGAGTGAGGTAGGTGTTGTCTGAACCGTAATGTCTAATAGCTTTGTCTAGCTTATAGCAAGCCTGGCCTCTTTCTATGCCACATGCTAAATCAACAACAAATGTTGAGATGTGAATCCTTTCCTTGATTGGTTTTATGAAAATAATTAGTCAAATTTACCTGTGGCAGAGCTCTGCTATAGCCAGAGGGTCTGCCTTTCCTTTCACTTGCGCGGGATCTAGCTGAGTGCCTTTGATTCCAAGGAAAGAGGAGGGTAAACGCTGCCTTGGTGAATAATTCTGCCTTTAACACTGCCACGGCTGCGGGCCCATAGGAAACGAACGTTTAGGGGATGCTGCTTGCCTGAGGAGCTGCCTACTTGTAGCTTCAGCTAAAAGAGGGAAGGACTGCAGAAATTCCTGCAGGAATTCTGTGCTTCCAGCTCACAGGTCTTTAAAGTGCAGGTGCTTGGAGTCAGTGCTATCTGCTTAACGGTAATGGAACATACAGGGTTATATCCATGGTGGAAAATACAGACTCAGATCCCCAGGAACATATTTTTTGTTGTTGTTTTTCATCCATTTTTTGCTTTTGCTGTTCCTCAGCTTCCTGTATCCTCTTGTCTCCTAGTGCGTTACTGAGCTTGAAGCCTTTTATTTCCCCAAAGCCTGTGGGATGTTAAACCAGAACAGCCACTTTCAGCGCATGGGGCCATAGAAATTAGGGCACAATTCCCCCGGGTTTCCCTGCCGCTGGAAGGAAGCTCAAAGGAAGAGTTTAAGTATTGCCTTTATGGCTTTTCAAAAGACTATTGGAAGTTCTATCAGAAATCGATATTTTTGTGAGTTTAGTGCCCAAGAAAGCATCAACCTTTCCCAACTACGCCTGCAGTCCTCACCCTGTGGCACCTAGATTGGAGCATGGAAATCACGTTTCCCTGTGGTTACGTTTTGTGACCCTGCCATTGAACCAGGTTTTGTGATGAAAAGGCTTGGAGGACAGTCCTGTTTCCCCTCTGTTCATTCTGATCCTCTGTCTTATGGCTGATAAATATTAAATCATTCTTAGCTTAATTCAGACCCAGTGCCTTCTCCATGCCAATCCAACACACACATGGCAGCAGTTTTCCCAAATGAAGTCTCCTGCAATGTCCTCAATGGGCTTTGCTCTTCTCCCGCTCTCCCTCATCCTTCCACCTGTCCTCAACTGTGGCCAAGAGGGCGTTCTGGAAAGGACATATAATAAATGAGCCCCATTCTGCAGCCCATATGTGATTATGAAAGTGCCCCCGAGGTCCCACACAAGTGATTTGTGTGCTGGGACCAAAGCTGTGGCTGCTGGGCCCATTTCACAGGGAACGATGAGGAGGACAGGGATAAGTGTCCTTGTTTGGGTACTGTGGAATTGGCTACCATTACAGATCTTTGTCCGCTTTCTCAGCAGAATCTATTAATTGGCAATTTCTAAACTCAGAAAGAGTGAATGAAACGCTGGTCAAAATGTTATTGGTTGCAAGGCTTCATCATGGAGTTAAATGTGCTGGAGGGGCGTCAGATCGAAGCAAGTTTGTTCAGGATGCTGCAGTGGGCTGCAAGAAGGCTGGGGCTGAAAACCATTTCACTCGCTCTCCCCTACAGAATTGCCTCTTGGCTTCATAACCTATGAGAGCGGTAGAAAATCATATAGGGGAAAAGAAATAATTTCCAAAGGAAGCAGGCAAACATGATAAACAAGAGTAGAAATGCATGAGCTGTCTGAGTGATCTCTAAATAACAGCGATCTATAAATAATTCAAATTACACATACTAGCCACATATGAAATACAAGATAAGTTCTTCCGTTTGCCGCTTTATTTCTCGAAGTGTCTGGCACATTTTCAGTACCCAGGGAGAATATTTTTGTTTTACTTTAATAGAGTGTAGAATTGAACTGTCGATCTTCTGAAATTCAGCACAATTTCAAACCTTGCGCAGGTTCATCCAGTGTCACCAGTCAGGCCCAATTTTGAACAAACCTGGCCAGTTATTCCGTGCTGGAGCTTGAGCAGAATTCTCAATTTCATCCTATTCTTTCATGGATCCAAACTAAACATCATTTTAGTTGAATTTCAGAAACCCCCAAACAAAGCTAGGCAGGTGGAAGCTAAAGGAAAAGAATAAATCTTGCAAAGCATTTTCATATGGATTTCTGCTTTTTCTTTTTTTCTCTTCTTTTTTTTTTTTTAGATGCATTTTAAATCATAATTGCAGGTGGTTCTGAGGATGAAGTCTAATACTTAATTTAGGATCCTTTACATGGGCTCTTGTCCCATGACCATGTAAATCACACAATTTGTTTAAAGTCGATTCTTTTTCTAACATTCTTATAAGATTCTTTAGAAAAATGTCATGAAAATAATTATCATAGAGGTTCTATCTTAGTCAGAATTTATTATAGCAAAATCTGTGTAAGTACCTGAGACATGTGGATATTTAAAATATAAAGCCTACCACATTTCAAAAGCAAATTTAACAGCCAAAAAAATATTGCTCATTTTAAGAGTGTATTTGTTGCTGTCAGGCTGCATGTTATAAATAATTTGAAATGTAAATAATATATTTTTAATTTATTTTACATGTATTCAAGTTTTGTAATTGAAATATTTATACGCTTGAAATGGAGTTGACTGTGTTAAAAAAGGAGGTTTAAAATGGTTTCTGAAACACATATTTATTATTTAAA
This sequence comes from Tinamus guttatus, assembly GCF_059628265.1. Taxonomy (NCBI): domain Eukaryota; kingdom Metazoa; phylum Chordata; class Aves; order Tinamiformes; family Tinamidae; genus Tinamus; species Tinamus guttatus. The sequence continues at coordinate 970,494 of NW_028288689.1, forward strand.
CATATATTTTAGCAGTAAACACTCTAACATAATTACAACCTTTCTCTGCCAGGGAGAACTAAATAAAAACTTAATTTGTCACATTAATTTTATGCAGAAATGCAGATACCTTAAGCCAGTGAGTCCAATTAATCCTTAGCTCCTGTATTATTTTAAAAAAATAATTTAAAAGGCCTTGATATTTTTAGAGCACAGCAAAATGGGCCATCTAATACCTTTTTTTTTTTTTTTTTTAACCCCCTTTTTTCAAGGGACTTTCGTAACTGACAAACAGTGTTGGTATAGCGTGTGCACATGTTGAATCTGGACAAACAACTCCCAGCAAACAATCTGTTTGCCA